>NW_028262380.1:32606500-32912000 GCF_047370975.1 Nipponia nippon
CTCTTTTTATTTAGAGTCAGTAAAGCTTAGCCTCAAATGCTCTAAAAGTTCCCCTCACTCACCTATCTAGGTAGAGGTTCTGATGAAGCTGTATGACAGATTCAACGCACATTCCCGATGCAGTTTAACTGACCTAATTCCAACACACATTGCAACAGTTCAAGAAAATTATATTTTCAGAAAAAAAACAAATTTCCTTTCCTGTTCATTTTTGGGTGTGGATGTGCCATATAAATGGCTGTGTGTCCACAGGTTAGGAGATGGCACAGCACCTGCCATCTGCTTGGCGTGGTGATTTGCTAAAGGCCACAGGAAGAACCTGCCCACCAACTGGAAAACCTCCAAAGCCAATTTCACAGGAAATTTGGAGGGCCTAATTCTCAGGATCTGATCACAAAACTTATGCCTAAATCCTGTGAACAGCCAGATTTGGCAGGTATTCTTAAGCGCAAGCATAACAGGCACCAAATAGAACACAAAGTGGTTCTACAGTAGACTTCATTAAGGTGCATAGTAGGTTTTCTTTCAGAAAATGGCAGCCAGACAGAGCACTACTGATACTACCACTGTTTTATCTAATTATATCACTCACTCAAGCTGGGAAGGCCACAATTCATTCCCTTCACCTGTCAAGAGGGATTAAAATTCACATCTAATGCCTCTTCTGCAGGTGCTTCTTCATTAGTGTTTTATTTTGGATTGGTGGTGCGCTTTTGAAGAGCCCTTCCTTGCGTCTCCATTTAGTGCCCTGTGGTTAGCATTGTCTTTCCAGCTGCCTCCATTGAAATTCCTGAAGTGTGTTTTCTCATGCCCTTTTGGGTGGTGATAAATCAGAAAATATACTCCAGGAGTACCCCTGTGCCTTCCAATTACTGATGGGCATTCAGTCCTCAGGGTCAGGCTAGAGCTAGCCTGAAATAAAATCCTGAAGAGCGTGTCCTGTACATGTCAGTCCTCAGCACTGTCTGCTCTGTTCGCATCTACTGCTACTGGGCTGTACTACTTAGTACAGCCATAGCCTGAGAGGTTGGCAGGCACCTCCTTGCACATGACCTGAAATTGTTTAATGTCACAGTGAGAGAATTGTCTCTATTTTTATAGTGTCAATTTAATTGCAAAGAGTACTGGGTTAACTTCTGAATACTTTCTGTTCCAGTAGAAATGGCCATGCTCATGGAGTTTCATGTAGACTGTTGTTTTGCACTGTCTGGGCTCCCTTTGTATCAGATAAATGGCATCAGCAGAATGATCTCCAATCATGCCTCTCTAAGTCAGATATAATTATTACATGAGATAAAGCACAAACCAGTAATAAGGTTATTGCAATGGTCTGAGGGGTGATCATAAGAAGCATTTACAGACTATTTTCAGGAACATGCAGAGATAGTACTTCAATTCCAATGCAGCAGGATAGTTTGGATTTCCTTGAAATTTTCTTGTCTTTGAAATCTAGAGTTTCCCTTTCTAAATGTAAAAAATAATTAGGAGAGCCAAAATATAAAATACGAATAAGACTGTTCTTCATATTAGAATAGAATGGACTTTGTGATTTCTTAGAATAGAATAGAAAAGACTATTTCAGTTGGAAGTGACTTACAATCATCTAGTCCAACTGCCTGACCAGTTCAGGGCTGACCGAAAGTTAAAGCATGTTGTTAAGGGCATTGTCCAAATGCCTCTTAAACACTGACAGGCTTGGGGCATCGATCACCTCTCTAGGAAGCCTGTTCCAGTGTTTGACCACCCCCTCAGTAAGGAAATGCTTCCTAATGTCCAGCCTAAACCTTCCCTGACACAGCTTTGAACCATTCCCACGCATTCTATCGCTGGATACCAGGGAGAAGAGATCTGCACCTCCTCTCCACTTCCCCTCCTCAGGAAGCTGTAGAGAGCAATGAGGTCGCCCCTCAGCCTCCTTTTCTCTAAGCTAGACAAACCCAAAGTCTTTAGCTGCTCCTCATAGGACATTCCTTCCAGCCCTTTTACCAGCTTTGTTCCCCTCCTCTGGATGCATTCAAGGACCTTCACATTCTTCTTAAATGGTGGGGCCCAGAACTGCACACAGTATTCAAGGTGAGGCCACGCCAACGCTGAATACAGCGGGATAATCACCTTTATATTGGACTTTTAAGGAGGTAATAACTTCTCAGACCACTATCTACATCATGGGACTTATCTGCCCTGACCTATTTCAGTGAATGGTACTCAAATAAAATATGCAGTAAAAAGTAATTTAATAGACGTTATAGATAGTCATAAAGAGCAAATTGGAAAAAAAAAAAGTGACGGATAAGAAATAGGACAGACGCACACATTGTCAATCTGCTAAACTTATTTGCTGTTTTGTAACCTCCCAGTGTCCAAGAAAAATGTCTGTTCACCGCTGGAAAAAATAAAAACTTGACTTGCAACGTCTATCTACATTAAGAAAATACTACTATTCAGTATGGCTTTTTTATTTAATTACAGTCAGATCAGTGAAAAATAGACTGAAAAATCACAGGCATAGGTATAAAAGTTCTTTTGCTATGTTTACTCTCTGCAGTATAGAGAGTTATTGCCTAGGATTAACTGATGATTAATTGATGAATCAATATTTCATCCAGACTGTTCTTACATCTTTACGGTGATAGGAATAATGAAGTTCTGAGACAGCAACTGGAGCATCTAATCACTGTGCACTTCATAGCATTGGGTCAAATATTACTTGCATAGTCATACAAATATGGTAAGTGGGAGAGAGTAATGAGTATTAATAACTAAAATATCATGTTAAACCATTCTGCTGACATTCCTGCGAGAGGAGGAGGACCAGCTCAGAGCCTGACTTGAAAAAAGTAACCCAGCTGAAGTAGGAATGGCAGAAATGGAAACACTCTTCCTATTTGATGCCTTGCTTTCTGAAAGTAAATCTACATCGACTGATGTGATCTAAATCCAACTTGTACGTAGTCTTCATGGTTGACCAATCCAGCATACTGTAAACTTCCGTGCTACAGTCTACTTGACAGAATAAAAGAGTCACTTCTGGGATTTCTGTCTGACATGTGCAGAATAATTCTCAATACTGCAATGCCTTAAGAAAAAGCTTTTATCCCGTCAGAGACTTCAGTCCCAGCCTTAAAAATAGATATCTATACAAATGTATCTACATCTGGTTATCAGTAAAACAAGACCTCTTATCTCCAGAATGTGGAAATATTCAAATTAAATGCATTATTAAAACAAAATATTAAATTAACTGAGTTTAATTTCATGGTTGTGTATATTAAATTATTAAACATTTAATCTTCTTCATAAAAGTCAGTGAGAAGCATACTGTCACTTTCTCCAGTGAAGTAAGCAATTGAAAATGTAAGACTTTCAATTGAATTTAGGATTTTCAAAGAAAAGACAGCTTTTAGATCATGTCAAAAAAACAGTGATTGATCAAACCATTCTGCCTGAAATTGTATAGTTCACTGAAAATGCAGATATATTGTAGATTGTAAGTACTAATTTTTCTTGTAGCTGAACCCTCCCTGCCGCCCCCCAAACACCCTCTATGTTAAATGCCAGTTTAAAAAATGATGTAACAAGTCAGTAACACTTTCATTGGCTATTCTATTATTATGTTAATTGGAGCATGTAAAGGAGAGAAGTCAGAAGACACTATCATTTTATTTGTGTAACACCAGGGAACTCCAAGTGATGGAGACTTTCAAGACCTAGTTAATTATTGTATCATATCTTACATCCAGAAAAATCCTCTATTAACTGAGCATTAATAGAGTAAAGTGTAATATCCAATAATTAGAAAATAGAAAAACTAAGGTTGACTTGTAAATCTTAGTCATACTGTTTTTCTCCCTATGCACCAATTTGATAATTACTCCATGCACTTGAAGTGAGGGAGAATTTGAAATATACTGAGTGTTTCAAAAAAGTGCAAATACTTCCCCCTTAATAAGCTGCAGTGCTTGACTTAAGTCTGTGGAACTACTTAGAATGTAAGAGTCTCTGGGCTACACATAACTGATGAAAACCAATGGGGAGCCAAATACAGACAACGCAAATAAAAGTACACCCTCTAGACTACAAACAGTGGTCCAGACCACAGGTGCTCAGAAGATGAGAGCATACCTGATTGCACATACCTAGTTGCAGTGCGAGATACATTCCTCATGGTCTTCCTGAAGGTCACACCACCAATCAAAACAAAATCATGGACCCGACGAAGGTGGACTCTTTCAGGTGATACAGGTCTGTTTTAAACTGCAGATAAACGAAATGGTTATAACGGTCACTTCGGGTCCTGAAACCCATGAATCTTTTGTCATGTCACACTTAAAAATAAAAGTGCAGGAATCTGTCTGGTTAGATTTCCTAGTTTGCCTAAGATTGTGATTTCTGAACACCTTCTAATGTTCTAAAACATGTCTTAAACCTGATAGCTGATAATGGTTTGTGTGTAATATTTCATGTTCTTTAACTCTCAATAAGGATACTTTTAAGGAGCAGTGGGGTATTGTCTACCTTCCCCCCATCTCTTCCTTTTCTTCCCTTTACCCCTTGTCTCTTTTCTTTCCTCTTCCTTTTTCTCACCTTCATTTGGAGACGTGAAAGAGGGAGAGCTAAGCCAAGGAAGTGAGTTTTTCACTTTGCTCTGAAGCCAGAGAGATTTGTGGTCATCCTAATCTCTGTTGGTAATTAGTTCCCACGTCTCAGTGCTGCTGCTGAGCAAGCCGTCTTCTGCTCTTACAGGCTTCGCTTTCATGATTGACAGCTTCATCGCTCCTAAGGAATGCAGCTGTCAGGGCATAGCTTTGTTGCAAAAAATACCAACAACCTCAAAACCAACTGGACAAATAAAAATGTATTCTCCAGCATGTCTGGAGGTAATACCTCGGATAGCTCTAAGTTAACATGTTCTTTTAGCACATTTGTCCTGAAATACGTGTGATTGATGTAAAATAAATGGGAAGCTTTTTGTGTGATTTTTTTTAATCAATGAAATACACCATTATGAGCTGGAAGAGATACATACTTATATGGGCCAAATCCTTGACTAAGAAGATGCTATTTTTACATCCTCATTTCCTGAGTGCAGCTGCACCTCCAAGCCAAAACCGGGAAGCCTATAAAAATAAGTCTAGAGTTCAGTTCTTAAATCCATGTTTAAGAGCCTAATAGCCATTTGGGGGGGTTGTTTGAGCCTTTGAGTTGATGGAAGTGTGACTTGGGATATTCCTTCAGGCACTCAAATTTGGGCCTAAGGCCAAATACTGAGCATCCTTCCTCAAAACCTTTCTTTAGTTGTGAATTTCTTGAGATGTTTTTTGGGGACTTATAACAGCATCATAGAAATTGCTTAAATTTATCACTGAAAAACTAGGTAAGATTTAGTATTTTTTAGATGCCTTTTGTTTATTGGCACATTACAGCCAAACTAATTAGGGACTGAACTGAGCAACCCCTGCTCCCAACCTTTACTGCCGCAAATAGCTAAACGCTTGATGTGCTTCATTTTTCCTAACTTCTATTATTTCAAACAAATCACCACTTAGTGTTTTCAAGGCCATTTGTCTTTGATTAAACATTTTTGTTGTGTTTTCTAACAAATTTTTAATGCTCGATTTCCAGTGCCACGTCCCTCACCATTTCAAACTATTATTTCAAGCCTTTGCATGGCAGTCGCGGGCCCCAGCTGCTCAGCTGTAGAAAACATTTTCTCCAGCAGCAGCAGCAGCAGCAGCAGCAGCAGCAGCAGCAGCAGCAGCAGCTGCTGGCTGCTTGGCAGGCTCGGCAGCCAGCTGCAGGGCCAGGGCTGCCAGCACCGCTGGGGCCGTGATGCGGCTGCAATGCCGATGCAGGCTGCCACCGTGCCGACAGCCTCGGGTACCCCTCTAACTCTTCAGCAGAAGACTTTGTGCACTTGTCTCCGTTTCAGTTCAAGAGGCTTCAAAAAGCCATTAGAAGATTTTTTTAATTGGTGCAGTAAAAATGGGGTCACTGCCAGGTTATCATAATTTCCTTCCAGAGTCCCAGCCTTAAAGACTTGCCCTCCTTGAACGTTAAACTTTCTTTGCGCGGTAGGCAGGCAAGCAGGCTGTCTGCCAAGTCAAAAAAACTGTTGTTTTTGTGCACTCTCACACATGACCCATGTATTTGTGACTAGGTTTTCAATGACGCCTGCGATTCACTGCCACCTGGAGGAGTTCAGGTTAAGCTGGAAGAGCGTCTCTACCTCCAGTTGTGTTTTAACTCTTCAGAATGGCTTTCAGATTTCATTTGGCACCCCTGACAGAGAAATTAGGCTGGAAGCTAGGTTTAAATATAAAGTATGTGTGCCTGTGTGTGTATGTGTTTAAATCATGGTTTATTAAAGCAAAAAAGAATTGAAATAAATAAAATATGACTTCTCTTCTCAGTAAACCGTGTCCACATTGCTTTATTACCTTTAATCATGTAGTGTAAACACAGCTGGAATTCTTTCTTTATTCCTCCACTTCCCTCATTTTAAAATAGACCTATTAATTTTATTATTATAAACAATATTCATGAGATGTGTAAAAGCTTTAACATTTTATGAACTGTGCTGTATTTCTGTTTACTTAGCAATTTGCAAATTCAATCAATTTTAGCAAGTGGTAAAGTTCTGTTGTGTCTTTAGGTTCTTGAATATTCAGATTTCAATATCGAACCTCCAGCTACCTAATAATTGTGATAAAGTCCATAGTGTTTTCTAGGATGATAATAGACATTCCAATAAAAAATATTTCCTCAGCATTCCAGAGATATTGAGAGTAGTGGGTCACATCTAATAAAAAAAGTCCTCATATTTTCTCTGATATTTTGCCAATTAAATGCCATTTCTGTTCCAATGGTATAAGGCTGTGTATACACTCCCAAAATGCTTTTTAAAGAATAAATTTACTCAGTAAATATTGCTGAGTTCCAAGAACAGTTTATAATTCAAGTCATGGACTGGATACACATTGATTCTTAGTTTTCAAGTAAGATTTTAAACATATACTGTTAATGATTTAGCTCTCTAGTCAACAAATGTGTTATACGTGAAAGTGCAAATGCCTCTGGCCAAGCACCCTGGGAGACAGCTCAGATGAGCTCTGCAAAGATTTGGCAAAAATCCGTCTCAGGCCTGTATAAATAAACCTTTAAATAAACCTTTTAAATGGTACAGCATAAAAAGTCTCTCTTTGGCTTATCTCCCTTTTCACACATAAGCTTCTGATGGGAAGGGAGATGGAAATTAATTTTGATGCACACCTATAGCCTACTATTTTGCCATTATGACCACACTTCAGCAGGTCTGGTCTGCAGTTCCAGTCTGGGGCATGCACCCACACACTGAATGCAGCTTTAAAGGTATTGCCACAAGTTTTTTCAGCCTCATCAATCCACGCGTCCTTGCCTCCAGCGCACATCCCAAGGTACGCAAAATCTTTTGTAAAGAAAACTATTGTGGAGCTACAATACATGCAGGATTAAACCGTACCAGTCCCTAAATTTGCAAAATTGAGCTCTGACTCATACAAGAGCAAATAGTCCCATCTACCAGACTTTCTTCCTTCTAGCTGCATTAGATATATCTATTACAAGAACTAACTGTTCAAACTGGATGTCGCTTTTAGGCATTTTGTCCATAAGCACTCAGAGACTGTAGCAGTGAAAAAGAGATCTTTCAAGGCTAAAAAGAGGTTATTTAACCTGAGATAGAAATTAAAAACATTCCTGATCTTACCATTTTTTTAAAAAATCCCTCTTTTGCAAACCAAAGCTTACATAAAAGTAAGAGAAATAACGTTTGCTCTTACATTTTGTTTAGAATTAATCCACGTCCTTCAAACCCAATATTAATATTTTATCTTAAATCCCTCAGGCCTAACCTAGCTTAATATTTTATTATTTAATTTAGAGCTATATGGTCTGACAAATTTTCCTTTTGCCTATGAGGAGAATTGCTTAAGCATGACTATTATTATTGTGCTCTTCATCGTATCACCTAACCTCAGACTTGACTGGAAAGTTAGAAATGGGTTGGTATACTTATCTGAAAAAAGACTCACCTGAAAAAATATTTTCAAGATTCAGTTGATTGAAAAGTTTTAAAGGATTTCTAAAACTTGGGTAATGAACGTTCAGTTTCAAAATTCTCCACAAGCAACTAAATTTACAATCTGGATTTAAAAATTGCTGAACACCTTCTCAGTTCAGAAGAAAGCTTATTAAAAATATACCCTGGCAAATTAAATCAGCCCTCCATCCCTTAATTAAAGCTTCATTTCCTGCTATATTTTCCATTAAAATTTTAACAGTTCAACAGACATTATTGAAATCTTTATGATTAACAGGACAATTATAGTCTCTTCTCCACAGAAATAGGTCTTTCTGCTTGTTTTTTCTCCTAAAATAATTTCTCTCAAGACCTTTCCTTCTTTATAGATCACCCATCACTCTGTATATTTTTGTCATATTTTGGCAAGACTTTTCATTTCCTGTATCATGGGCTTTCTCTTCCTCTTTTCTTTCTGGAAAGGTTTCTGGGCTTTTTCTCTTTTCCTCTAGGCTTTTGGGTTTTTTTGTTTGTTTGTTTCATACATTTTTAATAGCTGGTTGGATTTACTGCTCCACTCCTTTTCTTTTCCTACTTTTTTTTCTATTTACTGTTTTCCCATATTTATCTTGCCCCTCATTCTCTGAAACTGTCTCCACTTGTTATCATTTGGCTTTATCTTGGGGAATTATGAACACGTGCAATTTGCCATTAGCTGGTGTGTCATGAGGGGAGAACGACACAAGAGTTGTATTTAAGGTTAGTTGAATCATTTCTACCTAATGGTGGCAAATAGACAGTGGAAGGAGGGACTGTCCCCAGTCACCTGGAACTGGGGGGACTGACCTTGTCCCCTTCCTGCCCCTGGGAACAATGAACTATTGCACATTTTAAGCAGATATCCCCATCTTGAGTCATGACTGAAGAAAGCAATAGCACAAAGTGCCTTCACACAAAGTTAAATATATGGCGCAAAAGTTAAAATAAATGCTCCAGTGAAGGTACCTCCAATCATTTCCCTCCACTCACTTGCTAATAGAGAGACTGTGCATCAGACAGCTGAAAAGATTAAGGGACTGGGGAATTTCTTGAGGTCGGACTTTCTACCAGTAGGTGTGATAATGGTAGGAACTGAGGGGAGAACAGGTGAGATTTTTTTCCTTCTTTTGAGGGGAGGGAAAAAGCATGTATGAAATGCTATTAACTAAGAGTGGAATGTTGTTACCTGAAGCTAAATTTAGCAGAATACTAGACTTAATTGCTCTTCAGAAAATTTCTAAAGGAGCTCAGATAACCAAAGGCAGTTCTTTGGCTTACTAATTTTTCATCTTCATGGGAGGACATTGTTAATGTATGCAGGCAGGGGACCCTGGCCTGAGGTTTACTGAACAGAAAATGAGAAACTACTGAGCAGAAATTGCTGGACATAACAAATGTGAACAAGTGAAAAGCTGACAAAAGTTACAGATAGCACTGTGAGGAATGACCAGTTTCACAGACTGTTAAGGGGGAGTTATGTGAGAAATGGCCAGTCTTCACAGATAATTAAAGGGGAGCATTGAGAACCTTTTGGGGAGTACAACCTTGTGTTGCCAGCAGTACCTAGGTAAGTGTATCAGTAATACCAATCAGTATGATCAAGATAACCATATAAGTAATACCACTAAGTCATACTATATAAGGCTGATATTACCTAGGAAACAGTAACAGAAATACCAAATTTTGGTACAAATGTAGGAAAGCCACTGGGGAAAAAAGTAATTATGGTTGGGCTTTTTACTTGCATAGAGATAAGAACAAGAATTGGAAAATTGAGAGAAGGGAGGACAAAAGGGTCTGGTCTAGCGTAACCGATCACAAGCATGCCTTTATTAACACTTGTTTGTGCCTAGGGCTATAATATACTATACACGTGTATGTGTATTTATATCTTGTAATCATAAAGTTAACCCATCTCTTCTTTCCCTCAAAGTTTTGCAAGGTAATACGGCAGCAGAGGAAGATGATTTAAAATCTATGAGGAGCAAGCATGCTCCACAAAGTCTTGGGAAGGCAAAACTGGGTTGCATTTTATAGGTCTGATAAAAAGCATATCTCCTGATACAACAGCAGCTGTAGGGCAGACAGTGATTTATGAACAGGAGAATTAGAAATGCAAGTTTGCCAACCGGTATTTGTTTAGCCTGCATTAACAGTTGATATTAGGCACCATGTCTTGGAGATAAGTTTCATATACTGCTTCAACTTTTTATTGACTTAATTTATGTATTGTATAAGATTTATAACCTACCAGTGGAAAGGGCATTTGTTTTTTAACCTTATGTTAAGAATTATTTCTTTTTCTTTTAAACACAAGTACCTTGTAGGAAGTTTTTAACTGCTATTTCTATTACATGCATTTCCTGATATAGGCTTAAAATTGATACCTTTTAAAAATTATCTAAATTTAAACCTGTTGTTGTCATGAGAAGTCTTAAAATACAAAATATTTAAAAAGGGATTTGAAAATAGTTAAGACTCCTAATTATGTACATATGTTTATTGATATCAAGGAGAGACAGGAGATTATTTTTGTACTTTTACTCTATGGTGTTATTATTTTACTTAGACAAGTTGATTCCTGTAATCTTTAATCCCCTAATGTTTGGAAGCAAAACTGCTTGCTGAAATATCAAGAAATTTTAATCAGGTCTGAACACAGGTTAATCAAAATTCTCACTATGTATCATGTATCCCTCAATTTTGGCTGTATTTGAGAATCTTGGATAATTAAATTAGAGTTCCACATTCTAATATATTCCACCTAGAATGGAGTGGAAAGGCTGCAGGACTAGTCACTAGCTGTAAATTAGGGAATCCCTATCAGCTGCATTCTCAGATTAAGCTTGATACAACACAGCTGGTGTTCTCTTTTATATTTAATTCAGTGTTATAAATTATAAACTCCTCTTTAGTCAGCAGGTTTGTTACTGCACTCTCAAATTCTGATTACTTTGTGTTTCTTGAAAGATAATCATATTCATTTTAAAGAAAGTGGCAAAAAAATTGACTGGGTATATGTCTGTAGTTCTCATGTACTGAAGTTTTCATAAACTAGAGCTTGTGACATCAAAGAAGATTCTCTGCTTGTGCTTGGAGTACTACTGGGGCAGAAAGTAAGATTTCCCAGGAAGATAAATCTAACTTAAAATAGAACCAGGTATCAATAAGTGTTGATAAACTTCAATATTTTTTATATATTATGAATTTATATATTATGAATCTAGTCAAGTTTTAGAATTATTATTGACTTTTTATAGTTAGGTACTTTCAAAGCTGCTGATTAACAGCAGCCCACTCTTGAGCAGAACTCAGCTCCATGAACAGAGCTATTTCAAAGCCATTGTATCACCTGTGTTTCACATAAGGCCTACCTGAGGCCACAATAAAGTCAGTAGTAATGAAAGCCTCTCTAGTCCTAATGTATGCAAACTCTGACCTGGATCATCCATACAATTAAATAATCTGGTTGTCTAATAATTTCAACTATTCAGCTAGTAGAAGCCAGTCAGTTTCAATACAACACCTCTGCACCATTCAGTGGATCCAGCACCATTGGTTCACTTAAGATCACTTAGTTACCATAAATTCCATCATGTCCATGGCTATAGAAAATTTGAGGCTTTTTTTTTTTTTAACATGGATACAAAAGTCAGAATGTCACCTGAAGCGTTTGTATTTCCTAAGCTTCTAACTAGCCTGATATTAAAGCAGAGTCTTTTCCACAGGAGCCCTTATCAAATAAAAATAAATTTGCAAATGTCTTGAATCCCATCTCATTATTTTAAATGCTTACTGTGTCTTCAACAGAATGAAATGTACAGTTATTAAACTTCTAAAAGGTATCTGTGTATATCTAAATCTGAAGCAGAAGTAGATACTGGGAAAACATATATATACTCATTTGCTGAACAGCTCTGTGTCTCTTATTAAGTCAGTATTTCACCTTTATAAAATGCATATACATACATGATCATGCACATATTCCTGCACATACTTATACAGATATGTATAAGAATACAGATATTCTTGTTATGCACTAGTTATTGGATCAAGGTTAAGTGATTCATGGGATGACCCAACAGTAAAGCTTTTGAAACCTTTGACTGAATATGAGAAAGATCACAAACTCACAAAGCCATCTTATGTTGTCATTGGAAACAGAGAATATTATTCCAGTTTCTTAAGAATATGGCATAAAGATAACAGAGGGTGTCTTTGAGACTTACTACTGTAGAGAAGCATCATCATACATAGGGCTTACCTAGGTACTTTCTTTTGACCTTTTCTCTGTGAATTATACTAACAAGGGTTGTATTATTTAACTTTTCAATTACTCATTTTCTTAACATGAGTTGAAATAACATTATATCTATTTGAAGAATCTGTATTTGTAATAGCTGTGTTAGTGCTTGACCTGGGTGTCTTGGGTGTAAAGCATGTAAAGCACCTTTCAGATTTCAGAGCTATGTTTCTGTCAACCACAAGTAGAAATACAGCCAGTGATCTCATTCAATTTCTATGTGATATTCTTCTCACAGTGAAGAACCATTACAAAATGTAGCACATTATTTACGACTGGCAGTCTCTGGTTAGAAAAGGCTCAGGGCTGGGATCAGAACAAGCGATGAAGGTCAGGACTGAAATACATTCATTTTTAAGGATGCAACAGAAAGCTTGAACTTCATTTACTAAGGAGTATGGGTCACTGACTTTGCCCATTCTGGACATAGATACCCAGTACGTGTCAATGAGATTGCAGTGCAAGGAATGCAAATAGAATCTGCTTTATACCCAAGGACAGTGCTCCTTCATTTACAAGAATGTTGAATTAATTCAAACAATGAGAACACATAGAATAAACAAGCATCCTTTTTTTATCTATTTCATTTTCTCTTAGAGCTATTCATACCAGCATCACCTAGGATACCCTGAAAAGATGCATCTGCTCATAGTTCTAACTCAGCCCAGGTGGGAAAACTTGCAGAAGTTTGGAGGCAGAAACTGTCTTCTCTTCCATGCTAATAGCAGATGAGATTTTGGTTTTGGTTTTGGTTTTTTTATGGTCATTTGCTTTTTTCACTCATCATTCAACCAGAGCATCAGATTTAAAGGAAGAAGGTGACAGCACATACTGAAGTACTGCTCTATCACTACAGTCACATGCGACACCTCTATAAGGAAAGCACTGTATTTCAGAGAACTTAAGTAAATTCTGGGGTCTTCAACATATAGCATATGCTCAAAGTTGACTGTCATTCAAACCTTTTTTTTTTTTTTGTGAAAGACATATTACAATGTTAAATACTAAGGGAGACCTCTGAAGTCTTTATCTTAGCATGGTAATAGTGTGTATTACTTTAAGACTCTTCTCTTATTGCTTGCTTCAGTGAAGTGAACTTTTGCAGGCCAATTATTTTAAACAGCAAAATACTTCTTTCTGTCATACCTTCCCTAATTAGACCGTCAGGCAACGTGGTTTTATGGAGGTGAGTTTGGGCTGGAATTCAAGATGTTGAGGCCTCTATTTGCCATTTGTGACCATCAGGGTTCAAAGATGAGGATCGCTATGTAAATAGTCAATATTTCTAAGAAACTATAACTTCCTTCAGTTTATATAGAAAAGGAAATACCTCCATATTTTTCAGATGAGGAACAGAAATAAACTTCACTTTTGTTCTTTTTTTTGTGTGTTTGTTTGTTTTTTTAATTAATAACCTAGAATCCAATAAGATTAAAACTTTGATTTGCTCCTAAGCTCTTGTTTTTTTAAACAACTTAAACAGAATGACATGACAATATAAAGTCCATTAGAAAACCATAAATATGACAAAAAACATGGCTTTAAACTATATTCAAACCAGGCAAATTAATATATTAGTTCTGCAGCAATTCATCCAAAGCAGCACAGTCAACACCAAAGAGATCTAAATATGTGGCAAATACCATTTTTGTACACAATTTTTCTTCCAAATACTCCTTTACTTTGATAATATGCCCTATGCTAATAATATGCCCGTAGGCTCTACTAATAAGAATCTTTTGTCTTATAACCCTTATTTTGATACGAGTAATGTATTTCTTTTGGTGCTTAATAACAATATCTTACTGCTGATTGAGCCAAAGGATAACCTGTGTTTTAAAATAAATTCCATATAATATAATCATAAAATTTCTAGCTTGTGTTGCTTTCAATAACAGGTTATGCTTACATACCAATTTAAAAATAATATATCTTAGTATTCATTGAGCCCTGATAGTTCTTTAAATAATATCCTCCTTCTATTCTAAATAATGTTAAATCCTGACCAGGAACACTTCCTCTGAAGTGACTAAATAGAGCTTTTCATTTACTCTGCTAAGTGGTGAAGATTTGTTAGACTCCTGTGGAAGTAAATCCTGAGAGGGACAGGCTTTTTTCTCTTGGTAGTGAGATTTTTGCTGGAGGGGGTGTTGTTTTTATTTTTTCTGTGTCTTCATTAAGCATTTTGTCATTACACTCCTACACAAATGCGATTAAAAAAATATAAAAATACAAAGATCATGGACAGAAAATATATAAACTAAAAATTGCAATGCAGTGGTAAATTACAAACTTCATAAACACAATCAAAACATCTCCTATTCTTCTCATTTCTCAGTTACAAGTTTGGACTTTTTATCTGTGCAACCACTAAAGTCCTGGAAATACAGATATATGCAACTTTACAGAGATAAGTAAACCAATCTACTATGATGGAACTCACTAAAAGCACAAAATTACTTGTATGTATAAAATGGTACATTTGGGGATGTTCAGTCTTCTCACGCCTGTAAGAGACTGATTTTTCAGACTTTCACAGAGGTTAGAGGTTTTATGATCAGAATCTAAAACAACAGTTCTGGCCATAACCATAACAAACTGCTGGTCAATGAAGAAACAGAGATAGGGAAGAAAAAGATGGAAAACTTTCAGGAGGAATTGCTTTTCACAAAGATTTCTAAAGACTAAAATGTAGAGCTGTGTGAAAAATAGGATTCATGCCCCATAAAGTGTTCTTAGTCTTTGGAAAGACTTTATTTATCTTGAAATATGACAATGCTGGCATGCCAAAAAAATTATGCTAGAAGGAGTTTACTGAAGATAGCAAAATGTTTTGTTTCTAAAAATTGATTCCAATAAAACATTTTCAAAATGTCACTGTGTTTACATTTCATAATACCATGTTGTTTTGAATTCTCACATAGAATATCAAAATGTTTAGCTGAAAAGTACATTCTTAACATTAAAAAACAATTTAAAGGAAAGCACAGATTTTTGTCAGAAAAAATGATGAGGAGAAAAAATTTCAAATACCTGTAGAAAATTATCTGTACCCTGGAAAACTCCAAGAGCATTGTTGCATTCTGTGGAAGATATAACTGCTCTAAATACTTCACACTCATCGTGGAGAGCCAAGTAAATGATACGTTGTGTTGACACAGGCTCTGACAATCAAATTGTGTGAATTGTACGTACTGGAGGTTTACACATATTAATAACCATGGCCTTCATGTCACGCTATCCTGCAATGTATAGTTGCACCAAGCATTTTGAAAAAACTTTTCCCAGAAATATATTTTGCATTCCAACACTGATAGCCAGAACCCTGATGCTCTTCTGACCGAATCTGTATCGTGTGGTCAGTGGATGCCACCCGGTCTGAGTTTCCATCCATAGGTATTACACTGAGAGTAAATATATGGGCATCATTCATGTGAAAGACAAAGAAAACTAATTTCTCAAGAATTTACACCTATTATTAAGCACAAAGAAATTGCTGTGAACTAGCTGTCTGATGCCCAGAGAGCACCTAACCTTGTCTACCAGTAATAACCTTGTCATATGAGTAGATTCTCATACATTCATTCAGAAACAGACACACCTCACTCTGTGACCCCAAGAGGCAAAGAAAGCAGGCTTCCTGGGAGGAAATGGTTATTTATATTTTTTTTCTCTCTTCTCCTTCTTTCTCTTCCTGTTAAAATTGCTGAATTATTACTGGTATGCAAGCACACTTGGATAATTTAATCAATCCCCCAGCTATTTAATGAGTTATTTAATTAAAGTGATATGTGGCCATTGGGATTAGGTGACTGCTGATATCTTAGAATCCGGGTATGGATTGTATGCTGTTATTTATTAACATTGTTATCATATAAAATAAGTACCCATTTTACCAAATTTACCAAAAGGCCAGAATCTTACCTACAGTTTCTGTTATGAGAACTAAATAATAATAATAATAATAATAATAATAATAATAATAATAATAATAATAATAAAAACCCAACTATTTTATTCCGCTTTCTAGTTCAAAAATGGAGCTCACAGTACTGTTCTTTCCCTACGTTTGGTAGTATTGTTGATTGATAATAACGTATTTAATTTATTAACTATCACATTTCACTGAGGATGATAGCATGCTAGGTCAACTCTCTTTCAGGTTAAATGAAGGAATAATTAAATGTCTTCCTATTTGGAGATAGCTGAAAGAATAGAAGCTACTGATAGAGGTACTGGTCTTCATAAAGCGGCTGGAACAAAAACTCTGGAAAAGTAAAGCTGTTTCTGGAACAGGTAACAAATGCTATGGCAAAGGAATTGCCGAGCTGTATGGAAAGTCTCAAGGGTAAAGGATTGAAAAGATAGAAAAAGTGTTTAGCTGAAGGAGGAAACAATGAGGAAAGCTTCTTTTTGGCAGATATTTGGCTAGAAAGACAGCATGAACTCTGAAGAACAAAACCTGCCTTTTGCTGTTTATTCCATCTCTGTCCAGGGACATAGGAAATATTTTGTAAAAAAAAAAAAAAAAAAAAAAAAAGAAAAAGAGATGTAGTCACCCAAAATATGTTCCTGACTGTATAAATCAGTTTCTCCTCTGATTTGAAACAGATCTTACGCATTAGCTAACCAACTGGACTACAGGCCGTTATTTTACACCTGTCAAGGGAGAGTGGTCTCTTGCCTTATACTGTGTACTATAGCATGTCAGGTAGGTGACAGATGATTACCTTGTAGTTTTCAAGCACTTAGTAGTACTCCTAAGTGACTCTGGGAAAAGGAATATTATTTCAAATAAACCTGAATTTTGGAGGTGCCAGTATCCATTATTTTACACACACTCTAAAATTCCACTTGTAGCTGGATTTCACTGGCTGAAAGGTCATCATGCATGTCCAATAGAACCTCAAAGGTAGGCAACCTAAGAAATACTTTGTAATAAGAATGAAGGGGAAATGGATGGGATCACTACATCACCAGAACCTGAGACAGAAATTCTCCATGTGAAACTCCTAAAACACTGACATTGCCTCTTCCTCATTGTTCTCAATAGAGGAATAGAGAGTATCAATGGGACATTGCTTCTGACTGAAAAGATATATTGTACACACTTAGTGGCTCAGTAGATGTGCTGAGACTATTAGTAGATTAAGGCTACCACTGATGAAAATCAGTATGGCATGATGCTTATATATCAATTACATTTGGCTATATTCATGTATTGTAGCTACATCACAGCCAGTGGTCACTGCAAACTTGATTTCTCTCTGACATGATCTACAGACAGATAAAATAAACACATCAGAGTAAAGGATGTTGGACAGCCAAAACCCCTGTAAGTGTGAAGAAGTTCCAAAGAACACTCATAGTGTTGTGAATATGCCTCATGGACTTTTGTTTTCCCAGTAGCATGATTAGTGCTGTAATGCAGCAGATATAAATCTTTAACTACCACTGGCCAGCAGAAAGCACATGCTTATGCAAAACTCACAAACTTTGTTCAGGATGCTCATTTGTGTCAGCTTTGACAGACTCTTATCATAGAACTGAATTTCTTGGCATTATGAATTAAGTACTGGCTCAGGAGCCCCACAGCACCTCCAGCTGGAGCTGCTCTGCTCCTCTGCCATGTGCCTTACTCAAAGTGCAGGGGATGTGCTACCTCCTTGGTAACCTTGGAGTGCAGATTTCACTCCTGTCATGGGAAACCAAGCTACTGGTTATACCAAAACAATCAACGCCTGCCATCCCAGTAAGGGGGATTGATTCTTCCTGTCCTTGGTGTCTTCTTCAACCATGAAATTACTGGTGTCATGGTTTAACCCCAGCCAGCAACTAAGCACCACGCAGCCGCTCGCTCACTCCCCACCAGTGGGAGGGGGGAGAGAATCAGAAGGGTAAAACGGAGAAAACTCGTGGGTTGAGATAAGAACAGTTTAATAACTGAAGTAAAATAAATTAGAACAGTTAAACAGGCAAAGCAAAAACCGTGCACGCAAACAAAGCAAAGCAAGGAATTCATTCACCACTTCCCATCGGCAGGCAGGTGTTCAGCCATCCCCAGGAAAGCAGGGCTCCATCACGCGTAACGGTTACTTGGGAAGACAAACGCCATCACGCACAATGCCCCCCGCCCCCCCCGCTTCTTCTTCCCCCAGCTTATATACTGAGCATGACGTCATATGGTATGGCATAGCCCTTGGGCCAGTCTGGGTCAGCACCTCCCCGGCTGTGCCCCCTCCCAGCTTCTTGCGCACCCAGCAGAGCAGGGGAAGCTGAAAAGTCCTTGACCAGTGTGAGCGCCACTTAGCACCTATTTAGCAACAGCTTAGCACTACTTAGCAAGAACCAAAGCATCAGTGTATCATCGACATTGTTCTCATCCTAAATCCAAAACACAGCCCCATACCGGCTACCAAGACGAAAGTTAACTCTATCCCAGCTGAAACCAGGACAACTGGCTTTACTGGATCCTGCCTTTCTGCCTCACCCTTTTCTGCTTTTACATGTGGTCTCTGACAGACCTCTTGCTTATTCCAAGAAAGAAACTGGAGGAATTTAAATTTTATTTTAAAAATGTTCAGATTTTTCAAAGCTTTCATGGGTGGTAGAAACACTATCTACACTGGGTCAACTCTTCAGTTCAAGATTGGTTAAACAAACAAGCATTAAGTGTAAGTGTTTGTGGAACTGAACCCAAGTACAATATGCCATGGGACAGGTCACATGAAAAAACCAAGCACAAGAATCCTTAAAGTTCACAGAGTAGGACCAGACTTCTAAGGTCAATTTCTGACCAACTTTGGTTTTAGTATTTACTTTAATGTCATTTTAGATTTCTGTGGCAATGAAGGCAGTGCCTTCATGAGGCTCCATCTAGTATAGACTATTCCTTCTAGGAAGTTTTGTTTGCCTTTAACAATGTGTAAATTAGATTATTTTTAAATCAATAAGATGAGTACAAGCTAGATTGTAATACCTTTATTGCATTTCTGAATAAATGTTTTCTGTATTTTCATTACAAAAATCTATATGATCTATAAGAAACCTTTTTCTTTCCACAAAGAGAAAGCATAATCCATCAGGTTCTTGCTCATGTCAGTTCTCTGTAATCCCAATTAAATAATGCAGCACTTTTCCCATGAGTGAGGCTTTGTCCTGTTGTCATAAGACTGAATCCATAGTTATATAAATATATTGGACCAGAGGGTTCTTTCCTCCCTAAATCTCATTACACTATATACTCTGACTTTTGTTGTTTAAAAATACCTTCTGTCAATAAATTTTGTAATTGTTTTTATACACATAGCTATATATGTTAATTTAAATACTTCTTGCAGCCACCTTCTGGCTAGCTCCAGTACCTCAGCCATTGGACATAAAGAATATAAACCAGATTATAGAAAAGCAACGAAAAATAAAATGCAGAGGTGAACAGAACAGCATTCTGCCTCAAAAAATTACCTTTTTTTTTTTTCCTATTGAAGTCAATCTTTAAATGATTGGACCTGTTAATAATGTTGAAGTGAACTGCTGAAATAGAAGAACTCAGAATGCTAATTTATTCTATTTATATCTGAATGGATATTTTTTTAAAAATATGCCATTTCCTACTAAGTATTGCTCGGCTGCCTATTTATTGATACTGTTCTTGGAAGAAAATGGAAATTCTCTTTTGCTTACGCAGCCAAAGCCAATCAGTTTTGATTTTCTATCAGAGATATTTTTAAATTCCACATGTAAAATTTCAAATACAATACACATCTTAAGATGTGTTTTATCAGTTTATGAAAAAGGATTATAAGACAGTTATCCACCACAGAAGACTCAGTGACCCAGAAGACCCTCTTTGTCTTGTGTATCTTGATAAACATTCCAGTCAGACTACAAAAATTCTGTTTCCATATACTTAAAATCTTGCCATTTGAAGAAGTAAGCACTCTTCATAGTGTTTATTAGTATTTTTTCTCAATTTTTCAGTATGCAAACATTGAACTCCATCCTGCTGTTCTTATTCTCAGAAACAGTTTCTGTGGAATCAAGTACACAAAAGGATCCCAGCCTAGCAATATGCCCTCAAGTGCCTAGTTTCATTTTTTGAGAAGTCCTATTGATTTCAGTAAATGATTTGAATATATAAAATTACTCTCAAGCTCAAGTACCTGTAGAAACTGTGATCTAGGGAAAGCAACATAGCTTAAGAACATTTCCTACACTGTCCCTGCAATTAAATTCTATACATAATTTATCGTATTCTACTAGTACAGCCCATCTAATCTAGTCTATTAGTTTCTCTAACATATCTAGCATCAATATACATACAGATATATAGCTTAAATATATAGTATATTATAGTATCATAGTATAACTCAGGTGGGAGGGGCCTTGTGAAGGTCTCTAGTCCAACCTCCTGCTAAGGAAGCAAGGCTAGCTGTGAGATCAGTCCAGGTTGCTCAGGGGTTTACCCAGTCAGGTCTTGAAAACCTCCAAGAATGGAGCCTGCCCAACCTCTCTGGGTGACCTTACGGACTTTCCTCGTGGGGAAAACATTCCTCTTTACATCCAGTCTGAACCTCTCATTTCAGTTTATACCCATTGTCTCCCATCCATGCACCACCATGAAGACCCTGGCTCCATCTTCTCGATGCCCTCCCTGAAGGTCCTGGGGGGCTGCTGTTAGGCCTCCCACACTAAAAACTTCTCCTGGCTGAACATGCCCTGGTGTGCAGCCTCTGCTCAGAGGGTTAGCGATCCAGTCCCTACCAGCCTTGTCACTCCCCTAGACTTGCATCTTTGTAGTATTGGGGGGCCCAAAGCTGGGGGCAATGTTCTGGATGTGATCTGATTGCTGCATAGAGGGGGATAATCCCTTCCCTTGACCAACTGGCCGTGCCCCTGGCCCAGGAGGCTGGTGGCCCTCTGCTGCTTGGATGCTGCTGGCTCATGTTCAGCTTGCTGCCCACCAGCACCCCCACGGCCTCTTCAAAGAGCTGCTCCAGTCCAGCCATCCCCAGGCTGTATCATTGCAAGTGGTTGTTTCTTTACAGGTGCAGGACTTTGCCCTTGTCCTTGTTGAATTTCATAAGGGTCCTGGTGGCCCATTCTTCCAGCCTGCCTGGTCCTTCTGGATAGCAGTCCTGCACATGGGCATATCAGCTGGTGTCCCAAGGGTGGTGTCATCTGTGTGTCTTGGGTGTGCACGTAATTTTGTGTAGATGTGTACACACAAAAATAAATAAATAAATAAATAAATAAATAAATAAATAAATAAATATATATATATATATATATACTTACACACATTATAGTTTGTCCACCAGTCTATCAGGCATAATATCCTGTACATAGTATTTAAAAATAATTGTGCATGCTAGTTATAGAATTCTAATTACATTTTAGTTATATGTCACCTTATGCTCTCTGATTTTGCTGTGAATGCTAGTCTGACTTTGACTTCATCCAGATTTAGGTAGCCTCTGGGTTTTGTGCTTTAATAATAACTTAAATGCATTTTCAAAACTATTTGGATACCAAGTATACTAACCTTTTTTTTTTCCCCCAGGTCTGATTAAGATGCATTTAAATTTCTGTTGGAGTGTAGGGGTGCTAAATTAAATTAAACTAGAATTCAAAGTGAGTAAGAACCATACTTTCAAAATTCACGTGCAAGTTCATCTTATTAATAGTCTTCTCTAAATGTTTCCTTTTTTTCTCCACATCTTGTATGGAATTTTACTTTGAAAAATGGTGGGTTTGTCAGTGTTGGTGGAATTATAATTAGCTCATCATTAAAGAGGGGAAAATTTAAAGCTACGAAACAACAGGCACAGTCAGGTCTATCAGAGATAAGTAGGAGGTCATTTATCTGTAGGAGTCTTGATAAGTCGATTCAAATTTTTCTGAGAGTTCATATACCCCTCTAGTTTTAACCCATGAGCAATCACTAAAGTTCAGTGGGCTACCAGTGTCCCACTAGGAGAAACCTTTATAGCGCACTCCCAACTTGAACTTCTGAGGAGGATCCTGAAACATGTACTGCCTTGTAGAAGGTAAATCACAGGTGTAGGTTTTCACTCTTCTTAGAAGATCTCTAGCTGCACAGTGAACAAAGTCTCAGTATAAACAGCTGCCAGCAGAGTTGAGCTTCCCATGTTAGCTTACAAATGCATCCTGATTTAAAGAAATGCTTCCTTACAATCTGTCCCCAAATGCTTTAGAAACTTCTCAGAGCCCTAGTAAGTTCCTTATATACAGGGATGTAAAGTCATCCTATAGGCTTCTTCATGTAAATCGGTGCAATTGCACTTACCTACTTTATTTATCTTCTACAAGCATATTTTTCATATTTTATCATACTCTGAAGTCTCCTTGTTCTCTCTTATTTGCAATGATTTTAAGAAAGGAAAAGATTTCTGGTTAAATGCTGTAAAGCTGGAATCCTAGCTAACTGCTGCAAAGTTGTCTGAGGGCTTCTTATCATCAGCAGATGACCTGGATTTTCAGTGATTCTGCACAACATTTTCTTCCATCATGGAATGGCTCGTTTTCTTCTCCTGGTATCCTTGAACAACCCTGAGTAGAAGATAAAATGGTATATTTAGCCTCCTCATTCTCTTTCCCTTCAGCTAAACTGTCAAATCATGGCTCATGTCCTTTACACAGTAGTTTTTGACTTTGCACAGCCCAGAGGAAAAGAAAGAGTGGAAGGGGATGGGGATTTTTCTGGAGTTTGCAGGTGGGGTCAATACAATGAAAACAGACATTCAGACAGATACGGAGTTAAGAAGAAAGGTTATAAATATGGTCTTAAAGACCACTATGTAGAACTAATAAATAAGCAAAGCAACATTTAGAGATTTGCCTGCTAATAGAGATAGGTCTGCCAACCTATACAAGCAAATAAGTAGTAGTCAGCTATTGACTGAAGGGATGTTCCACCAACTGTAGAGATCACAGACAGTGTATTTACTGGCAAGCTCCTGAGCATTTTAAAAATGCATATGATGAAGTCATTCATTTCAGGCTCTGAAGAGTGTGGATAGCATACAGCACATGTTATGATCATGTTATGGAGACTAGCAAATCAGTTCTGAATACAGATCAGAAGACTCTGTGTGTGGGTATGTAAACTGTATATTTTATGTTCTGACGGAAACTTATATTTAATATAAAGAGCAGCAAGGTACCACAGATTTTTATGAAAAATGCCAATTGACTTACTAATGGCTCCTCTTTAAAGAAGACTGAAAATAATCTAAATGGTACACATAATTTTTTTGCTGTTTCTTGGTATTACTTTATTATTGAGCAAAAAGAATACATGATAGTCAGTCTTTGGAGAATATAAGAACTATGAGCATCAGCACGTCAAATGCAGGAATGCAAAAATTCCAGAAAACAACCAATTCTGGCCTGTATATCAGTAAAGAGTTAAACATTGCTGAAGAAGACAGAACTACAAAATTACAGTTGTTATGTTTTTAGTGTCTTCATACTGCATTTAAAATGTACATCCAGCTGCTTCATTTTTTACCACTTTCCCACAGCTCTCTACTTACATTCCATGCTGTTCATTATTTAACATAATTTTGTTCTTTTAATAAGTTTTCTTCATTTTTCCATGTACTTTCTGGATTCTTCCTTAAGCTTTTTATATCAAGCTGGAGTTTCTGGAAGACTTGATTTGCTTTAGCACTTTCCAAATACTTTACTTTGTGTTTCAGTTCTTTTTTCATTACTTCACTCTTTGTGCCTTATCAGTCTATCAGGCCATCATAGGTATTTTTAGACAGCTGGTATCTAGGCACCCTATTACTATTAAAGATATTAGAAAGTGCTCTAAAATAATGCTATAAAAAGAAATATTCATCAGGAGGACTCGTGCTGCAGACATACAAAAAGTGCTGACAAGGGGCTGGACATTCCAGCTCCCACACACTGCAAACCTGCAGGACAAACAGCCTCACAATTAAATGAAGCAGGAAGCAGTGATCAGGCATAATTCCATTTTTTATGTGATGCCACTTCTGTACAAACAGCGATAACAGGCATTTTACATCAGTGGGTCCACACAGGCACACATTGGTAGCAGCCTGAGCAGATATCGGGAAGGTATATGGAGAATCTAATCATCCTACAGAACAGAGTCATGAAGTTGGTCACTGAGGATGAAACACAGTCTCATTTTCTCACCTGTGCCATGTTTGGTCTAGGAGAAATCTTTTGCCACATCTTGCTTACATGAACAACACAGTAACACCCATGCCAATATGGAGAAAGCTGAGTACAGCCTGAGAATGCCCAGTTATGTATATACAGTACAGTTGTAGCTCCAGAAGAGTAATAGATGGTATTGCACTACATGGAGAAGCTCTTATTCCCATATCATCATTATTACCACCAGCTTTTCCATGCAAAGTGGTAAAAAGCATTTATAATTTGTCATCAAAGAAACTGACCACCTTACACAAAATCAATCCTGATCCTTCCTTTCCTTTTGCTACCAGGACTCCAGCTGCAAAACTTCCTGGTAATCCTTCCGACTTAGCAGACCTCAGGAAGGGTGGGATTTCTTTCATTTTTTTGCTACTTTTAAGCACTTCACAAGAATAGTACTACCCATCCTCCTGCTGCTTTAGCCTCTTAGATGAACTAAGAGCTGTCAGAAGCTGCTGTGGTGCTGCTGGACAGATTTTTTCTATAAACCTGAGGCAACTATTGCTTCTCATCTCCACTTTTCCATCTTGTAAAAGAGATGAGATGAAAAAAGGCATCATGGGCTTGAGGTGATATCAGTGAGTAATTTTTACCTGATAAAATAGCACTCAACAGCCTGCCAGTGCTGGTTGGAGGCCAAGAAAGAGATAAACTGGCAGCCCTTTTTGGCCAGGATAGCCCTGCTGCTGCTGCTTCCTATATGTTTTTTCATCAGAGATGCAGCCAAAGAGTTGCCATCCAAGTGTAAAATCAGACCCACAAACCCTCAGTCACAGTGTGAGCATGAGTTCAAGAGGCCTTGAAGCACCTCAAAACACCATCTGACAAGAATAGGTTCCCAACACTATGCCAAATTATATTTTGACCACAGACACACAGACACACACACGCACACACACAACTGATTCAAACAATTTAAAGGAAACGTCACTGCCAGTTCCTTCAAGGCTTCAGAAGTCTCTGAGATCTCACTACCACATACCTTATTATATTCCCAAATTGAAACAGAGGAAGAAAGCTTTCTCTCCTTTTTCTGCTCTTATTTGATTTTCCAGCTTTGAATGAAGTTGTTATTGAACTGAATTAGTTGGAAACTGAACCAAATAATATATTCTTCCTGTACCTGCAGAAGAAGAAACATTTGTCAAAAGATGGATTAGTACAATAAAATAATTTCAAACATTAAGCTAATAACTTCTACTTCGTTGTCATTAGCATTTAGAGCAAATACTTAATGATTGTTCTTTTTTAATTTAAAGGACAGTTAAATTAATCTAAGTTCATAGTATTTAGAATTTTACTTGCCTCACATTTTTATTTTTAATATCTGTTGATTTTTACCTGCTTATATATTCATTAAAACTTCCTTGTTCCCATTCTACATATTTGTAATTTTTGCTGGTTTTCATTGGTAGTTTGTTTTCTATTTTGTTTTGCGGTTGTACTTCCATATTGCTATTTCCCAGTTTGTGGCACCCTGGAACAATGCTGGAGTTAATCTTGAAAATTATAAACTAAATTTGCCCTTTTAAATATAACAGGGCCATGGACCATTGTTAGGTCTAGTGTGGAAGTGGTCTTGAATGGCTGAATTAATGGTATATCAAACTTTTCTCTGTCCTTCCATAGGCTCCATCTGGTGCTCACATGCCCCTAAGGGACACTTACTGTCTGTAGAATCTGGGGTCGGTATTTTCAGTCCAAGTGCCTGACATGAATGTGACAGCTGTGTTGCAGCACCACAGAGTGATGTTTACCTACCCCATAGCATTTTTGGGGGTATAGTGGGAGGCTATTTGGGAGACTTGAGGCTGCAGAGTCTGCTAGGATAGTACAGAAGACTCTCTAGTCTAAAAGGAAACAAACCTGGTTCTGCCTTGCCCATAATTTCTTTTGGAAATTATTGTCTTGAGTCAGGACATATGTTAAGAACTAAAAATTGTGAACAGCCAGTGGTCCCGTGCTTTGGCTTGCTCTCTGACCTTGCTTCATTTAGCAGTATTAAATATAACTGTCTTGAAACAAGGGCATGCTCTGAAATAATGCTCTTTAATAACAGTGTGTCATGCAATCATGGCAGGAAATATTCTTAGCGACTTCCTGAGTTCTGTCCTCCTTGCAAAGGTAGGTTTCAATAGGCACTGACCGGTGTGTTCCTAGTATTGACATAATCTGCTTCAGCTGGCAACCTTGGACTAGCTGATGCTGCAAGTCTGTGATGGTGCTCATTGTCAGCCCTTTGAATTCTCCCATCTTGGGCATACATCTGCCCCATTCAGCAGATACTTTCTAGATCTAGGATAGGGATAGGCTATTAACTAATGTTGCACCGATGTAGAAAGCATTATTTCTCACTATGTCTCGCATACTGCATGTAATATTTCAAGTGTCTAGTACACAACTTGGGAATTGGCTGGCTGGGAGTCAGACTCAAGTGCTCAAAGTGTGTACAAAGATCATACAATGTTCTCCTTGTTCAGATGTGGGATTTGGGCACTCCATGCCTTGTCAAATGTCTCATAGAAATTCTGATCTACTAATGCTTGTTCTCTAGAGTTCATTTAATTAACCCGGTCACCCACTATGATTTCACAGTCTAAAACAATCCACATATTGTTGCTGCTGCTCTCATCCAACAGAAGTTACACAAACAGCCCTTTTCTGCTTATATCATGGCCTACTGCTTGCAAAAATAAAAACACTCTAGTTTTTGCTTCTTGATCCTTTCTAGTTTGGATTAAAGTATATAAATTTTTGAGGTCTAAATCTAAAACTATTTACATCCGAAATGGTTGATCAACTTGTTCTGCTCTCAGTGAAGTAAAGAACTGCATGCATTTATTTTACTTCAATTTTAAAATCAAGTAAATCAGTCAGTGTACAGGAAGATGTAAAATAAAGTGGATAGAAAGACAAATGATGATGGCAAGGAGAATACCTGTTTTAGAGGTGTAGAGGGGAGAAGAGAAAAGTTCAGTCTGCATAAAAGCCTTGGAAGGCTACATACAAGTGAATGGTTATGAAACCCAACATGCTTCTGTAGGAAAGGGATAAATGCAACTTTACAAAATTGGGAAATCTTAATATGTCAGGGGGCAAACCACTCGTTTTTCCTTGTGCATGTTACATAGTAATAACCTCTATAAAATGTATACAAGATCCTTTAGTAATTAGTACTGGAAAGAACAGGAGAGGAAGAGGTACCTGCTAGTGACAACCAGGAAAGCTCTCTGATGTGATACAAACCCAGATACATTATTTAGGAATTTCTATTAGATATAAACAACATGATTCATAACACTGTTCTAAAAGGCTGTAGTTGCAATGAAACAGATTATTTTACCCATCCACCGGGAAAGTCTGATCAACATATATTAGTTTCCCTTTGTGCTGTTTCAATTACACTCCATTTTGTTTCTTCTTTTCTTGGCAAACTGTACTTTCAAATTAGGGCTATATTAGCATGCTCTTCATCTAACTGGTGGTAATTAAATATGTTTTAAAAGTAGATTCCCCCCTTAAGCTTTTGTTTTCTCCTTGGTAGGTTTTTTGTGACCAGCAACTACTTTGCTCAATCGCATCCTTCTTTGTATCTCCACCTTTCTCCCTAACAACAGCTAAGAAGATTTAAACAGAAGCTACACAAGGCTGTTAGTGGATTTGACTGAAATACCAAGATATCAAAGATTGTTTCCAAAATTAGGCAGGTTGGGGGAAGGAGGAGGGAGAAGAATCAGGCAAGGTCCTGAAGGCCTAACCTTAAATTCCTAGGGTGTATCTTGGGGCACAGGAGCAAAAAAAAAGTGAACTCTTCATAATACCTCAGGTAGTTCTCCAGGTGGTTCAGGAAGTGTGTTTCTTGTACAGTCTTATAAAAACATGTTTGCTCTAGATATCTTACCTCATGGTATGAAGGCAGAGAAAAACACTGAATTTCAAATGTGCTGAGTAAGTTTGTGACAGTTTTTCTCATTATAAAGGACATGAAGTTTGGGACTGTCAGAAGGAGTGAGTTCTTTGCTAGATCCAGATGCTTTTTAGCTGAGCTTCTGAGGCTGAAGGTTTTTATAAAGACAGTGAATGACTGCAGACTTGAATGCAATCTTAATGTTTAGAGTCTTTCAAGATATGTGCTAGGTGTTTGGTCACTAAATTCTTTGCATCATTTTACTCTTTCATGCACAGACCTTAGCAACAATTTTAGTTTCTTATTTTGAATGTTCATTTTCATCCACTTGTATAATTCTAGTATTGCTGGAATATTTCCATCTTTGTAATGCTAAAAGCTGGATATTTAAGCAAGGCAGATTATCACCCTACATTGTAATTATTTTGTCATGGCTATATATTTCTGCTTAGCCTTTTAGGAAACATATTCATAACTTTATCTTGTATTGTTGTTAATGTAGTTCCATTAAGTTTTGCATTTACATACTTCCTAGATCCTGTTAGAAGCTCTCTCTTTGCTCATTTATTACATCAATGGGGCCAGCTGCTACACATTTGCATTTAAGAATAAAAGACTGCAGTTTGGTGGTATGCATCATCCCACAGAGAATAAATCTGGACATGTGCATCCACGTGTGAATGCACGTACATGCTTATTGCCTAGATTAAATACTGTACCCACTAATGTCACAGGAACTTCAATTCCGAACCTGATGTGTTGAGTCGTTAAATACTGGTAATGTGTATTCAGATTCACTACTACAAAACAATTCATAAAGTTGAGTCAAGAGTTCATGTTCTAAGTTTAATTTAGAATAGGTTAAAATATGAATCGTTACATTTCCATTTCCTCTCTGATGTACTTAATGAACCAATTTTTCAAGCAAAAAGTCACATATATTTCATTAATGCTTCTGAATATATGCTTCTTTTCAAGAGCCCTATGAACTCTCAGAAATTGCTGGAAAATTAGTATAGAACAACTTCAAAAAAAAGCTCAAAATACTGAATTAATTGCTGTCTATTGTCCTGCCAGATGTGAGATGAGCTATATTTTAAGGTTTTCCTGATCATGTCTCTCCTGGAATACATCATGATTAATGATCACGATGATAAAGTAAATCTTTATTAAAGGTAACAGTCAAACAATTAATAGAAACAACAACCAACAGTAATACTGAAAAGCATGAAAAAAAGGAGTCCCTATGACTGAGCATTCTTGTGAATTAATTATAAAGGAGAACAAGACATTAGAAAATAATTAGTTTTAGATTCTTGACTTATTATTCATAATCGCAAAAGTATTGTTCTGGCTGTAACAGTCCCCTACAAAGACAATGCTGCTACAGCATTATCTTCCAACATTCACCTCCCCAACTCTCCCAAAGTTTTAATAATTTGGAAGAGAAACTAAAAACAGACAGAGCCATATGTGAATTATACTGCATACCAACAGTCTCACCATTTCAATGCATTCAGTGCATTTCAGTGTGTTGCTGTGTGTTACCACTGTGTGGTGAAATTTCTGTGTGAATCCACTATTCATAGATATACTTTCATTATTTATGTTCCAACAGCGTCTAGTTGCCCTCTCTGAGACCAGAGTGCTATAAATTCCTCTAATTAAATGAGAAATAGCTTCTGCTCTTGGAAGGTTACCATCATGCCTGACCAACCTAGTGGCCTTCTATGATGAAGTGACTGCATCAGTGGACGAGGGAAGAGGTATGGATGTCATCTATCTGGACTTCTGTAAGGCCTTTGACATGGTCCCCCACAACATCCTTCTCTCTAAATTGGAGAGATATGGACTTGATGCGTGGACTGTTCGGTGGATAAGGAACTGGCTGGATGGTCGCATCCAGGGGGTAATGGTCAACAGCTCAATGTCCAGATGGAGATTGGTGACAAGTGGTGTCCGTCAGGGGTCTGTATTGGGACCAGTACTGTTTAATATCTTCATCAATGACATTGACAGTGGGATCAAGTGCACCCTCAGCAAGTTTGCAGATGACACCAAACTGAGTGGTGCAGTCAACACACCTGAGCAATGGGATGCCATCCAGAGGGACCAGGACAAGCTGGAGAAGTGGGCCTGTGTGAACCTTATGAGGTTCAACAAGGACAAGTGCAGGGTCCTGCACCTGGGTTGGGGCACCCCCCAGTATCAATACAAGTTGGGGGATGAAGGGATTGAGAGCAGCTCCGCAGAGAAGGGCTTGAGGATACTGGCGGATGAATAGCTGGACGTGAGACAACAATGTGTTCTCGCAGCCCAGGAAGCCAACTGTATCCTGGGCTGCATCAAAAGAAGCGTGGCCAGCAGGTTGAGGGAGGTGATTCTGTCCCTCTACTCTGCTCTGGTGAGAACCTACCTGGAGTACTGTGTCTAGCATGGGAAAGACATGGACCTTGTGGAGCGGGTCCAGAGGAGGGCCACAAAAATGATCAGAGGGATGGAACACCTCTCCTATGAAGAAAGGCTGAGACAGTTGAGGTTGTTCACCCTGAAGAAGATAAGGCTCTGGGGAGGCCTTATTGCAGCCTTTCAATACTTAAAGGGGGTTTATAAGAAAGACGGGGACAAACTTTTTAGCAGGGCCTGTTGTGAAAGGACAAGGGGTAATGGCTTTAAACTTAAAGGGTAGATTTAAACTAGATCTTTAAACTTTAAAGGGTAGATTTAGCCTAGATATAAGGAAGAATTTTTTTTTACTATGAGGGTGGTGAAACACAGGAACGGGTTGCCCAGAGAGGTGGTAGATGCCCCATCCCTGGAAACATTCAAGGTCAGGTTGGACAGGGCTCTGAGCAACCTGATCTAGTTGAAGATGTCCCTACTCATGGCAGGGGGGTTGGACTATATGACCTTTAAAGATCCCTTCCAACCCAAACTATTCTATGAGTCTATGATTCTGAACAGAATAGATGGGCAAACAGCAGAAGAAAGGAAGTATTGTTAACCACATATTAAAGATGAGAAGCGGAGGCACAGACTCAGGAGATGCGTGAATAATATATTCTGGGGGAGGACTGAAGGAAAAAAAAAAAACCCACATTTGCACTGACCAAAACCAAACTTCCTTTTGGTCAAAAATGAAAAGTATTTATTTTATATTGAGAAGTGTGTTTCATTCAACATGAAAAAAACATTTCAACATGAAAAAAAAAAATTTTGAGGAAAACCATGGAAAGAAAGCACTAAATTTACAGACTGTCACTCCATTTCTAAGGAAGATGTCTTGCTCCCTTTAACCCTTCCTCTTAGTTATAGAGCTCTCCTAGCATGAATTTTCTCTTTATCTTAGCTCCATCTTACCAATCACAGTACTCTTGTGTGTGTTGAGGGAGAATGAAATGAGATAATTTTCATTTTTTCTGGTGACTTCAGTTCTACTTTATATAAATATCTAAATTACAGAACTCTGCTGTTTCTAGTCATTATTAGAGGAGTTATCTCTCTTTTTCAGTGCATATGTAAGTATTCCATGTAAGATGGAATGGCTTTGGTGTAAAGCAGCTGAAAGCAATCTACACCAAGATGTTATGTAGTACCTTAAAGGATCAAAAAAAGTGTTCAAAGTCCTCCAGGATGAGGAGAGAATTGAGAGAGGTTCCAATAATTTTCAGGAAATTATGTTTTATATAAATGATGGAGTTTACATTCTGATGGATTAGAGAAAGTAGACTTTACTTTCTCTTACTATAATCAAAAAGTTTTCAGAATTTCCAGCATAAGCTATTTTGATGTTTCTGAAAATTTTAAACCATTCAGCCTCCTCCAAATGGCAACTTTTGGTTAAAAGCATTCAAAAGTTTTGGTGAGAAATAAGGTGATTATCTCAAGTCACATGTGAAGTTTCTGGTAGGGACAGAATATGAAGCATGTGTTTCTGTGCTCTAGCCCATATCACTTGTCCATTGATTACTGAATTCAAGGTACAGAAAATATAGCACATACCTTAAAAAAAAATTTGCAATTTCATGAAGCTTCTCTTAATTCAGATTCCTCAGAGACATCAGCTATCTTTTTCATTATCTTATTTTCTCTTCCATTTGGATTTTTCATGTCATATCAAAGAGTCATGTTTGACTCCAGAACCAAAATGCAGCATGACTAAGAAAAGAGTGAGAATCCTTTTTAACTTCAAAGTCATGAATGGCATGAAATTTTGTTTCCAAGGAAACTGCAGATTTTACTTTGGTAGAGGCTACACCACAAAGAAGGTGTAAAAGCCATCTTGTAAATTGTCTCTAGAGATGTAAAAGCTGTGCACAAGACTCTTTGGTTTAGAAGTCCCTGCCATGGAACAGAAGTGAAGCTAGTTTCTTTCTTCCCATATATAGGAACCGACAAAGACAACAGTTCTCTAGTGTCAAAATGTAAGAAAATCAGAATTCAAGTATTATTGCTATCCATGAAAGATAAAATTAAAACCTGAAACTGTTTCCAGAAATCACAGTGAGGTCCATTCTCCTCTATGGAAATAATGAAAATCTAGAATATCTCCATCCTTTTGACTGGAATCATATTCTTGCCTTTATTCACAGATTTTTACACGCTGGGAAGAGCCATCACCAGTAAGAACTCATGTCATTCTACTAAAGTTTAGTATTATACTAATTCTATACTAAAAGTTGATACCTAGATTGTGGTGTCTCCAGTACTATTCAAAATAGGCCTACTTTACAGCATATCACTAAATGTCACTAAAACCAAACACCTAAATGTAAAGAAATATGATGTTCATATTCTCTCCCATTTTTCTTACCAAAAAGAAAGTCCCAGTAGTAGATCTTCTCTGCTGAGAACACATTTTTTTTCATACAAAAACTCTCACCATTGCTTCTATAATTTGCTGTGAATTCCTGTTTGCTTCTTCCCCAACTGATTCCCGAAACCAATTCATTTAGCATGATGCTACAGCAGTAATTAACAAAATTATGAGTCAGTGCTTTCATTTGTAGTGCAGCATCATGAGATTATGCAGTACACTTTTCTCTTATTGCTATTTTTCCTTAACCTCTATTGTGTCCTTCGGTTTATTAATACCTCAGATTTGGTGAACCAAACTCTTGGACACTGGAAATGCTCCCTATCTTAAAGGAGCAGAAGTGCAGATTTACACCATTTCTGGAATCAGCTATAAAATTCCAATCAGATAAGCTTTCTTGGAATACTCAAATATTCTTTGATTCCTCTAAATTTAAAGAAAGTATCCAGTTATATACAGAAAAACTAAAACTGTTGAACAAATCATATTATTTCTGAAGAGTCAACCACTCTTAATATGAACTTCACGTTCCCCTAGTGATTGCCCCAACACCATGAGCATGTTATACCCTCTTCATTCTGTTAACTGCTTGCCACAGTTACATGTAAGCTTTATTTCAAGTGTGTATTGATGTTAACTATTACTTTGATTAACTCAGAACAGAATGACTGTGCATAACAGGATTTAACCTTGTGCACAAGCAGTAACTAATGAGTGAAGGTGTTCAGAAACTCCTATCCTTACAGCTAAAAGTCTGCCCTCTAAGTTGCTGACATTTTAGTGGTAGATACCAAGCCCACTTATCATTCAAGCCGAGAACCTTCATCATTAGTAGCACTGGGAATAAACATTCATCATGTAGGCTTTATTGTCTGCAAGGGCTGCTTTTATGTGCTTAGTTTTAGAGCTCTCTTTAAAACAATTTGGCTTGCATTGCAAAGTGAGAAAATGCATTACCTTTCCTATTAGATGGCAAGAGCTATATTTTGAAATCTGGCATCTAGACCATACCTCTCATAGGCTTTACTGATAAAGATATAAATATTCTTCTGAAAGAAATGGGTGCCTGAGACAGGGAGAGTAGAAGTCACCACATAGCAAAGAGCAATTACAATTTGGGTTGTTGGGTTGGTTATGTCTGGAATACATGCAGTTCCCTGAATACCTTAAGGAATGATATAAATCTTTGACCTATGCCCTTCTCACTGGAATACACTCAGAAAATAAAAACCAATTTCTTACAAAGATTTAAAATTTTATTTTGTTCTATACCTTAAATGATTCTTTGTGATAAGGATGAAATCGCACCTTTACCCCTAAGTACCCTGATTAAATGACCCAGATTTAAATCACTATTCCAAAAATTGTTGATTGGGACCATGAGCACCAGTCTCCTATTAGCTGGTGCTTGTCTGTTCTAGGATGGTACTCTTTTTGTGAAATTCCTGAAAAACATCCCATATGAAATACCATCTTCAACAGATGAAACCACATTTGGAATGGAAATAACAACCCTAAGCCATTGCTGCTGTCTGTGCTCCATTTGGCACTGCTGATAGGTTCCATCACATTGGACGGTTATTGGAACTTCTCCTTTTTATCTACAAAAAGTTTCCAACCCAGGCAGTTACATAACAGTGTAAACAAAGAAAGAAAACTTAGCCGCAAGGCCTCAAAAATTTAAAATCCTATTTTAAGGGGAACAGCTTCAGCCTGATGCTCCATTAAGGTCCTTATGGAACAGCACATAGATAACTGGGATACACTATATACCCTAAAAAACAGTCATTATGTGAGAGATTATTAATTCCAAATCTATTTGGTGATCTCCTTGTTCCTTTCTCGTTTAGCTCAATGTATCTCTCAAGCTTGGCACTGAAGAACAAAGACAATGTTTTAAAAAGTGTGTGCAAGGACCTGACTTCTTGGCTGAATCAGCAGCGCAGGTGGGATCTAATTTCAGGCAATACAGTGGCCTCGTATAACACAGAAGCCACAACATAATTTTATGTGAATAAAAATTCCAGTGAGGCACTCCTGTGAGCACTGTTCTTTGCTACAATTTTAAATGCTTTTAAAAAAATGTTCTGCCATTCATATTAATTTTATTGACATTTGCTGTAGCTATAAATGAAACAGTTAAAGAGCTGGAGGCGTTCTTCTGAAATTACTGTCAGCTGTGAAGAATATGGTAAAGCTTGTGAAACTGTTCCCTTTAGTGATTTCAAGACCTGCTTCTGAGGGAATGAAGTGTATCTTGTCCTATACAAATTGGGGAATAATTTCTGCAGAAAATGCTTTGAGAGAAGATATATATCATGATGGGTAGAATATGATTCAATAATTTCATAATTGCGTGGAGGTAAAATATATGAAAGTAAACAAGAAGAACAGAGAGAAATTGTTAGCAGTCTGTGTTGCAGATTTCATTTAAAACAAAAGCCAAATCTTCACCTGAGTGAAATGTCCATTCTGCTGCAGCTAGGAGGAAGGTAGCCCATTTATAGTCATACTATTCCAAAGCTTGCTAAGGACAATCTAAGTGATAAAAATGGCTTCAGCAGCTCAGAGTTACTCTATTTTATTCTCAACTGCAAATATCTCACTTCATTTTTTTTCACCATGTAACGTTGATGCCTCATGTACATGTTAGAATGATGCAGCCCACTCCCTGGCCAGGGAGACGGTGCATGTGCCTCGCTCATCCATTCATTCATACAGATTGTCTGTATCTGACTGTGGAGAGTGACTCTGAACTATCTGAATTTTTAAAAGTGGTTTTATGGGCCAGCTAGGTCATAGACCAATGCTGTTAGCCAACAAGCTGCAGCATTGCATACACAGCAGTGTATATAGCTCATAACTTGCAATCACGATGAAGAGGAGTTCTCTGATCACAACAATAAGATCCACCAATAATGTAGGTCAAAGATGTCAAAATGTATGAGGCTTTAATATATTATTTTTCATATATTAATACTATAGGGCTGTAGACTTCTGTTCAGGCCCTTTTAAAATTTTTAGCTGTGCTATAATAGTTATCCCTTCTATCTCCTCCTTAACAAATGAACCTTTCTGAGAAATTGAATCCCTAGTGTTTTATGCGAAAGTTTCCACCTTTCAATAAAAAGTCAGAAACCAAATCGCACAATGTTTGTAAGCCAAGGGGAAGAAGCATGTGTTAATCTTATCCCTCCAACTTTCTACCTTACTGCTGCAGCAGATTCAGAGAATAAAGCACCTAAAGTATGCTTAGAAGCGATCCTTAAAAAAAAAAAAAAAAAAAAAAGTGTTGCAGTTTGCTCTCTGGAAATTTCAACAGTTAACATTTCACCTGTTTGGCAAAGCCATTATTGAACTGGCATCATGCCCTCACAGAAAGCATCTTCAAAAGTTCATGAGCGGAGGAATACCTAGGAGAATGAATTATATATATATATATCTATATGGATTTTATTCTGGTGAATATTGGCAAGATGTTAAGTATAGAAATATTCTAAGAGTTTGTTTGCGGGTGTTTTGGTTGGTTTTGCTATGTAGGGAGGATTTACTCTAACATTACTTTTGTGGATTTGTATAAGAGTTCCATCATTTAAAGCAGAATTCTATATGAATGTAATCAACATACATCCTTTTTCATAAAACTTAACTTATATTTTTTGCGGAGGGAATTGAAGGGTTTTTTTTGTTTGATGGTGTATATTCACATATAGAAAGACTGAAAAGCAAACCAAACGTTTAGTTATATCTGTATGTCCCTCTTTAGTTAATAGCAGAATGGGAATGATATAGCTAATTGCTACCTATCTTCCCTCTGCAACAAATGTAATTAACATTAAAATACATCTTTATCAGAGAAGAGACCAAGTTGATCAAACAGTATGAAAAATAGAATTTATGAATGTTTGTTATGAAGCTGTTTTTCCCTGATATTGTTCATCATATAGCTTGGTGAAAATCAGGGTAAATTGTCTACAAAAGTATAAACCCGCATTTGAAACAGAAGCAATTGTAGCATTGTTCTGAACCTAAGTTTGTAATGAAGGTATTATTTTTTTTTTTTTTTCTGAGGATCTTTCAAGAGTTTTCAGCAAGAACTATTCACACAATCATTCTCTGACATCTGTAGGTTTAGGACCAAGGACCAAATGAAAAGATGCTTGCTTTAAATGAGTATTACTAAGCAACAAGGCTTGAATAAAAAAAGTAAATATTTTCTTTATGAAAACAACTATATGTATGCACAGGTTACAGCACATGGAGTAAGAAGATTGGAAGACAGCAAACTATTGAGATAGAGGAAATTGACTCCTAGAGGTTCCAGCAAATCTCTGCATGCCTTTGCCAAAGGTTGGTTATGACAAAATTAATCAAATGAGATTAAAAAAAAGTCTACACCCTGTATAACTTAAAGGACAATATTTGCATGACATCCAAGCTTCTCATAATGGTAACAACAAGGATGCTAAGAGTTTATGCTACAGGAATTCTAAAAAGATAATATAGGAGACATAATTTAATCATTTCAGAAACCCAGACAGATGGTTCTCTTCTTCAGATATAAGACTTCATACATATAAGTACAATTATAGAATGAAACAACACAAACACACTGTTTGTGGGTACATACATACAGGACCTGTACCTGAGGTAATATAACCTCATTCCTGATTACCCCTTTCCTATCTCCACTAAAGTACTTTGATATTTTCTAATGAAGAAACATAAGTAGGATATTAAATCTCTGTAGCTGTGGTGCTGTATCTCACTGGATTTAAGGCATCTTCTCTGCCCCATTATCTTTCCAATGTGGTATGGTCCAGAGTATCATATTCTTTCACATTGATACAGAAACCTGTATTTACAGTACTGAAGATCCATATCCCCCAATTCTTTCTATATGTGTCTTTTTTGACAGTTCTTTACACTGAATCTCTGATTTTCATAGCTGGTGCTGAGTTTATCTTCCAGGGCCTATACACTGAAAAATTAAATGTCATTCAGTTTAGCTCATTACATCATCTGCTAATGGTCTGGTTTCATTGTACATTCATTGATCCTGCTGATTTCATGCAGCATCAGCTTTCCCATAGGAGATTTTCCTATTGTGTAGTTTGTTTCACAGTTATTCCTATTTTTTTTCTGTATGAAAAACCCATGTAAAAACAATGCACAAAGGAGGAGAGAGAGATGACTTACTGAAAGATTTATAGTTGTACATGTCTGAGATCTATATTCAACAGAACAGTGCCCTTACCATAAGGTACATCTGCATTGCCCTTGAGTAAATCACCTGCTGTGTATTGGTAGACTTGGAATGCTTACTATGTTGTTATTTATTTAATTAATGAAAGAGCCGAGCACATTTTTGGATCAAGCCTTGGGGTATTTCTGAGTTTTCAGTGTGAAATAGACCTTCTGTGTGATCTGTAATCATTATTCTTACCCTTTGCCCTCAGTGTAGCCTCTCCCCTCGGTGACCAAGCAATCTTGTGGCAGATGTAAAGAGTTTTCAGAGCAGTAATTGTTTGTATGCCCTTATAGATATTACACTGAATTATACATCAGTCTCTAACTTAAACTTAGCCCACTGATATTTTTCCCTCTTGTAATCTCTGTAAACATTTGGTCTGTACCTGGCTGAGCTGTTGTAGCTAAAATTGTTGTTGCTGCTGAGCTAGCATTGGTGTTTGCTTCCACATAATTATGTTCTCTACTGAAGCTTCTCATTGAGACTATGGTTTTTTTTGTGGTTTTCATATCTCCTTTAAAATATTTTGACTTTTTAAAATTTGGTGGATCTTCATCTACTTTACCCTTTTCCCCCACACTTTCAAACACCACTTCCTTTTCCATTCCCTTTCAGACATGCAAACTGGCTGTTGTTTTATATTGTTGCTTTTGTATGTATGTAATTATAAGTAGTGTAACTATGCATGTAATTTTTGTTCCTATTTAATTATAAACAGAACTCAAGGACTGTTTCAACTGTTTTAGAAATATTTACTAGTTCCAGTGAATAAAACTCAGCAATAATTCTTTGACTTCGGAGACTTTGCTTCAAATATTATCCTGGCTCAAGTAATTTTATACATACCACAAATACAGGTGTCAATTTTTTACTTTATCATTGAACTCAAATGTTCTGACATCTTCCATTTAGTTACAAAAAGCATGTCACATGCACTTTTATCTTTCATGCTGACACTGATTTTTATCTCTTCATCTGGCACATCATAATAAAGGTCTTTACCTTTTTCTCCAATAACATTAGGCCAGTGACAAAATCCATCTTTTTATGCTCGGATTTCATGAGTCAATCTATATGCAAAAGGAGTAATTTCTACTTCCTTAGAAGATATGTGCCCCCATGGTTCATTCCTAGCAGTCAAGTTTTAGTAGACTTGGGTTACTTTGGCATTTTTAAAAGACTGTGTCATGTTTTGGTATTTTTATTTGGATACTGCAGTGATTTAGGTACTGTGTCAATTAATCTTGAGATTATTATCTCATTTTTCATTATAAGAAAAAAGCCATATATCGATATTTCCTTTCCCCCTGCTTTTCATTTTCCATTTGAATTAAAATTATTAAGAAGTTCTGACAGAGAATAACAGCAGGTCAATGACTTAAATGTTAAGGTAAGATAAATGGTAACTCCTATTAATAGTGCAGGGAGAAAGCTGGGAAAATCACCTTTGAAAAGAAGTTTCCTAGTAAATGCCTGTCATTCCCTGCAGCAGACTTGTTAATGAACTATACCACAGCTGGAATACAAAGTATAAGGCTAACCTATGGCATTAGCTATTTTTGGCTACTTAAATCTGCACAAGATCTACCTGATTAAAATGTGGTAAATTTTCCCCTTCTGAAAACAGGTTTTGCAAACGAACCCTGCAAAGGAAAAACACCTGATTATGTCTGTATTTTCCTCTGCTTTAACTTTTAAGCAAAGCTAACAGATTAAGCGGCCACAGAAGTCTACCTGCCTCAGTGTTTTGTCTGTGCGCAACAGAACAGACAAACTTATACTAAAGGTGGAAGGTTTTGGTAAGATGTAAAATGCACTGGGACAGGACTTGTGAAACATTGCTGGAGTTCAGGCTGAAATTCTTAAGAAGGATTGTGCTGAGAAAAAAGATCTCCGTACTCCCCGCAGGCCTGAGCGTTGCCTCACCCCCCTTCAGAGCTCCAAACCAAACAGCTGGCAACTGAGCCCTCCACTGGGTCTTCTGACAATAATTTCATGCAAAGAAATGTAATCTTAAGCAAGATCCTATTTCAGTTTTTTTTCTATGTTATCTGTCTATGGAATGTGCTGTTGCCTTATCTCTTAACTTCGTGGTGACAAATATGAAAATTTGTTTGTATTTTCGTTACAAGAACAGAAATAATGAATATTTATAACAGATTGGGTCTACAGGGCATAAATTACCATTTGGTTAAACTGTACATAAATGCATTTTGGTTCTTTTTTTAATTACTGCTTGCTTAAAATAATCAATTTAAAATAATTACAAGCATTACTTTTATTCCCTTAGTCTTGATATTTATGCGATGCACTTGCTTTATTTTATAAAGTATTTCTAGATACTCATGGTTTTAATGTTATTAGCATAGTTGCTTGGAGATCACTCTTGATATTAAGCATAACTCTATTAAAATTTAATAAGAATCAAATTCTAAACATCTCAGGAACAAAACTCTCTCACAAGTCTGTTTATGGGCAAAATTTTGCACACTGCATGCTTTCCCTGAGCACTGGCTACAGCCAGGAAATTTTTCTCTTCTGATATGTAATAAATTATCTTGCAGCTTTTTTTAAAAGAAGAGAGTATAGAGGTCCTGCAGAGTACAGATTACTCTATTATAAATACTCAGTATTAATAACTTTACAGAGGAACTTAGAGTATGTGTAAAGGAATTAAGAATTTTTAAAGAGAAATATTAAAATGATATTTAGTTATAACAAAGGAATTTTGAAGGTGCACACGCTATTTTGGCTTTATATACCCATCTTGTGTATGGCATATAGCCGTACTTTATACATTGATTCTTCAGAATTGGAAATGGAAAATTTTAAACAATACAGGCAAATATGACAACACATCCAGGTGATGTAGAGAACAAGGTAATTGCTGTTGCATTTTTACACTACAGAGAATCAGTTATGACAAAGTAAAACAGTTGACTCGAAATCAGAAGTAACTTTTTTATGTTGTTTGTTGATGTCTGCTAAAGAACAGAAACCTTGACTAGAAGATAATGAAAATGGATGAGTGCATGTGTTGCAAAGAGTAAACACATAATCAGCTATAGTATTCAATACTTTTATAGTCCGATTACAACTCAAGTGAGAACATCCATTACAATGACATCAAATGAGAACTTTTGACCTTTGATATTTAACAATATGAATCTGGTAAACATATTTTCAGGAAGCTTGAAAAACATAACTTTATTTGGAAAGTAAAATAAAAATTATCTTCTGCCTTTTTGCTTAGTGGAAATAATGTTAACAGTTCAAACAAAAATGCCTTTTTAAGGGTGATTTATGAAGTAATGCATAGTAGTTGTTCAAATCCTCACTGGTCTACACAAAGAAATGCTCATGGAATTAAGAGGTTGATCTTTTTGAATCTGATAAATTACTGTTCACATTTTGAAAGTGTCAGCTTGCAGTTCTTTCCCATGCAAAATATAACTTTGAAAATGCAGAGTAGCCTAAGTTGAAAGCATAGGCTGAAAGCAAATCATTACCTTCCCATAAAATTCACAAGATTTTCCTGCTCTCCCACTAATAGCCTTATCCTTCAGGGATGACATTTAAGAGCTATGAAGCCCCTATTTATATTTTTGTATTCAAAATCTTATTTCAACTCTCTTTAGTTCCATGAAAGCATAGAAACTTCACAGCAATGAAAACTGAATCTGCCAAACTTTTATTAGCGGCTTTTTAAATTCTTTTTTCTTTTCTTTCCTTCCTAGAGGATAGAGTCTTGTAAAGAGACCTAGTAGATTGTTGTGAGATGCTTCACTCTTCCAGGAAAAAAGAGCTAAGGGGTAGCTGATGCTAATACCTTAGTATCACAAATGCCAACCATCTTAAAGCTTCTCTGAGAGATTTAGCTTCTAATTAAATTAGAATTTTACATTACATAACAAGTTTCTATGGTGAATAAAGAGGTGAACTAAAAGATGTGATCCTACTTGCTCTAAAAAAGACAAAACAAATTAGTCCTTCTCACAAATCCACTATTCAAATCTATTCATTTTCAGTACTTGGCTTAATATTTATACATGACTGAGATATACAATGTTATTTTAATTTTTTCCTTGGCTTCTCACAGCTTAGTTTGATAGAAAGAGAAGCATTCAGGACACAGAGTGGTTAACTGTTAAATTGGGGCATTAGGTATATAACTCCGTATTCGAGATTATTATAATGTCAGGAATTGCTTCCTGTTTGAAGATGAATGCAAAAGTGACAGTTTGATATTTTGCAAGTTTCACTACTATAATTGCATTGCTGAGATGGAAAAGACATCTTAGTTGACCTAGAAACTGAGTGGTATAGTGAGTGACAGTGGACGGCTCATAGCAGTCTTCATGGTGGTCTAGCTTTCACCTGCATTCTGCTGGTCTTTAGGATTTTGGCTAAAATTTTTATTTCCTTTTAATAGGATAACATGGGGAAAAGATGGAGAGTAGAGATTGGATGTCTTCTTAAACTCAGTAGTCACAAAATGAATATTTTCTCAAGAAGACAAACAGAAGAAAGACTGGAGAAGTTCATGTCAAAAAAGTGAAACAGAAAGGCCAAAAAAAAATTAAGAAGAGATAGAAAGAAAGCAAAATGGTTATCATCTGATGAAAAGGAGTAAAAGCTGATTATATAGAAAATATTATGTGATCAGTCTTATGGAAGAGAAGATCTCATGACCAGGGATTCAACTAGAGATATCAGTAAGTTTCAGACATGTCAAAAGACAAGAACAAGGGAGGGATGCAATTCAGATTCTACATTACAAGATCTGTAGGCATCTACTGAACATAGCCAATGCAATATATTTCAAGATCCTTTCTACTGACCATAGCCAATGCAATATATTTCAAGATCCTTTATTCATAACAACTGATTGATAATCTAAAAAGGATACAGAGGACAGAAAGGTGTAGGAGTAAGTAGTTAGGTGTAGCAGAGAAGCTGAGAAGGAACCTTGATTGGAGCATGGGAGAATTCACTGAGCACCCTTTATGCTAGGGTAAATTAAATTACAGGAACAAAATGCATATGCCCAGTGATTGCAGACATTCAAAAAGTGACAACTTAGGTGATATTCAGTCACATTTTTCCAAGTCCTGTCAAAGTTGATTACAAAGTGACAAGCTCAAGAATTAGTATTGTAAGGAATATATGACTACTGGGACTGCTGGTGGAACAAACGAAACTTTTTTGATGGATTGATTCAACCTGAGGTACTAGCCATTTAGGATTGAAGCTGTCATGAAAGAACACCTTTTACTAAAGAATATAGAGAATGGGATGAGATAAATTAATGATTTCCACTTTTGGCTGTAATGATCAAGATAAGGGAAATAAGGAAAATGAGGGTACACGGAGGAATTCAAGAAAGAAAATGGAAGTGATGTGCAAAGACAGGATGAAAAGACATTGCAAATAAGATTAAAAAAACCCAGGAATTTCATATATATATATATAAAAAGGTAAAGTTGGTGGTATCCTATTGCATAGTAACAATATAAAAGATTCTAGAAGGGAAACATAGAATCATAGAACAGCTCAGGTTGGAAGAGACCTTGAAAAATCATCTAGTCCAACCTTTCATGGGAAAGGGAGGGTAGATGAGATTATCTAGCACCCTATCCAATCACGCCTTGAAAATCTCCAGTGATGGGGATTCCACCACATCCCTGGGGAGGTTGTTCCAGTGATTAATTGTTCTCACCGTAAAAAATTTCTTTCTTACATCAAGATGAAACCTCTCCCAGTGCAACTTGTACCTGTTGCCCCTTGTCCTCTCCACATGGCTCCCTGCGAAGAGAGAGCCTCTGTCCGCTTTGTAGCTGCCGTTTAAGTACTGGAATACTGTGATGAGGTCCTCCCGAGCCTTCTCTGAACATGGACAGTTTAATATCTGTTTGGGCTAAAGTCACTTTGGAGATGAATAACAAAAGGTTCTATGATGATATTGGTAGGAATTGGAGGAGGTTTTGTGACCACTGTTTATACGTAGATGAAAGTTTCTTTATCAAATAACCACTGGTGGCAATTGTCGATATGAATGGAAGGCAACAGTGTCAGGTTTGGACAAAAAAACCTCACAGCTTTATTGCTCAAATTAACAAGAATAGATGGCTGATTACAGGAAACTTAACTATTTAGCATTAAAAATGAAAGTTTGAAAATAAATATTTTTAATTATTCATGAGATTGCCTGACTGAAAAGTAGCAAATATAGTCCTTACATGTGGTGGAAGGTGTGGGAAAGAAAATAACATGGAAGATCATAGTTTTAACAGTCAGATCATGCATGCAGTGGTACTGAACAAGATTTCAACATGGAAGTAAAAATAAAGTAAAAAAACCTATAATGTAGGTTTATCAAAGATAGTTCATACTAGAGATAGATAGTAATCTTTGGCTTTGAGAGAACAATTAATTTTTCAAGACAATGAGAGACTTTTCTCTCACTTTTAATAACCACTTAGTAAAGGTTTTGATAAGGTACCACACAGACGACTACTAGTTCAAAGGAGGGAAACAGGATTAATGCAGTAACTGCAGGGGAGAAAAGCACGTAAGTAAAGGTGAGACGAGGGACTGTATTGAAAAGACAGTTACTGGGCTATAAAGGTCTACCTTTCACTGAGAATCTTGAAGAAAGACTGAGTGTAAATCTGATTACATGAAGCCACTTGGCCATTGTGTAGATGAATTCTAAGATGTTGGACAGAAAATAACAGATGATCCTGAGATTTGGCAAAATATGAATCAGACAAAATTTTAACATGCTAAACACTTAGGAACTAATATGAATTTACTCCATGAGCTTCATTTCATCAGTTGGAGAGTTCATAGTGTATTTTTCATTTCAGTGTATATATGTGTGTATTTTATATATGTATACACGTACACACAAATATGTGAACTTCCATTATGCAGCTATGAAAGGCCTGAAAAATATTAAAAACAGTTGCAGATGTGCAACCGATTATATGCTAAAGAGCAGGATGTCTGTGGTGCATTGAAGGACTCATGAAAATCTATGCAAGACAGGCGTAATATCATGCAGGGAGGATGAGCAGATCAGGAAATGGCCCAATATAGCATGCAAAGATTTAAGCATTTGGCATCTGACCTTGAAAATATGCTTAGTGTTTGGCTAATCTAAATATCTATTAAAATTCATGACAGATGCATGACAGAAGACAGTATCAAATAGAAAAACATATGGATATAAAGGATAGCCATCACTTGCAATCCCTGGTTGCCAGCTGCTGAAACCTCCTGTTTGCTGTTCAATCACTGCTACACAATGCTCATTATTTGCCAGACTGTGGGATAAAGGACACTGAGTGACAGCTTTGGTATTTGACCAAGCTTTGTGGCTGAACAAGGTTAAATGAGTGTCATCTCTGAACTGATGTTAGAACTAGTTTCTAAGCAGTCAATTGTGGTCACTGAAGAGGGAGTCTCTGCAGTGCCAGTAATGGCCAGTGAGCCAAAATGGCCAGTGACCACTGGAAGACAGATCCTGAAAGAACCCACCAGCAAAAATATCTGTTTTTACTAGTGATGGGGAAGTATTAATATGATTGTTTAATAACATTTGTCATCTAAACTTCTCTATACAGTTCCAAGACATTCATGTGCAAGAGTGAATTCCAGCTGATTGTGGTACAAAGATGGGGTAACAGAGAACCAGTGGTCTTCTGTGAGAGTAAACAGAGAGGCTGGTTTATTTAATTTAGCAAAATGAAAGTTTGAAGGTGAAGACTGAATGTCCCAAGGACTACACACCAGCTATGGGGAAGACCCTTTGTCGTGCTTTAACCCCAGCCACCAACTAAGCACCACACAGCTGCTTGCTCACTCCCTGCCTGTGGGATGGTGGAGAGAATCAGAAGAGTAAAAGTGAGAAAACTCGTGGGTTGGGATAAAGACAGTTTAATAAGTAAAGCAAAAGCTACACACACAAGCAAAGCAAAACAAGGAATTCATTCACTACTTCCCATCAGAAGGCAGGTGTTCAGCCATCTCCAGGAAAGCAGGGCTCCATCACGCGTAACGGTTACTTGGGAAGACAAATGCCATAACTCCAAACGTCCATAACTCCAAATGTCCCTCCCTTCCTTCTTCTTCCCCCACCTTTATATGCTGAGCATGATGTCACATGGTATGGAATAGCCCTTTGGTCAGTTGGAGTCAGCTGTCCCAGCTGTGTCCCCTCCCAACTTCTTCTGCACCCCCAGCCTACTCGCTGGTGGGGTGGTGTGAGAAGCAGAAAAGGCCTTGACTCTGTGTAAGCACTGCTCAGCAGTAATGAAAACATCCCTGTATTATCAACACTGTTTCCAGCACAAATCCAAAACATGGCCCCATACTGGCTACTATGAAGAAAATTAACTCTATCCCAGCCAAAACCAGCACAGTCTTTAAAATTCAAAGGAGCAAATTCAAAACAAGAAAAAGTAGATATAGGTGTTGCAAAAAATAACTTTGGTTGGAAATTAAGGGGGAAAAAAAGCTTCTTACTTTCAGTGCAGTGACCTTCCAAAACAGGTTTAAATGAGAGTGGCGTGGAGACAAGCCACTTAACAAGCTTTGAGGTAGACCTCAATAAACGCAAGAATAAGATCATGTGTTATGGTGATAGCAAGATAATGCAGGCAATTCTTTTTACTGTTGTGCTCTCTGTTTCTGTGCCAGGATCATTTTATATTCTTTTTCTTATAACCTTATTCTTTACAAATAATTTACTTCATTCATACCATACCCAAAACATTTACCTTTTGTTTAAAATATAACCAAATCCTAGCCCTTTTGCCTTTATTTCTGTGATATACCTGTTGTCTTTTTCCAGGTGGTATAAATCAAAATCCACCACTCAGTGAAGTCAGTGGTAAAAGAAAAGAGGCAGCAAAGAAAAATGGAGCAAGCTCTAGGGAATCTTCAGCTTAAATCTTCTTATTACTACCTGGAAAACCCGGAGCTACTAACACATTCTTCTGTACTCTACCATAACACCCAAGGACAACAGAAACCAAGAGGCCTAGTGCAAATTTTATCTTAAGACTATGTAGAAAACATTGGAGGCTATATACAAAACTACTATGATTTCTGTGATGTTGCTGGATGAGTTTTCCTATGCTATATTTATTGCAGTCTTTCACTGCATGTGGAAAGGACTAATGCACATTTATTGGCATACCTATGTAAAAAGTTCCCTATCATATTGCTTACCTACTGGAAATGCCTAGCGACAACACATGATGATATTAACAACCTCCTGATTAATACCAGAGAGCACATTTGCAATCAAATGGTCTATATCAATGAGGCATGTGGAGAACATTTTGTACATGAGTTCAGGAGTTCATGGAGTGGTGCCATTACTGACATAAAACTACCCGTTATTCACCTCATGAGCTCTGTTGTAGTGTTTCAGAAAGCTTAATCTTATATAAAACAGTATTTCTCATGTCTTAAAATAGATGTTTGTCATATGGTTTAGAATTTGCGCATTGGCAGCCAACATTGACCACCCTGTGAAACAGACTGCAATACAATGCGATCTGCGCTCCATGACTGCAGGCAGAGAACTACAGAAAAAGGTCAGTGGACATTTTGCCCATTATTCAGATGAAGACGCAGATGTAGAAATGAACAACTGCTGTGTTGCTTTGGAAAATGAAAATCACCATTAACACAGTACAATACAGTAGAGGTTTTGCTACTTCTGCCGTTTCTGACTTTATCTTTGGAGACAAGTATTTCTTACTGTCTTTAGGCACAATTTGTGAAACATGTTGCTTTGAAAAGCAACCTAATTGATGTTTTTCGTAAAACAAATTTATTCAATTTTTTTTGAAATATGCACTATTTCTTTATTAATTTATCCTCATAAGCAAGGTTTTGAAACAATTAATGATTGCTTTTTCATTATTAATTGGATAATCAGTTCAGCTTTAACCTTACACTGCGCTCCTGGAACACTAAGAAAAATGTTTTTGAGTCATGAAGGTATACAGCTTTGTAATATTTCATAGAAGACTGTGGCAGATTTTAGGACAACAATTATTTAACAACAAGAAATAACTTTAAGAGTAAAGAGTGCAGATATTGTGCAATCTGTTCTAGCTGCATTCATGATCTCAGTTCCTGCAACTGGTCCTTTTCTATATGTGTGTGAGAAACAAACAGAGTTATTATGGGGCTTGTTAATAAAAAAAAATGTCTGTATGTACATAAACAAGTAGGTACTAGATCAGAGTACAAGTATATAGCAGTGAAGAATATAGGTCATTGTTGCTGAGGTTTACAAAACCTGCAGCTTCCATGCCAGCTCTGTGCCTGCAGATCTTCTCAAATATCTCCGATGAAACTCTTTCCCTGAAATCCCTGCCATGAGCTCCCCCACTCCCAGGGGTTTAGTAGTGTGGGTACGTAGGACCCAGGGTCCAGCCCTGACGTGGCTTAGCTGTGTTATGTTGACTCGGGCTGCAGAGAAAGAGCCTGTAGAGACAGAAAAAGGTAACAGTTACAGAAGTAGGATTGCTGAGACAAGATCATTAATAAATCAAGAGGAAAAACAGTAGCAAGGAATGGTATAAAGCCCAAAAGGAAGACAGGGAAGCTAGTTAGTTTTGCTGGTGGTCATTGGGTTGAGTCGTCAGTACCATCAGCTGATGAGAGAGAGCAGCTCAGCAATATCCAGGACCAGTCCCATATAGCTACAGAGGCTAACCCTTCTCCCCTGGAGGCCGCCTTTCTGGCACCTGTATGCTGTGCTGTATGGACTTGGTGTGCTGTATCAGGGGAGGTGAACATGACAATGCTTGGCCAAACAGCTCCCTAAAACTCCTTTATACTTTAAAGTTGTGTATACCCCACTTGCAGAGTCTCTTTGGACCTGGCTAAAGATGCCCAGACAAAGAGTCCCAAATGAGGTGCTGTAACATTAGGACGAATCCCTTGTGCTTCATCGTGGAGTCTAGGTGGCAACACCTGGTGAGGCTCAACTCCTTAGAGCATATGGCTTTCTATTAGTCAGGCAGGGTCATAGTCAAAGAAAATTGATAGACCTTTTCTCACTGTGCCTTACTGAAGCGCAGACTCAAAAGGCAACAGGTACTTTTATATTGATCACCCAGTTGGTGCCACTCTGCAGCTTTTCTGTTAACCACCCACACTAAGGTCTTTGCTGCCTGAGCTCAGCTATAAGAGCACTGCAAACCTTGTTTCAAATGTCATGAACAATGGCTTTCAGCACTGAGCAAGTAGAACTGTTTCTCATCTAGAAGTAGAGGATGACTGTAGAAAAATGTGATTTCAGTTAGCACATTGACAAAAAATTCCGGGACTGTCTATGGAAGCTTTAAATGAAGTAAAAGGAAAGACGTATATACAGTTTTTCAAGCAATGACAGTTGAGCACTGGATATATTTCTGAACGATAAAAAAATGGGGAGAGGTAAAGCAATTATTGTAGCAGGATAAACTGGTAACTGAATGTTGGCATTACACTGAAGGTTTGGGAGCCTGGACTAAAACGTGGCTGAAACTTTGCCTTGTTTATTACAGACAAACTGCTGTAGCCTGCTCTAAAGCAGTATAGACATGACATAGTTTAATGTATAATGCACTTCTGTGAATTGATGCTGACCTTACCCTTGGCATTTGGCTTTAGCATTCTATTTCTTTCCCTTGTTTCATTAATGATGAAGCTTCTCTCCCTTTGTAATTATCATTGGTAATTGATTGCTCACCCAGAAGAAGAATACGGGTTTTTTTTTTTGGACACTGCATGGGGCTGGAGGCTTTATTTTTTGCCTATTTGATTCATGTAATTATAACATATATATATCTGCCTCATTAACATAACAGATGATCTACTTCATTGTCACATTTGAAAATGTCAATTTCCAATTCAATCTTAAGATCCTTCTAGTATAACAATTTATCTTTGTGAACAGATATAATTAATCTGAAGTGTCATAGTAAGTAATACCCTCTTCCACTGGTGTGTGTTCTCTTTGGTGGCATGATATATTCTCTTCTGCCTTGTTTACCCATGTAATATAGATTCTCTTAAATAAAAAGAATAAAAATATGTATCAGTCAACACTGTTAGCTAATTTCAATACTTATTTTTTGGAAAGGACCTTTGTCTATTCTTTCTCATGCATCCAAAGACAAACATGTCCCATTCAAAAATTGTAATGACACATATATCACATTGGGCTAACCTGGATTTGGAAAGTGCAGACAATAGTAGACCATGGTTGAAAGTGTCATCATCCAGCCAAAATAATTTTTGGCTTAAAAATAAAGTATGTCCCATGATATTCAATACTCAGTTACGTGCTTGAAAAGATGTTTGTTTATTCCTTAGCTTTCATACAGACCAAATAAATAGAGTATTGGAGCTCTTTATCTACAGTGTATCAGTGTTAACAAATTTTTGGTCAATGATGAATAATTAGTAATTTTGTGATAGAAATTGTCACTTAGAAACCAAATATGGATTTGTCCAGATAACGTGGCTCAGACAAAGTGATGACATGATGTAAAATACTTGTGATTATAGCTGCTTACTCCAGATACCACCAAAAAATTCCAGATTATGGCATACAACCAGGTTAATGATTAGGATTTGGCCATAGCACAACTTTTTGTGTCTTGCTTGAGACGCCATGTTTCATCCATAGCCACACTTTATGCCGCTGACATACCGTAGTCCATAAGGAAGAAAGGACGTGGGAAAGCTGTTCCCAGCCAGAACCTTGTCCTTGCTGTTGAGGAAAAACACATGGAAACGGGTTGACTGCCAGCAGAGAGCCATTCCATACACCATCTGCCTCCTCCTTCCCCTTTCGAGAGCCCTGAAGAGGATTTTAGTGTTTTGGTGAGGGCTTTCCTATGGACTGCCAGAGTAGCATTCTCAAGAGTCAGAGCTGATCTGTCCTTCTGTACAGCGTACTGATCTGGTCTCTTCCCCGTAGCAAGGAACAAATTTAATTATTTCAGCATAGAAATCTGAATACAGGTGCAGCACAAGAAGTCCATGTTCTGTTCCCATTAAAGAAAAGAATACACTTTTTTTCTTGATGTGGTTGCCCTCAAGGACCAGAGCATCATATCTTTGGGATCACAAGGCAAACACTTTTTTTTCTATTTCATTGTCCTGTGGGATATTAGCAATCACAATGCTAAATATATATATATAGTCTGGTATATTGTTTTGCTGAGTTAAAGATTTTTCTTCAGAATTATAGATATAATAAAAATGCATGAAAATATAAAAATACATTAGTGGTTTCCTTATTCTTTTGAATATGTTATTGATTTTGAAGTATTTTTCCTCACTTATAAGGCCTTTGGCAATATTGGGCCCTAGTTCTTAGATTTTTCTTTTCTTTCTTTTGGTATTTGTTATAATTTTTAGGTCAGAATATCCCTATTCATGATTATGTCCTAAATATAATTTAAAGACTGTGGGTGTCTGAGCTTTTAGTGTATGTTTTCACAATGAAATGAAATTCCTATTTATATTTGGAAAGCTGGTTGTGGATTTTGCTTTATAAAGCAGAATTTGAAAGATCTACTTTCTGTATTGCTTTTACTTGCTTGGGATGCAAAACTCCCTGGGACTCTGAGAATGGCACTGTATAAATGAAATTTACTATTATTGCTGTTTTCTCCACAGTAAAAGCTATTGTTAGTGACAACTGAGTTGCAGCCTTACAGCTCCCTGTCCACTATTCTAATGTTACAAACTTCTCCTTTTGGGCTCAAACATCTTATGCTTAGGTTAAGCTGAAAAAATTGTGGTTGACTGGTTGACTGAAGTTCAGCTTTTTTTAGTTAGCAAAACATGTTTCATAAGAAGAATCTGTATACAAACAAAACAGCACCTATTTAAAAAACAGGATGTATTTTAAAAAGCTCATTTTTCTTAGAATACAGAAATAACTTGAAGAAGTTGAAATATGAAGGTCAGATGTTTAGCTGCTGTAAATGTAGTTTCATTCATTTAAACAAAGCTTTGCCTGTTCATAAGTGTTAGTCCTCAAATGCCTGTCTCGTACCTGGTACGTCTCAATAAGGAATTATCATTCATAATGGGCTGATCTTAAGTGGTGAGTGGGAGTCAGTGTGTATATGTGATTGTGAGTGCTAGAAGTTACTTGGAAATGTAAGTCATAGAGAATATTAAACTTTTGAGAAGTTTGCTAAAAGTCTAACTGCAGTCTATCTAATTGTATAACTTCAAATTAGAAGTTTTAAAATGGTGTTTTGTTTTTATTTAACATTAGACAGCAAGAAATTACAAGGTTCCAGTGTAATATAAATTCTATACAAAACCATTTAGTGCATTAATACATAACCTTTAGGTTTATGGATTACTTCTTAATGAAGTAGCATTATTTGTTATGGCTGAGATTATCTGGGAGACTGTCTGTGTTAATTTATATGGTTTACTGTGTTCCAACTGTATATTGCTGTAGGCTGCCTGAGTAGTTAAAAGGAGTTTATGAAGATTGTGTTAAGAAAACTGAAAGCAGCTGACACAAGTCAGCCTTAGGGGCCCTATTTCATACGACTTAAGAACAGATGAAACAACTTTTCAGGGAGAAATTGGTTAACTGCCAATATTCAGCCTTGGTCTAATATAGGAAATGTTTTCCTTCTTGATAAAATAATTCTTTAAAAATAGTCCAGTTGACCTAAAATTACTCAATAGTTTCTTCTGCAAAAAAAGTAGGAAAGAGTCAATTAACAAAACTTGGAAGAAAGTGATACAGATTCTGTTTCTTTCTCTACCCACCTAGTGGTTAGGGCATTCATCTCAGGTGATGAAGGCACAAAATCAATTTTCTCCCCTGCTTGAAAGGGATTAATCCCATATTGTAACAAGGACTCCTTTCCACAATACTATGATGTATTTTGAGGTGGGTTACACTCAGTATCTCCCCTTGACTGTGACCCTGTAAGTATTGCATATGTAACAAGAAGACTGGCTCTAGAAGCTGATGGCTTTAAGGGTGTTTCAGTCATTCCCCAAGGCTTGACAGACTTTGTCTTCTGAGCCTAGTGGCCTGCATTAACCGCGGGTACTGAGCAAATGCTGCCTTTTGAATATCTTCCAGCCTGGTGATTAGATCTGAGACATGAAAATCTTACTCAGAACAAGAATTTCAATTAAATATGCCCCACAATTAAGATATTGTGCTGCTGTCTTTCTCAACCATTGAATATTTAAGTAGAAAATCATCACTGGGTGAAACTGAAACTGGTTTACCCCAGAGGATTTTATTATATGGTACTTAGCACACTCTGAGGTAGATGAAAACCGACGAGTCAGAGAAGAACTCTGAATCTGGGTCAGGCACCATGGGGGGTAGGTATGGAGAGGATATACAAATCACAGGGTCTGGAGTATGAGAGAGAAGGGTTGTCATCAGCATCACCATATATGTACTTCAGTTCTGTGAATGGTATTTAATCAGGCTCTTTTTTAATTTATTTTTTGCAGTAAATATTTTCAGAATAGAAATAAAATAGCTGTGTTTCATATCACAAAAATATTTCATCCCATCTACAGCTATCTTTTGCTTCTCATTTCTGAATTTGTATGTATATAAATATATCTAGTTTTGTGTGTGTGTGAGATATATGTATATATGCATATATATGTACATAGACATCTACATGTATAAGCTCAAATAATTTTTTTCTGTTACTTAGGACCACGATAGATGGCATTTGCTTTTCCTGTTTGTTGTGTTTTGCTGTGCCAGATTCCTTTAAGTAAAGAATGCTTGGATTATGTGTAAGTCTCTGAAATGAAAACGATTTTACATGTTGTTATTCACTTGTCCCGTTCCCCACCCTGGCATGCAGCGGGTGCTAGCTGAGTGTGCTGGGAAGGGAAGCTTCCCTGGGGCAGGATGTGTCTCACAGGGGAGACTGGGCATTGCAAAAACTGAGAAAGCCATGAGAGGTGTAATGGGTGACACAAAGGCAACTCCAGGACACAATGGGGGAAAAAAAGTGATGTTCCAGGAAGCAGACAATATGGTGTGGAGCCACATGTGGATTGTGTGGCCACAGCATAGGAAGTCCCTGAAGGACTGCTGGGCTGAGGGAAAGCCTGGAAGAAAGGCGCTGCCCTTCAGGGAGCATGTTTGTGATACCTTTCATTCTGTCTCACTTAACTCCTCACAAGATTTTCTGTTTTAAAAGATATTTTTAACACTATTTCAGTTTTTGCTCAAGTAAAACAGGCTTCTGAGCTTAAAAATCCTGGCAGCTCTTTGGAGGTGGCAGGCTGCCTGAGTAGATCCTGTGAAAGCAGTGGCAAGTTAATGTGTCATCATAAGGGCAAGACAAGAAAGTACTTATTATCTGCTACATCCCAATTTTATTAGTCTCAAGGCTATATTAAAGGACACACAAGGAACCAGGCACAATCCAAACCCCTTTACTTTTTCTAAAGAGGAAGAAGATGGTGGGCTGAAAGGCCCTAAGAGTGAAGTCTATAAGCACTTTGGGATGGGTCTGTCAGAGTGGGAGCTGGCTAGGCTGACAGCAGCATAAAAAGGCATAAATAATACAGGTGCATCAGCAATCAGCCCTCTTTATTCTAAATGTTTTGTACCTTTGAGGAATGAACAGAACATGCCGTATTTGGAAAAAGCTCTATTAGTTGCTTTGATCAACTTTTGCCACAGGCTCCCAGAAGGAAGCCCTTGAAGGGAAACCTTAAACCTCCTATATTAATTCAAATTTGTACCTAGAGGTAACTCAGGCCTTGGGCTGAGTGATATTACTGCAGCGTACTCCACTGAAGGTCACATACTTGAGTGGGTGCACTCAGTGAGACCCTGCAAATAAGGGGTCCTGAAAGGTGTCTCTTAGCTTGGTAACCATGACAATAGCTTTCCCAAATACTTTCTGCTAATGAAGAGTCCAAAATGTCACATCTGCTTGGTATTTTTGTCCAGTGTATTCTGTGGATATCACCGCTACTTTCAGAAATGGAGAAACTGAGGAGGAGCCTGGTCCTGATCAGAAATCCAGGTGCTTGTACACTGGGCAGGTGACATGGGGCCAAGGGGGAGAGAAAGAGAGGGCTATGTAGTGGGAAAGAGGGGAGGGGTAGTCTAACTCTTCACCTAAACAAAATAACAGAAGACAGATCACAAGCAGTCAGACTGAACATAATCAGATCTCACAGACCTACAAAGACATGTAAGCTTGTGGGAAGAAGGGTCTCTTGAATTATTACTTTAAACAGCAATCAGTGGTGCATTCAGAACCTGTGAGCAAAGTCAGTCTCCAAGGGTTGGTTAGCGTCTGTCTAACACAGCATCCAAAGTGGTTTACTTACAAACCAGAAAGCTTGTTCCTCCTGAGGGATAATGGGGGAGAACAGATGTAGGCTGCATGTGAAAATAGGTCTGAAAAGTCAAGAGTGACCCTAGGAGATGGGTAATTGCATCCTGGTCCTTGGCCTCAGGAGGAAAGGCTGGCGGAAGTTCAGGGGCCTCCCAACACCCTTCAAGTTGTGCTTAGACCACAGGGATCCCCTGACACCCCCCTCCCTTCCGTCCCAGGAGATGCTGCCTCAGCAGGGCTGAGGCTTATAACCCTGTAGCTGCCCAGGATGAGCAAGAAGCCGGAGTTGTGCAGCACCATACGGCGTGAGATGGAAAGCCTTCTCCAGTCGTGTGCCTCAGCATAACATCTCGGCATCACACTGGGGTTTCCTGCTCCCAGCCTGCAGTGCCAAAACACTGCCTGCAGCTGCGGATGTGGTAGTGGCTGACTCGCAGGGGAAGGTGTATCACCTTCTAATCACCGATATTTGAATTAAAATCCAATAAAATGTCAGTCCTCACAAACATTTCTCCCTGATACATGCTGCCACCTGTTTTAACAGCTGCAGGAAAAAACAGTCCTTTTCCATGCCTATCTGCAAATATCTAGTGTACCCACTTTCTGTAGCTGTTTTAAGCTAATTCTGTGGTAGTGTTCATGTATAAATAAATATGTATTTATGTAAGTATATAAATCAGAATGCTAATCATAGAATCATAGAATCATAGAATCATAGAATTGTCAAGGTTGGAAAAGACCCTTAAGATCATTGAGTCCAACCGTCAACGTATCATTGCCAAGTTCATCTACACCATGTCTTCAAGCACCGTATCTATCCGTTCTTTAAATACCTCCAGGGATGGAGACTCAACCACTTCCCTGGGCAGCCTCTTCCAATGCTTGACCACCCTCTCAGTGAAGAAGTTTTTCCTAATATCTAACCTAAACTTGCCCTGGCGCAGCTTGAGGCCATTTCCTCTCGTTCTATCACTCGTTACTTGGGAGAAGAGGCCAACCCCTACCTTGCTACAGCCTCCTTTCAGGTAGCTGTAGAGCTGTCTCCCCTCAGCCTCCTCTTCTCTAGGCTAAACAACCCCAGCTCCCTCAGCTGCTCCTCATAAGACTTGTGCTCTAGACCCTTCACCAGCTTCGTTGCCCTCCTCTGGACACGGTCCAGCACCTTGATGTCCTTCTTGTAGTGAGGGGCCCAAAACTGAACACAGTACTTGAGGTGCGGGCTCACCAGTGCCAAGTACAGGGGCACTATCACCTCCCCGGTCCTGCTGGCCACCCTATTCCTGATACAGGCCAGGATGCCATTGGCCCTCTTGGCCACCTGGGCACACTGCTGGCTCATGTTCAGGCGGCTGTCAACCAACACCGCCAGGTCCTTTTCTGCCAGGCAGCTCTCCAGCCACTCCTCCCCAAGCCTGTAGCGTTGCATGGGGTTGCTGTGACCCAAGTGCAGGACCCAGCACTTAGCCTTGTTGAATCTCGTGCAGTTGGCCCCGGCCCATCGGTCCAGCCTGTCCAGGTCCCTCTGTAGGGCCTTCCTACCCTCCAGCAGATCGACACTTCCACCCAACTTGGTGTCATCTGCAAACTTACTGAGGGTGCACTCAATCCCCTCATCCAGATCATCAATGAAGATATTGAACAGGACCGGCCCCAGTACTGAGCCCTGGGGAACACCACTCGTGACCGGCCGCCAACTGGATTTGATTCCATTCACCACCACTCTCTGGGCTCAGCCGTCCAGCCAGTTTTTAACCCAGCGTAGAGTGCACCCATCCAAGCTGTGTGCAGCCATCTTCTCCAGGAGAATGCTGTGGGAGACAGTGTCAAAGGCCTTACTAAAGTCCAAGTAGACAACATCCACAGCCTTTCCCTCATCCACTTATCAGGTCACCTTATCATAGAAGGAGACCAGGTTAGTGAAGCAGGACCTCCCTTTCATAAACCCATGCTGCCTGGGCCTGATGCCTCGGTTGTCCCACACTTGCTGCATAATGGCACTCAAGATGACCTGCTCCATGACCTTCCCCGGCACCGAGGTCAGGCTGACAGGCCTTTAGTTCCCCGGGTCCTCCTTCTAACCCTTCTTGTAAAGGGGCATCACGTTTGCTAATTTCCAGTCATCCGGGACCTCCCCGGTTGACCAGGACTGCTGGTAAATAATGGAGAGTGGCTTGGCAAGCTCCTCTGCCAGCTCCCTCAGTATCCTCGGGTGGATCCCATCTGGGCCCATGGACTTGTGAGTATCCAGGTGGAGGAGCAGGTCAGTGACTGCCACCTCTTCGACAACTGGGGCTTCATTCTGCATCCTATCTCCATCTCCCAGCTCAGGGGCCTGAAAAACCCGAGGATGACTAGCTTGACTATTAAAGACTGAGGCAAAGAAGGCATTAAGTACCTCTGCCTTCTCCTCATCCTTCGTGGCAAGGTTACCTTCTGTATCCAACAAAGGAGGGAGATTCTCCTTGGCCCTCCTTTTGTCACTAACATATTTATAAAAACTTTTTTTGTTGTCTTTAACGGTGGTGGCCAGTTTAAGTTCCAGCTGCGCCTTTGCCTTTCTGATCTTCTCCCTGCATATCCTCACAACATCCTTGTAGTCCCCCTGAGTCGCCTGCCCCTTCTTCCAAAGGCGGTAGGCTCTCCTTTTTTTCCTGAGTTCTAGCCAAAGCTCTCTGTATCTCTATCTTCCTTTAAAAATATTATCAGACACAGAAGGGAAATACCACATCACTTACCATAATTAATTACATATCTTTATATTCATATAAAGATTCTAAGATTTTTGGTGGATGAAAAAATACACAGTGAAAGGAAAACTTGACTGCTAATGGTACAACGGACTGGATGATGGGTACCAAAGAAGGTTCTTGATGGGAGCAGGGGGCAGTAAGAAATGAGCAACATTTCCTTGATATTTGAGAGAGGAGTGGATTTGTTCCTTTCATTTGGTATGTTTCTTTTTCATTTGAGCAGATGCTGTTGTCATTTGGCAATGTACCCCTTCATAAGGTCAGTTCTAAAACATTAGGATTACTCCTCTTGATTTATGCTCCTACTGTTTTCTGCATAAATAAAGTTATGGCCTCTTCTTTCCAGTTAATGTACCACTAGCTTAATTAATTTTGAAAGCGGAAGAGGGTGCAGGAGAGAGCTGATATTAATGAGTTGTGCTAACAACATTAGGGACTTACTGAAACTAGTTATTAAAAATAAGAGTAGGGCTTGTTATATGCTTTGGAAAAACTGCAATAAGTAAATCCAATAAATCCAGACTAAACACAGAATTTTATGCTATATGCCTATCTGCATATAGCTACTACACCTCAGGAAAAATTCTGATCTGAACCTGAGCTCTGTGTTTAGTTCCATACTTTAAAAAGTTCATAAAAGTAAAACTCCTGCCTATAAATGACTTCTCCATTTTGAAAGCTAACATTTCACTTACAGCTAAGAGAGGCCTTGCAGTTAAAATTTTGCAGTTTGATGGATCTACACTTCAGGGATTACTTCATCTGTGGATAATTCTATTTCCTCTTCTATTTTTATACTACTAGTACCCAAGTGTCCCAGTTAGATGGCTATTGTGCTAGGTACCATACATTCATATATATTCAAAGCATGTACATTTTTCTATCATCAACAGCAAAATGTTGTGGAGAAGGTGAGAAGAAAATAATGTACCAACAGCAAAGATATGCATGAAACTCAAGGACAGCTAATGGCAGGGAAAAAAATCCCCAACAGCTGATAATTCACAGTATTCCAACTCACCTTGAGGGGAAGCTGCCCTGACATCTTCAAAATAAGAAAACCGTGGAGACTAACATTACTACACATCTAAATAGGTGTCCAAATCTGTTGTGGTCATGTCTTACATTTATTTCAGTTTTAATATCCTGTGAGTTGGAAAGATAGTCTATTACCCCGTTAACTTCCATTTTGAGCTGCTGCTGCTCTGCATGAATTTATTTCTTGCATTTCCTTGTGACTTTCTTCACTATTCTGCCCCATTTGGGATCAAAAGATTTTTTTTTTTAAACTTTGGTTTTAAAGATTTTCCTCAAGCTTTTTAGCTTTGACCCAGAGTGGTATTCCTCTTCTTCCTATTCATTACCCTCAGATAGATACTTGGTTATTTTGGTCATATTTCTTCCAACAAGTATTAACCCTGTTTATCAAGCTCCAGGAAATATTTGTCCAAGCTGAGCATGAACAGGCTTTCAAGAGTTTGCAGAGAATCTAGGAAGGGGACTAACTTCATCATCACACTGAACAGAGTAGAAAAGGACAGATCAACATAATTAGACTTCTTTCACTGCTATGACTCCAGAGTATTTGCAGGGTAAGCAAGAGCAGTGTTTGACCAAGTCTTTCTACCTACTGAGTGCAGACGCATTCACAGCTGAAGTCATAGCACAGGGCTAATAGCTGATAAAAGTGTCCCTTTTACTCTTTGACAGGAAATAATTTTCATAGACATCAGGAAGGAAGGTTGTGTAGTGAGAAAGGAAGATGCAGATGTTAAAGAATGCCTTTTGCATAGGTGAAATTGTTTATCAATCATTTCAACTTGTTACACAGCAAAAGGAAAGAGACCCACGTTCCAGGGGGGAGGCGAGGAAGAGATACCCAACTGCCTAGTCCTGGAACTGAGAAGGAAACCTTAATCTTGCTTGGAAGGGTGAAAAAGCCTCAGTGGATCTGAATGAATTAAAGCTTATTTAGACAGCGTTAACACAGAAATCCTCCTTCTCTAATACTACATGTATAGTGTTTGGGTAATTACAGCATATATTAGGTATTATAAAGTTAGACGTATATAGACAAAACGTACCCTTCTCTGTAACTCTCTCAGAAATAAGAATAATTTTTTCATTGGTAAGTAGTTCCATTGCAGCATATGCTTACACAGGATTGATTATAGAGTAAAAATCACAGTTTTCACACTGTCCTCAGTGATTATTATATTTAGCATTTAATCAAACATTCAAATGTTTATTTGTGTGAAGTCATATTCCAGATCTTAGGATTTTCTGACATTTATTCAAGCTGAATATCTCTTCATTTTGCAGAGATGGTAAAATGCCTTGCTCTTTATAATGAAAACCTAATTATGACTGACATAGATCCAGATCCCAAGGATAAGGTAAGCGAAATTTTACTTCTTATAGGGATGGTAAGTGTTGTCAAGAACAGTGGCTAGTATGAGACAAAAATATGCTTGCCATGACTTAGAAGAAGAAGGTACCAGGGGAAGATCTTCAGTTGACAGAGAGAAAATCAATCTACAAGCAGATTTTAAAGTCTGGAAGTAGGTTATAAGCAGAATTAAGCTGTTGCAGCACAGCTTCAGAAAACTCATGAGTGAAGTGCTTATCCACAGACAGAAAAGGTAATATACTTATGCCATAACAAAAATGAGATAATAAAGGTAAGTGATCAACACATGGTTTTCTGTCTGCAGAAAGAAGGATGTAAATACAGACTTGCACAGCAAAATCAAAGAAAATCTGAATTGACTCAGGCATAATATATGCAAAAGAGAAGAACAACTTTTATTTAGCAAATGAAATAACTCCCACGACAACCAAAATTCCATATGTGCAGTGGTCAAAATAAAGTTGGATCCCAGCAGTTATTCAGTGTGTTATGTAAGACATTCGGATATTTCCTCTTCTAAGCAGTATAAATTGCTACATTCATTTGATGGCTGATGGCCTTGGTCTGCCTTCCAGTAAAGAAAGGAAAAGGAAATTAATTACAGATCATATAATCCCTGGCTACACTAGGAATCCTCACCATGACCTTTCTTTTCTGGTCTTTGTCATCCAACTAGTCAATAACAGCTAAGCAGCAGTTCTAGCAGTGGTTAATCTCCTTTCAGAACTGGACCAACCCCTTTGTCTTGGGCCTGAAAAAGGAGTTGGGAAAAAAAAGACAAATTGGCATTGTTTGTTACTTGTGGAACATACCTGCTATTTCTACTCTGACATTCCCAGCTGAAAATTATCACCGTTACAACTTTAACATCTTCAGAAAGATACTGTTACAAAGATATATTTTCTAAATCTCAGCAGATGGGAAACTCACAACTTTCCAAGTGCTAAATTAAGCTTGCAGACTATCATAAGGGATTTTTATTTACCTTTGCATATGATATGACATATGATCTCTGGACTAAAGCAATCAGATCAATTAAACAAGTGGTCTCACTGTGGGAAGTAAAAATAATTGTTAACTATGAAATGTAATTTAAAACTCTGGCCACCGATATCGCTGAAATGGAAATAATGCTAGCAAAATAGAAGGAGTAAACAGTCAAAAATACATGAGAAATAATGTTAATACATTACTTAATCATTGGGATACATTAGCACTACCATCTAAAAATGGAAAGATTTCGGCACCAAATTGTCTTTTCTGATACAAATCCAGAGTAACTCTAAACCAGTTACAATAGAGCCAGTCCAAGATTTATGTTCAAACAATGTAAATCCACACACTATTTGGGCATCTCTACTGGGGCTCCAGTTTCTGTTAATAAATGAATGCAGTGTATTTTGGAAGGAAAAAAAAAGGAAGTAAAATAAATACATCATCTTCGGGAATGTAAGGAAACATCAATATGACCTTTATTTTACAGTTCCAGTCATCCAGCCTGATGATCTTTGGAATTCTAATGTTTGGCAGAGATTATTTTTGTAATGATTTCTATTGATGGTGAAATTGTAAATAACTGTATGTAAGAAAGAATGTGTCCAATTCAATATTGCTATATATAATATTGCGTATAGTTATTAGTAGTATCACCTGCAGCTAGCATTTTATATTTTAAAATCCTTTTGGTTTCAAACACCCCTAGTACTTACAATGCATTCTGGAGTTACGCTATTGAATTTTATTCTGTCATCAAATGAGTAATTTCTGTCTATTCTAATACAATTTTGTATGACAGGGCCTGGAGAAAGTTTATCTGAGCACCTTGTGTGATGACTGTAAAACTGATATCATTCTCAGCACCAGCAATGCAGTCCCCTATGAATGTGGAATAAGAATCGGTTTCCATCAAAATAGTTTTTTTTCTGAAACTCAAGACATTCACCAAGGCTTGCAAAACCAGAAATGATATGAATGTTGTCTGGCTTAATTTTAAAGGTCATAAAATAGATTTATCACCCTTAACATCTTTTATGTCTCTGTAATTAAATTATACTGTTTATGTGTTTTTCAGGCACTCCTTGTATGCAACCCAGGGAGGTATAATGAATACTATTTATAAAGGCAGAATTATAAGATTATTGGAATGAATGCTGTATGAACTGTACAGCTCAAGGGTGAGTGAATAAAATTTTCCATCAACGATAGTCATAATTATTACAGCTTTGCTACTTTAGGAAAGAGTGAACTACTGAAATATGTCTCAGTTTTGACTCAGCACTTAGTCAAATATATTGACTTCAGCAAGTAAGGGCGCAACACTCATTCCTCCTCAGCAGAATACTCTGGGCACAGCCAATGAACGCAGCTGTCAGAGACTCTGTCATGGTGCTTTCGCTCTCTGCCGTGCAGCAGTCTGGATAGCATGCCTGAACGGCAGCTATTATGGTTCTGAATTTGTTTATGAATAGGAAGTGGCGTCCCGCATAGGTGCTTCTGGGATTTTGTCAATCTTATGGTTAGAAGTCTTTTTCAAAGTTACTCTTCTCCTGTTAAAATATATTTGTTCTTTAAAAAAATGTGGTATGATTTTATATATGATTTTTCCTTCCCAGTATTTATATTTCCTATGTATTTACTGAGAACAATGCAATGCCCTTACAACCTCTATTTTTTGCTAGGCTAAACAAACTTCAGCATTTCAATAGTCCTTCTCAGCAGCTGTTCTGGTACAAATTCATCTTTCTTGAATATAGGTGAGCAGATTTATACATGGTATTCCAGATGGAGCTTCAGCAGGTCCTTGTACAATAACAGTAATATTTGGTAATATCTAATAGAATTATCTGCTGTTTATAGTCTCTATGCCTTCTTCATGGTGTATTACTTTGATGCATATTAGTCATCCCGTAAACAAGACCTGTAAAACTTGGAAGATCTTTAAACTGATTTCACACTGGCAGGACAATGTTTTTTTTCTCCTGCCCTGTTGTCTCCAGGTGATGGGCACTCACTGGTAGAGGCCAATAACAAAACTATTATCTGCTACGTTGCAATAACTTTGACTTTGTAATAATAAATGCCATTCTATTTCTACCACTAAGCTCTAGTTTTTCCTATAGAATACTCCAATTCTCCAGTGTATTGATGATGCCTGCCAGCTTAGTTATCAGCAAATTTCATAACTACAGTTCTTTGTCTGATGCCAAAGCAACTAATGTTATTAAGTAAGATCTGTCCTAGAACCAATCCTTGTATAACTCCACAAAACACTTCCCTGTAGCCTGATAGCTCCCCTTTTCATACATCCCATATTCATGTCTAAAGTTCTCCTTCCGTATCCTGTCCAGTTGCAGTACACAGTTCTGCACTTCTGAAGTTAGCCAGTAATTTCCCCTGCAAATATGTGTATGACTTCACATAGATTAAATATGCAGTTATTTCTTCAAAAAGACAATGCACTTGTCCATCATTATTCACTGGTGGTAAATACATGTTGCATTGTATTACTTTTTTCCATTAGCTTATGTACCTTTAAATTATGACAATGTTCATCGGTTCTGTCAGAATATGAAGACAGATTTTTTTTTGCCTTCACACAGTCAGCATGGAGTGCACTAAATTCTGAGGTTTCCTCCCACCTGACTGTAAACAATTCAGTTACTTTTAGCCATCAGGGTTTCTCTGTCCTTCCTAATAGCATATTCCTTATCAAAAGCTGAGATATTTATTTAGCTTTTCAGCAAAACTTAGTTTGCCTTTAAAATTTAACCTTCCTAAGTTCATGGTGAATAAATTTCTTCTTTTCTTACTCTCTTTTTGTTTAAACAGTTGCATTTTTTATTATTGTTGTATTTATTATGTTCAAGACCAAAGTGCTTTTTGGAGTTTCTTCTTTCTCTGCATTTCTTTTCTTTGACAATCCACCTTTTTTATTTTGTATCATTGCTGCTATTCCTAATACACTTCCCAATAAATTAGGTCTGGAGTCTTGTTTAATAAGGTTTTTTTCTCCTTTATTTGAAATATAGGTTCTAGAAAATCTCTGTGTCTTTAAAGCTTTCATGCTGAGGTCTCTAAGCTCTTCAGCCTAGATAATGTCATTCCTAATTCCTTTAATTTCTCAAAATTTTCCCATTTGGAGCCAATATTAAGTTGCAGAGTAATCTTTGTTTTTATTAGACTAAGATAAAATCTGAAGTGGTATAATTTCGAACTGGTTCAATGAAGCTGGTTCAGCAGGCACCACACCTCAGAATACCCAGACTGTATTAATGGTCTTTGTTTTCCAGTGTCTGTTTGAACAACAAGTTTGCAATAGTGAGAAATGTCCTGGTAGGACATATTTCTCTAGAAACAGAATGTTAAAAGAATATATATAAAGCAGTAAGCAGACCTTTTTTTTTCCCCTCTACTGACAACACTCTGCCATGAGGCAAAATTTGTGGAGAGAGAAAGAGAATGTTTAAGAACATTCTTTTAATCAATATTATCAACATCACAACAATGAATAGGTAAGAGTAACTGCAAGCATAACAATGAGAACATTTTTTGGAAAAAAGGAATACTAAACTCTCAACTGAAGTCCCTGTTAAATGTACATTGTTCTTGAAAAGAATAATGATACTGTTTTCTGATGGAAGTTACACATTAGAACTAGAGAAAAATATTGACCAGTTTGCTGTCAAAAGTTGTAGTTTTGCCAAGACCAAGATGTTTTCATGGAAGTATTCCAATTTCTGACCATCTCTATTATAAATACTTACTTGGGGAACTGAAAGGTCTGGTCTTTCTGCATACTAAGCAGCATTGGTCTCCAAAGATTTTAATGTGAGTGGAATATCTTGCAGGGTTTGATCCTAAAGGAACTATATATCTCTCTATAGTATCTACAGAGTAAAATTCCAGTGCTGAATAAGTCTCTGACAGAAATGAGAGAAGAGTCTCTGTCAAAGTAAGAATACAAGCTAGATACTGTCTTATGAATCCATGATCCCGAAGAATAGTCAGTCTCACACTATTACATTTATGGCTTGGGGGGTCAACATCCCTTAGTCTGATAAATTATATAGGTACAGGAATCCACAATTCTACCAGTCAAGATAGATTGTGCAAGATACGAACTAGAACTAAAAATGTAGTCTGACTGGAAGCTTCCCTTAAAAGCTATTCAAGAATAAAAGAGCTACCCTGGAAGAGAGATGAAAATTGCATACAGACTATTTTCTACTAAGAAATACTAGTCACATTTTTTTTTTGCTTTCATTAAATATAAAAATATAAAATCCAGTTATAAGCATCTGAAAAATGAAATTGGAACAAAATTTTTTAAAAAATAAATGAATAAAAGTCACTAGTGGTGAGGAGATGGTGCATTGCTTGAAAATACTTAAATATAATATAATTCTTTCCTTTGATTCACCTGATGCTTTCAAGACATTGTATAAATTCAGCAAGTAGTTGTTTTCTGGAGCAGTGGATAACCATGATACCATCTCTAACACTATATGGCACGTGCTGGCTTTTAAAATAGCAGCTTCTGTAAAAGCAGGATTTGGATCATTACACTGTGATTTAGTAGAATCTTTTTGCATGAGTATTCCTGTTTGGCCAGATTATGAGCCAGTTACTAGCATTCGTATTCAGTAACTGTGACAGATACGCTCCTCCCCACGGTGAAGATCGGGGCTTTTAACATGGCGATCACCCGCTTTTCGCGCCTCATTTTCGCGCCTTTTGTGCGCTGCCGTGCCCGCCGGCACGTACAGCCTTCGGCCGGGGGAGCAGGACGAGCGGGGCCGCTCTGTCGCCAGGCAGGGCCCGCAACCAGTGAGGCGCCTTGGCTCGGAGAAGCTTCTGGATCATGGCCAGTGATGGCCACAGCGCAGATCCGACCCAGGGTATAAATGGGGCGCTGCCGGAGACCCCCTTGGAGCCGTCTCTCGGAGCAGCGGGGCTGTGTTTGAAACCTCTCCCCTCGGGTTGGGACACCACCTGAGGAGACTTCCCGGGGTTGCGTGCCCTCACCTCCTTCGGGTGAGTGATTTCTTCTGGATCATAGAATCGCTAAGGTTGGAAAGGACCTCTGAGATCATCGAGTCCAACCGTTAACCTAACTGCCTGGTGCACCTCTAAACCATGTCCCTAAGCACCACATCCACATGTTTTTTGAGTACTTCCAGGGACTGTGATTGCACCACTTCCCTGGGCAGTCTGTTCCAAGGCCTAACCGCTCTTCCTAATATCCAATCTGAATCTCCCCTGGCACAACTTGAGCCCATTTCCTGTTGTCCTATCACTTGTTACTTGGGAGAAGAGACCGACCCCTACCTCGCTACAACCTCCTTTCAGGTAGTTGTAGAGAGCAATAAGGTTTCTGGATATCCTTGAGTGAGCGCGCGCGTGCGCACACATGCACAGGGTGACCAATTGCATCCTCTGGGTACCCACGGGAGGGAGAGTTTTCATCATCATTGTCGTGTGTATTGCCATGCAGTAACAACACCCTGCCGGACTGACACCTTGAACCTGTTATGTGTTAAATGTTATTGGAGTGTTGATTGATTTCGGCTCACCCCTGTTTCTCATTGGTTTCTGTTATGCAGTTTTGGTTGTTTTGTGCAATAAAGTTGTTTTGAGTTTGTCCTTAGTTTCAGTTAGTCTTAGTGTACCTCCGTGACAGTAACTCACGTGTTTCGTCCCACCTACAGGCTTCAGAATTGTGGGACTGTGTCAGTTTTGCTGCAAGTGCAATATGGAATTAATCTATAAAAGTACTGATATAAAAATCTGATTTAGAGAGGTGTGGCTGAATGTTCTGAACAATTTAGAGTCTGAGATAAAGTATTCTAAGTCTAGGAAGGTATTTCTGGCAGCTGCATTGTGTACTTTTTGTAGGATGTATGAACAGTCCAGACCTCTTGACTCACTACTGCATGCTACCCAACCAAATCATACTTGGGCTGAGTGGGCATATTCTCTGCACAAAGGCAACTGGATTCATTCCACAACTTCGTAGTCCAGAGCAATATAAACATTGCTGTATCTCCACCGCATTCTCATCACTTCTGTGTGACAGAAACATTGTCTCCCGAACATTACTGTCCTACAAAAAGGAGGGTCCTATCAATAGGAGGAATCAAGTTCAAAAGTGATAAATTTTAAATTACATTTGTTAACTGTTTAATCGACACTTTCTTAATATTAAATGAAGGAAAATAATTTGAGCAATGAAATTCTTCCATTTCCTTTTTTCCACCTCCCACCAAATCTATTTTGTTACCTAGTAAAATGGATTATCATTATTGCTATGCAGTGCATAACAACTGATGGAAATGATCAGACTGTAGAGCTTAACAATGCATAGTGAAGGATGTTTCATTTTATTTTAATGTCTTTTATGACAGCATACTCTGGCAGAGCATATTGATTAAACAACTGATAATGCCACATTGTAAAACACTGAGATTCTTGGTACTTTATAAGGAATTAGCACTAAAAACTGAGCTGGACTTCTCCTATCTGAGTATAGTCCTACTGAAAAAACTTCAGTCAGAGTCCCAGTCTTACTTATGCTCTGAGATAACTATGCAGTATGCTGTACCTAACTTTGCAGACAGACAAAAAGATGAAAGTGAAGTCTAGTCAAATGTCTCTGGCTTTCTGGCAATAATGATTTTTTTTTTAATTCTGATGTCATGTATGAGTTCCCTATATTGAAGGAATGCTTTTATGTTTCTTCAGTTCATTACCCTGTGCTGATCCTATCACAAGAATGTTATTCACTCCTTTCTTTGATAATTAATATTGATTGCATGTTAGTCTGTGAGCAAGTAAAATGGCCCTCAGTCCCAGTCAGTAGAAAACCTACTTAGAAATTTAATAAATATTTCTTTTCACATCATTTAGCTTGCTTAATGGTGTACCTCTCTTGCCCGAAGCAGTTCTTATTGCAGTTAGAAGGTGATGAGTAGAGGAGGTAACTAGTTTTATCGTTGGCCATCCACAATTTCATTTGCTTGCTAATGCTTCCACCTGAATCCTTCCAAGCTGCTTTTCCTCAAAGAAGATACAACATAGGAAAATGAAAGACAATGTGAATGGATTTTTTTTTAAGCCCCCAAAGACCATTGTAGATTTGTTGTTTGATTATTTACATTTGTTCCGTTCAATGTTCTTCTGTCAAATCTACTATATTGTGATAATGGGAGCCCAACCAATATTCTTTTGCTTTTCAGGAATGTCCCAATAAGGCCATCTTTAAAAAAAAATATGTTCTGATCACAGTAGAGGAGGGCCTGAACTAAAAACCCAGCTCTGAAGATTGCTGAATTGTGTTAGCATTAACCTCTGATTCCTAACTTTTCATCTCAGTTCCATCGTGACATTGTTGGGAAATGTATAACTCATGATACAAAACAATAACCTGAATAAACCAAACCGAAAGACCAGACTATTTTACATTACGGAGAGAAAAGGAAAGGAGAAAATGTGGAAAAATAAGTAAAAAATTTTACAAATCAAATATTATGAAGTAAGGCATAAAGTAATCAGTACTGGAGAAGTGCTTTATTTTATCATTTAAAAGTTTTCTATTTTTTAACCAGAAAATCATGAAGCTACATACATTTAGAAACCAAGGCATGCATCCAATGGGTTCATAATAAGAGCTTAGGAGTTTGAAAAAGATCAAAAACCATGCCTTTGAAAATGGAGAGTAAGGAGGTCCTAAAATGATGTCTGTTTTGCTAAGCATAGATTTGAAACAGAGTCCTAGAAGACTGCGTCACTTTATTTAAATGTCACAGAATGGTAGTCACCTGCTAAGCTGAGCCAACATTGTCCCAACGACAAAACTACCTTAAAGTATATTTTAGTAGACAACCAATGAAAAAGAACATTAATTAATAGAAAATACGGTTTAGTAAATTATTTACCAACAATGGCTATTTCTTCACAAGAACACCATCATTTTACAAATGTATTTTATATTAACCTATATACTGAAGAAATCTAATGGATATCCTGCAGATTTGGGGTGACATTTACATCCCTAACACCGGCACATGTCTGCTGGTTACTGTACATGAATACGGTTAAGATACTTTTTGCCTTTGCAACATGATTGTTTCTGCCTTTCCCACAGATATAGATCAGCTGAGGGATTGAACCAAAGGCTAAGTTAGTATCTAGCTAGGCAGAAAACTACCCTGATAAAATGTAGAATGGATGACAAAGGTAGAGGAAAAATGATATAGCAACATATAGCACAGATACACTTTTTTTTTGAGTGGGTAGCAGTGATAGATAGGCACTGGAACACCTGGCTGGCCACAGTTCCCCAGGGGCACTCTGCAAATAGCTGACCTAATTGCAGGTGCTGGGATTGCTCTTAAAGTCAGCAACTGCCAGCAGTTTCCAGAGAGTAGTATCTAAGGAATTTTGTTAATTCCAAATTGTGGTAGAGTCAATTCAAACATTGTCATCAGCAGAAATTATTTATGTTCACTTTACTGGTCTTACATGAATGCTATTCTCTCTTACTGTGCCAGCAAATTGGCTAATCTGCCAATAGAAATATTCACATGTGGGAGGAAAGAAAGAATAGGAGCTGTCTGTCAGCTGGTGTTATGTGACAGCAAAAAGCCTCCAATGATACAGTCGCAACAGAAGATAGGTGGCCCTCGAGCTATTTCTGTCTTGATCATGGTCCTCTAAAGCACATAAAAAGTACTGAACTAAAAGTTTCAGGTGAGGACCATCATGCTTTTATGAAGATCAGTTCCACATCAAATAGAAGAAATCAATGTATTTTCCAGAGAAATGTAATTTTCCAAATTCACCCATAGATTTTATAGCTAGAGGGGGTCATTAAGAACATCCCCTCTGAGTTAGCGAAGACCATAGAATTTCAGGGAGTCATTTGTTATCTCAAAAACATCATCTGGATGAGCTAACACATACTGTTTAGAAAAATAGCTAATTCTCTTGACTTAAATTCTCCATGGAGTTGAGGATACACATCCTCTATAGATAAAATATTTCAGAGATTAATTATTCTTACTGATAAAATATGTGTCATTTCTAGTCTTGATTTGTATAACTTTAGGTTGATTCTTGACATATCTACCTGTAATGGAGCAAACAGCCAGATCTTCTTCCAAGCTCTCCAGATCCAAATCTTTCTCTCCCTTGGCAAGGAAAAATTTGAATTTGTAATTCAGCACCCCTCAATTAAATAGATTTAGGACTAATAAATAACTCTGATTTGCGAATTCTGTCCAGTGGAAAAACATGTCTAATCCTATATGCAAAAATAAGAGAAAAATAAGAGAAGTGACACATGGATGTTCAGAGATTAGAATATTCCTACAAGAATCCCAGATTGCAGAAGAGATGTTTTTCTTTGAATAAATGCCAAACATTCCTCCTGATTTTAGTTAGTCCTAAATAGTGTGAGCACATGCAGGTATTTATAGACACATTTTTTCCTAGACAATTCAAGACAATTGTGGGCCTGAGATGTAATGGATAGTGTTTTGCTAAGAGGATGGTGAATCTATCTATCAGGAAGCTGACACTATCCTACGGAAAAAAGAATTGACAGGCTATTATTGGGACATCAGAGATTAAATGTTTTTCCATTTCTTACTTTCTGGTTTTCACCTTATGTTGTAGCTGTTTGTATAGCTGCTCCTCTTGCCACCCACGTTTGCCCTCTGAATCCAGATACATAAAAGTGCATCAGATTACCTCTGTGTATTGATGTGGTTGCATGTACACTCATTGGTACTGTAAGCTGTGAGACTGAAATGGAGACTTTTTGCCTTAAAACACTAGGCTATCTAGGGAAAATACCTTAAAATATACTGAATGAAATGTGATGAAGTGGCAAGTCCCAAAAGCTGGGCTTCGAAGTGGAGCCATTTTTGTGCAGAAGTGTTGGAAGTATTAAGGCTGATGTCTATGAGTCCAAGTGGATCCAGTGTGAGAAGAAATCCATAGCTCTTTAAAGTAAATAGAGTTTCAAGATAGGTATCAGTAGCACTTGAAATTTTTAAAGCAAATTTAAAACAGCTTTTATTAGCCTGTAAGCTGCTGAGAGAACTGAGACAAAGAAGTCGTAAACACCCATATTTGCAGAGAAAAAAATGCACCAAATTTTATCTTTCGTTCTTTGGATTTGAATTGATAAAGCCAGCCTCAAGACAAGTGTTTGTAGTGGTGAAAGAGTGTGGGAGCTTCAACTGCTTGAGTTTAGTACAATGCAGCACTTATGAAAGCTTAGCAATACAAAAATTCATCATCTGACAACAGTATTTTTATCCCGCTATCTGAATATTCAGGCACTCTTCTGAGAACAACAAGTTTATCCTGAGAAGTAGAAGATAAGACTATGAATCAGCTGGTAATTTTTTTAGCCAATGAAAATATTGACTGAGCCATCACTCTTTGATATTATACTCCAAATATACTTGCATTCCAAATCAACTGTTGTTAAGTAAAGAGCTTATTGAACTCCTAGCTAAACAAAGGAATCTGCTCAGCATACATATCTTCAGAATTTATAGGCTTGCAGCAGGATTAGTGAAATACCATTATTTGTTTCATCATCATCTTGTGCCATGGAGAAACCTATTCTTTTTTAATGCATAGTTATCTATTTCCTTCAGTCTCAAATAGAATATTCTTCTGTCAGTTGTATAAGCTGATATAAAGTTATTTACAGCGTTTTACTAAGTAAAACTACGAATATCAGTGCCTGTAACAAGTAAACCCAATTCTTACCAACAGAAATAGCTTTTGCTCTCTGAATTGGTGTGCCATATCTACCCCAATTTAGGACCTTTTAGTTTTTAAATACCAGTCTGATATAAAAGTGAGCACTGAATTCCAGCACTGCCTCACTGATATGTTGAATGCTGAAAATTAGCACTAGTCTTCCCATCAAGAACTGTAAATCCACTATCACGTGTGGTATTTGGAAAGTTGGTTCCTGGCTCAGGTGTCTTATCATAAAACAGTTTTCAATTCAGTATACTGACACTTTAATTTGTCTGTTCTTTACTGCTCAGAATTAAGGAAAGGGCATCATTCCAAGCAATTTCTCCAATATCATTTAGAAGCAACATGCCTTTTGACCTCTGAATTAAACTGCAAATCTCTTTGCATACACAGTATTTTGCAGTGCTGAGTTACTCCTTACATTAAATCTCCAGCTGGTTTACTTTGCCACTGAGAAAATGCAACCACTTGTTCAGCAAAAAGGAGATTACCATGAAATAAATTACGTTTTTTTCAAGGAAATTAAAGGTTTATGGAACACCTTGATTCAATGTAGAGCTGCATTGCTCTTCTAGAATCTGCTAGTCAGCTCAGCACAAAGCATCTTCATTTATTTTTATTTATATACATAACAAGGAATATCAAGGTCAAAGTGTCTTTCAGGAATGAAATCATGCTTAGAGTTTATTTTCTTCTCACAGTCACGTTGAATGTAATCTATTATGCCTACCATATGTGCAACCATTAAACATCTGACCAAAGACCTTTCAAAATATCTTAATTTCTATTATCTTTGGAAAATAACCTCAGTCCTATGAAAAGACCCTTGTAATCAAGCATTAGCACCTACATAGAAGATTCTTCACTACGGTGGAATTCTCCCTATAATTTGGGCTTAAAACAAATTTGCATTTTTAACCAAAAAAAGGACTGAGATAGTGTGCATATCTATGATCTATGTGCACACATAGATCTATGTGCGCACATAGATCATGACCAAATGCGGGTATTTAATAATCACGTTGGAGTGAAAAGAATTCTTGAAAAACAAGGAGAAGTGGAAAAAATTGGGGCAGAGAGAACAAAGGGGGCATCTTATCAGAACCCCCAACTCAAAAGAATGTTATTTATCCTTACAGAAAAATCCTATGAAACTCTAATGGTAATATTGCAATAATGGCTTAGTCTTGGTCATACTAGCCTCAATACCAAAGTTGCAGGTATTTTTCAAGGAGGTAGGAATAAATGCGTATTTTATCTCTCTGAATAACTTGCAGATAGAGTAATAGCAGTGAATGACAGTGTTTTCTTTCTAGAAGTTTGAGACAGACCCAGAGTTGGGTCAATCGTTGCCTCTCTGTTGTCTCTCTGGTAGGGAGAGCTCCATTCACTCTCTTACCTGCCTTTTTGTCATTCAGGAACTAAATGGCATCAAGCTGCTTGGAGCTTATGTAACCTCTCATGACCTCCTTAAAGACAATCAATCATCTTACCTACTTTAATGTCTAAATGTTGGTCCCATAACAAAAGCAGTGATAGGGAACATGATCTGCCTCAGAGCTTATACACAGAAATGAAGAAAAAAGGTATTTGTTAGGTCACATATATACGTGGGACTATAGTCCCATAAATGAGGAAGTGGATTTCAAGTGCACTGACTGTTCTGTGGTCACCACTCGTGTATGTTGTTAACCTATATTAAATAGGACTGCTTTCGGTGAAAGCAGAGCATGTAATGGAGGAGCTGAGGTCAACTTTTAAAACTGCCTTCCTCCATCCTATTTTCTAGTCTGCTGTGTACAGAATCTTGCCGTTGTATACTCCAACTCAGTGCAATTTATGTGTGGTCCCAAGAGATTGCCCATAGCAGAACTCAATATGCATATTTTTGTCACCTGTTTAGTTCTGAGCTATTCTAAAAAAAAAAAATGCATGCATTTATGCATGTGAAAACACTGGCAGTCCCTGTTAATCAAACTGCAGATAGAAAAAGAAAGGGATTTCTTATAGTGCAGCATAGAACGGAATCAACCCTGAACAAATTGACTATGTTCAAAAGTCTGACGGAGACTTAACATCCATTGCAAAGTCTGGCAGAGATACATGCAAGAATCTATGTGATCTCAAAGACACTAGACTCAAATACAACCTTATTTTGGGCTTATGAAAGCAATGCTAGCTATGGCTTGGCTCTGCACTAATGCAATTATACAACTGTTGTTTTGTTTAAAAGAATGCATGAACTGATTTTCCATGTTACTGTGGACTCACGCATCTAAACTACATCTGGTCCTCACCTGGTAAAATCCACATGCTGCTGTGCTATGTCATATATTGTTACTGGTTCTGATTTGCATTGGATTGCTTCTACCTTTTCTGACATGACTACTGTATAGAAGTAATATTCATATCTAGGAACTTATCTGCAGCCACAGGATGTCTTGCGTGGGGTTGGTTTTTTTTGTTGTTTTTTTTTTTTTTGACTGAAACATTCAGTTATTCCAAAAGTTTCATCTTAAAAATACTCGAGCAGGCACTCATAGGCTGGGGCAGACATGGGCTGCTGGCTTGGGACTGCAGGAGACATGATAGGGTGATTGAGGACCATGAGGCAGAAGGAAAGGTTGCATTTCTTCTCCCTTACATAATCTGTAAAACAGGATGTTCCACATAGGTTTGTTTACTGAACACTGTACATTGAGAAAAAGTCTAAATTATATATATGTGGTCCCAATTGAGGTTATAATGTGACATTGAATCAATGTCTCTATGCTAGGGTCTTACCTGTAGGTATGACACAGTCAGTATAGGATTTCTCTTATGTATAAACTGCAAATATTTTAATGGGTAAACATCAGTCACTTAAAAGAACAGACTTGAAGCAGGTGGTATTTAAGATCTTAATTGTCCTCTGGGTAAACAGTCAGTCATTTCCTATCACCATCTAATTGTTCTTTCATGGAAGAGAGAGAAATAAGATCAAGGAATGGATCTGAACATCTTTAAAGCTCCAATGAAAGTCTTCACATACAAAATGAGGTATTGCAAAAGATGCATGTTGTCTCATCTACTGCACTCACACAACTTGCTTATGACTATGCCTTACAGAATGCATTGTTTTACAACAAATCTGCTAAGGTAAAAAGCCGTCTGTAACTTGTCAACATTCAGATAAAGCCAACAGAAGTATCTCTTGCTTATCGGTAAGAATGTGGCACTCTGCAGAAGCCCTTTCTTCATCAGTCTGTGATGGGTTGACCCTGGACAGTGGCTACGCACCACACAGCCACTTGCTTGCTCTCCCCTCTGCAACAGGACAGGTGAGAGAATAGCAAGAGCAAAAATGAGAAAACTCATGGGTCGAGCTAAAGACAGTTTAAGTGAAGGAAAGAAGAAGAAAAAAAAATACACAAAACAAGTGATACAAAGGCATTCACTCACCATCTCCCACAAGCAGACTGATGGATGCCCAGCCAGCCTCCAAGCAATGGCTACCTCTCCCCAGTTTTTGTTGTTGAACATGGTGTTATGTATTAATTTGGTCAATCCAGGTGTGTCCTGGCTGTGTCCCTTTCAAAATCCTTGCCCACCCCCAGCCTACTTGCTATGGGGGGCAGAGTGGGAAACAGAGAAAGCTGTGAGGCTGTGCAAACATTGTTTAGCAACAGCCCAAACACTGGTGTATTATCAACACTGTTTTAGCAACAAATCCAAAACACAGCACCATAGGGGCTGCTAAAAGGAAAATTTACTCCTTCCCAGCCAAACCCAGTACGCAGTCTTACTCTTTCCTTTTTTAAAATTAGTCCTTGTATTTCATTGCAGCACATCAATTTTGTCATTTAGCCAGGTTAGCAGGGAAATGTGAGCATCCTGAAAGGTTCCAGGGCCATCTTCACCTTCTGTAGGTGTCCCACTTATATCTAGATAAGTGAGTGACATAGATCACTCCATCAAGGTGTACATCTCTGGTTAAGATAAATTATTTTCTTCGTCAGTCTTGGAAATGCTGCTGGAGCTTAACATAAATTAAATGTACTGCTAAAACTAGCATGTCTCATAGAGTATAGAAAAGACAGTTGGCTTCTGGAATCTGGGAAGCCAAAAACATCTGCAAATATCACTTGGTAAGTCAAGTTAAGTTACATATTGGCCATCACCCAAGCCCAGTAGCATTTCATTAATCTGAGATATTGGACGTACATCTGAACCAGATATTACATATAGCTTCCAGAAATCGATACAGAAATCAGATATGTTGGTAAGGTTCCGGAACTAATGTAATTAGGCTGCAGCATTCTCTGTGTGATGCTGTAATGACTAACTGTAGCATCTTCCATAATTTGCCTTTTACTATATTCCATAACTGTTCAAGATCTGAGTCATTTGTAAAACTCTTCCAGGTTCAGGTGTTTCTGCTATAGAAGTAATCACATCCAAAAGCTTTTAATTAGCTATCTAACTTCTCCATGCTGCCCAAGAGCTGAGTAATCCCAAATGGTGTTTCTGGTCTTTTCATCAGACTTCTGAGGCTCCAGCTGCTTCTGAAACAAGGCGCTTGCCATGTGTCTTCTATGTCTACCACTGTTTCAGGACAGTAACAGGATAAATCGGAGCCCTTCGCCATTTTCGCAGTAGCAATTTTTTTTTGCTAAATTTCCCTACGTGCCCATAACTTCAAAAGTCTTTAGACCAATAATTCATTTTCTCCAGTGGAAAACAACAGTACCCAAGTGCTTATTTCTGTATCAGTAACAGGGTAATCTTATTAAAGAATTGCTCTGAGTACTGCTGCTGACTGTAGGGTTTTTTCCAGTGAAAGGATTGAAAATGTTTTGTATTTTCTTCTGTCCTAGTATGTGCTGTATAACATTCTGATTTGTGGTCCCTTGTTTCTCTCAGGATTCCTGAAGGTGGATCAGCAGTCCCTGCAGATTGTTTTCCAGAGAGTAACATAAAGGGTGAAAACCCTGTAAAATCTTCCAAATTTTGAAGATCTTACTGATCCTGGCATTCAATGATCATCTGCTTTTCAAATGTTTTGTTTAGTGTACATTTGCACCATGCAGACAGACACAGTGTCATGGGCAAAAAAAAATAGCTTAAATTTTGAACACTGAGCAGATAACTGAGTGTATGGGGAGGGTGAATATCTAAAACTGAAGCACACACAGACACTAGAGGAACCTGATGTAGGGGCAGCATGGTAAAAACTAAAGGGGTGTCAGAACAGCTTTTACAACGGTGTTGCAAGTACTTGTGGCCTCAGGTACCCCAGGGCTGGCACTCAGCTAACATTGTGCACACATCCCTGGGACTGTCTGCTCACGCTGAGGGACTGTGCAGTTTCAGCCTGGGTCACCACTGATGGACTGGTAGTGATTCCAGTAGGCTCCAGGTGAGTATAACCAAGAGTCTCAACCTTTCTACTAAATCCCTTTAGAGATGCAGGTACTGGAAATAGGACATGCCAGAACTGACTTTTGTAAATCTGTCTGTGACCCAGCCTGTAGGCACTTGATTTTCCTGATGTACATGTTTCCTGTACGTGTTTCCTGTTTCTTGTCTGATGAGACACCATAATAATTACCTCTGTTACTGTCATCTTAGCAGGCAACATATCAGAAAATTACTCTTTTTCTATAGCTGGAATATCTTCACAGGGGTGAAGATGGGAAATAGATACTTAGCTATAAATTCATAATCAGTCATAATCTGAATTCCATGTATATCCATGGGGACAAGCTTTAAACAGCAAAATGTTAGTTTGCTTGCTACGTACTATATACTGTTATACAGTTCAAAATTATTGTATAGTTGTTGTCTGCTGCTAGTGCTATGTAAAGCTGGACATTGTAGTTCATGGAATTTGGACACTTTGAATAGTCTCAGTTACATGGTTTTCCATCATTTAACTGGTAAAGCACTTGTGGAACAGTGACATCTTCTTCCAAGACTTGCTCTTCAAGGGTTTTCAGATTTCCATCGGATTGCTTCAAGGGAAAAAATAAACCGTTATTACTCCCTACACCTGGCAACACTAGAGAGCCAAAACAGCCACAGGGCTGAGATAAATAGCTGAATAATGTGCTAGGGAGGGTTTTCCATCTCATACATCTTCAACAGAAGTGCTAACTAAATTCCATTAATGGTGTCAAATTCTGCCTTCAATTACACCTGTGAAACCTAATGGAGAAAACAGCATGTGCAAAGAGAGACTTCGGCCTTGTAGGCACTTTTTTTGCCAGTAAATATATGACAGCCTGAAAGGATATATCATGTCTGAAATCTCAGGCTGAGCATGCAGGGCTGCAGCTGGGAGGATTTTCATTTTTTACCTAGTGGCTGAGTAAATATGATACAGAGTCACTGATCATAAAAAAGTCCTATCATGCTGCTGTAACACTGACAAAAGTCAAGACTATTCTACAACTCAGGAAATAAAGATAGCTCTATTGTCTCATGGTATTCCAGCTTAAGTTAAATAATATATGTCATGAACCCAGCTCGCATCTCAAAATCTACATTTTCTGAACTATTACATCATCAATTCAAAATTGGCTTGTTAGATGAGAGTGGAATAATGGTAAATAGAAGTCTGAATATATTCTGTAGACCCTCTGAAATATGTCTGAAGAGTATATTTCAGAAACTCACATAGAAAAGAATGAAAAGACTGCTGTGCTGCCATTAAATAAGAAACTACACTGTAAATCTAAGATACTGTTTTCATGGTCAAGGTGAGATTTCTCGAAGATGCTGGACAACTGGAAATGAAGGGATACTTATCCACTAAATCAGGCCTAAAAAGGAAAAATGGCTCCTGCAGTATATGGCTAATCCTTTGCTATCACACATTGCTGGAATATTTCACTTCAAAGTTACCTAGAGAAAATATTTGTGAAGTTATTAACATTTTTTTCTATGAAACTCCCATGACAGCACTGCAGGGAAGTTTTGATGCAGTTGCTGTATCTTTTCATAGAGCCCTGCACTGTGGATTTCAATGATTTTATAACACTTTTAGCACACACTTAAAAAAAAGAAAACACATTCTATCAACTTCTATTGACAGTTGCAAAGATCTCACTGCAGAGACCTTGTAAATCTAAACCCCAAGTGTTTAAAATGCAATAAAAAAGGATTTCCATATGTTATTATTTTTAGGACAACATGATTTTTGAAGGTGTAAGTTTGGGAGTGTTGAGTACACAGAACTTTTCCATTTCCTGGGAATCAATTTTATTTTACAGAAACATTTGTACTTATTGATAAAAATGCCATGCAGAAACAGCCAATTACAGACAAATAACAGGATCAAAGAACAGAAGACAAACTTGCAGAACATAAAAAAAGAATTATGATATTGAGAATAGGAAGTTGAACTGCAAGCTCAAAGGCACTATGTAAGAGTAGCTTAGAGAGAAATATATTCAGACAAGTATTCACAAATGAATGATCCTATAGAGTCAATCACACCACAACCAGGGAAAAGTGCATGGAGAGAGAAGTGCATCCAGCTTGCAGCCCTCCCTGGGAGGCCGCCTGAGTGCACTGACAGATGCTACCACCTCTGCTCTTCCCTGCAGGGCACCGAGGCATCTGTACTGAAGGTCAGGTCGTCTCTGACATGCAGCAGCCCTACAGCCCTGCACCAGACACCTGTGGCAACAGCTACGGTATGCAAAAGAGCTGTGGGAGCCTCCACTCATGCACCCTCTCCTCATTGGCTTGGGACCTGCATTTAAACTCCTGCCCTGACTTTTTTTCTTGTACTTGTTGCCTTCTAGGTATGTATGTGCCTAGTCTTCCACATTGCTAATCCTTGTTTTACCTCACCTTGGCTTGCTGGTTTGACTTCCTGGCTTCACCTCAGACCTGCCTTTTCCAGCAGTCCCTGAGCTGTGGTTAACCCCAGTTACTGCTGTGGGACTTGCTCTGCTTTTCTTAAGTGCTTAAGGGCTGTATTGCTTGGTAGTGAGCATACCTGGCCATCATCCTCAGCTCCTGGTTTGTCCTCTGTTGAGGAGTAACTCACCTCTGGATGCTCCCGACCACCTTCCTGGTAAGTAAGTGCTTCAGATATATATAAACAGCAGTCTTCACAGAGCCTACTGAATCAGTGGGGAGACCAAGTTGCAAAATGACTAGGAAGAGTGTTAAATCTTCAGTTCTATAGTACAATTTAACATGGAAGTAGAAGCTTTTTTGAATGCCAAGATTTAAGTAACGTAAGTGCCAACAAGTGAGGTATTTAGTGTACACATGTCACAAGATGGAAAATGATAAACACTAGCATCTAAGAAATGAGATTTCAGTTGCCTCTTTGTTCTCTTCACTTAATTATTACAACACAGTAGCATGGCAAAATATTCTCACTATAATTAGTCAAAGGAGATACCATAAAAGTCCATTTACAATGTTTAAATTTTATAGGCATATATATGGGTCTACATAACTACACAGGTCTCTAGGGACTATGTATAGCCATAAGAGATAAAGGATTTACCTGTTAGCCTTTGTCATTGCTACATACCTAAATGTTTAAGGGAACTTCAAAATATGCCTTTTGTGGCTGTAATGCTAATATCTGAACTTGTACATAAAACCTTGAAAAGTGAATATTAGGACTATAATATATACCCCAAAAGAGACAGACTTTCTGTCAGTATTAAAAGATTCTGAATGCTTGACATAACTGTTCACTTCTGTAGATTTTTCCTGCAATGTCTGGAAATACTTTAAGCATTGGAGGTAAAGAGTATGGTCAACCATCAATAGGCTTTTATTTGTAACATTTGACTTGTGGTTTATGATGACTGTGTGGCAACGTTTTGATAGCGGGAGGGCTACAGGGGTGGCTTCTGTGAGCAGCTGCTAGAAGCCTTCCCCTGACAGAGCCAGTGCCAGCTGGCTCCAAGACAGATCTGCTGCTGGCCAAGCCCAAGCCCATCAGTGACAGTGGTAGCGCCTCTGGGATAACATATTTAAGAAGGGCGGGGCAGGGAGGAAACTGGGCAACTGCAGCCAGAGAGAGGAGTGAGAATATGTGAGAGGAACAACTCTGCAGACACCAAGGTCAGTGAAGGTGCAGGAGGTGCTCCAGGCACCACAGCAGAGATTCCCCTGCAGCCCATGGTGAAGACCATGGTGAGGCAGGCTGTCCCCCTGCAGCCCATGGAGGTCCACAGTGGAGCAGATAGCCACCTGCAGCCCATGGAGGACCCCACACTGGGGCAGGTGGATACCCAAAGGAGGCAGTGACCCTGTGGGAAGCCCGTGATGGAGCAGGCTCTTGGCAGGATCTGTGGACTCATGGAGAGAGGAGCCTATGCTGGAGCAGGTTTGCTGGCAGGACTTGTGACCCTGTGGGGGACCCATGCTGGAGCAGCCTGTTCCTGAAGGACTGCACCCCATGGAAGGGACCCACACTGAAGCAGTTTGTGAAGAACTGCAGCTCGTGGGAAGGACTCAGGCTGGAGAAGTTAATGGAGGACTGTCTCCTGTGGGTGGGACCCCATGCTGGAGCAGGGGAAGAGAGTGAGGAGTCCTCCCCCTAAGGAGGAAGGAGCAGCAGAGGCAACATGTGATGAACTGACCTCAACCCCCATTCCCCATCCCCCTGTGCCACTGCAGGGGAGGAGGTAGAGAAATCAGGAGTGAAGTTGAGCCTGGGAAGAAGGGAGGGGTGGAGGGAATGTGTTTTTAAGATTTGTTTTTATTTCTCATTATCCTACTCTGATTTGATTGGTAATAAATTAAGTTAATTTCCCTGAATTGAGTCTGTTTTGCCTGTGACAGTAATTGGTGAGTGATCTCTCCCTGTCCTTATCTGGACCCATGAGCCTTTAATGATATTTTCTCTCCCCTGTCCAGCTGAGGAGGGGAGTGATAGAGTGGCTTTAGTAGGCACCTGGTGTCCAGCCAGGGTCAGTCCACCACAAGTGATAAGTAATTGGTAAAGTCTAGAAGCTATTTCCTTCCTTGTTATGCTGGGTGGAGACTGTTTAGCTAATTATCAACTTCAGTGTTTCTATTCCTGCAAGTCCTCTTTTTCTAAGTGGAAAAGATGCTCAGATCCATGAAGCATCTTCTGTATGTTAGAGTTGTCATCTAATGCTAAGTTTATTAAAGTCTAATAAAATCATATAATCAGCTGCTTATACCACCAGTAAACAGGCATGAAAATCAAAGGGAAGTAGAAATCTGAACAAGCTGTGTGTAGTTTCTGCAAACATTCTTGTATTATACTTCAGCTGAATTTTACTTCTGGTTAAGAAACTGTAGGGATCAGTCATCATTAAAACTGCAGAAAGCAAGCTGAGCAAGCCATTGCAGTAGTAGCCTATACTCACCCAGCTGAAACCACAGCACTACAGCTGCTGACATTTCTTTTCATTCATCTGTGCCTCTGTTACTCTTCAGTAGGCCACCCACTGTTTGCTTGCATATTGCTGTATATGCACATTGGAGATTATTGCACTATCGTGCTCTATTTCTCTAAATTTTCCTGTAAATAAATAAAAAAAAACCCTAGGGCTTTCTAGATGCGTGGCGTTCAACCAATATAAAGCTTGAATTAATGATGCCTGTAAAATCTTCTCTGATAGGTGTTTCTCAGTTTAACACATATATTGGCTAAAATAACAAGTTCACCACCTGTTGGTTTTATTAAGTAGTACTGGTGTCAGTGTAAGTAATGTTTGTTTATCAGAAAGATTCAGATTATCACAATATTAGCAATGTGGTAAAACTCAAAATTATTGAGTGTGTCAGAAAATATTCTTAAGAATTAAGATTTTTTTTTTTCCATCAAGAAGCTATTAGCCTGGAGCAAGTATAAAAAATGAGCTACACGGCATCCACTTGTCTGAAAAAATCTTCACATTTTCATGAGACAAGTAGTTAGGGTGACTGGTATTACCCTATTACTACTGCTAATTAGCCTTTATAAAAAAGATAAAAACAATTATGTCAAAAGGGTTAACTGAAAAATGAACGCAGGCTGAAAGAATAACCATGTTCAGTGCCTGACTTACAAAATTCCATTGCAGTATTTTTGCCTTTCTGACAAGGGCAATGAATGTGTTAGTCAAATCTGGACAGCAAAGTGCCCACCAGCAGCCTATATTTGCACTGAGGAAGGAGGATTCTGGGTTTTTATGTATTAGGTTTTCTCATAGTCCCCTTCAAATCTGTTTATGGACTTGTACTTATGTATATCTTGCAGAACCCCCATGCTTCAGTGCACTGAATCCATCCTTCCCATACTAGGAGAACCTTGTATATTAGGGTTTAGGCTGAAGGAAGGTTCAGCTGTAAATAATCACTTTTGGTCCAGCTGACTAGGATGTGGAGTATAAAAGCTATTAGTACCATTGCCTGCTTGATGTTCTGACTTCTCTGCCTTTTGGCTAGGATATTTCTGTCATTTGTAGATTAGGAACCAAAGTCTTGCTTGTTTCTCTCTTCTGAACACTGTTGCAGCCTGGAGTGTCAGAACCATGCTGAGCTTGGCTTTCTGGTCATGTTTCTCATACCAGCAATCAAAGCAGGCAAGGAGCTTGCACTGAAAATATAGTGTGGCTATTAAGGAGACAAAGTAGTCACACAAACAAGATCTGTATGTGTGATACAGACAAGTAAACTGAGATATCTGTGTCAGACTAATAGTGGTGGACTATAAATTTGTAAAGGCACATTGAAATTTATTCTTGCAAAGATGCTGTGGATCTAAACTAACGTTCATCTTGGCACTCAGCTGGATTGGCAAACTTGAGCCCAAACTTGTGCACACCTACCTTGAGAGACAGCTGATATGCAGCCTTTCAGATTCTCTATGCCTCCATTAATGTAAATACTAATAAACTTAGCTTCTAACTTTACCCTATTCACAAAAAACATAGATGCTGTTTATTCTTTGTGTCCCTGCTCAGTAAATGAATCAATAATTGATTTTTTTCTAAATATGTATATATTTCAGAGAAGTCAGTAATAGATTTACAAATGCAGGGACTGAAGTAATTTTCTCATCAACAGGCTGGGTGAATGGCTCTTACAGCCACTGTGCATGCTTCTCCACATTATTCACCTTATGTGTACCACCGGCATATGAAGTTATCAATATCCACTTGCATCCTTCTGAGCCATGCATCTCTTCAAGAATTTAGTATGGTGGAATTCCCAAAAAACTGGTAGCAGTGTGTTTCATGATAAAGCAACCTTAACCCAGCATATTTCAGAAAATTAACATCCAAAAGGCTTTATACTGTGCAAGATTGCTTCAAACACAGCTCTGAAGTTTTTCTTAAAGTTGAAATAGTTGTGGCAGACACTTATCTTTAGCTCTGCAATATTTAGTATGAAAAGCATTAGGTAGCATATTGTCCCCTGAACTAGCAGAAGCGGGAGGAAAAGATATTTATTACTTAAAATGTAACACGTGACCTAGTTCTGTGATCAACACTGAATCATACTACATAACTGTAAAAGCATCGGATTGGGAACTCTAGAAGATGAGGGGAGGGGAAGCTCTGCCTAGTGTGGTAAAAGCCTTTTTGTTATTGCTTTATATCGCACATTACGCTAATCCTTAACATCACTTTAAAAAAAAACCAAAACTTTCTGGGCATATTTCCAAATTCTACAGAAGTCAGCCCATAAAGCGACTCCAGCTCTTCTGGAGATTTTTCTCATGATTAAAACATGATTATCAGATAGAGAGTACCAGAATATTGAAAACAGTCTGAAAATGTATAGATCCTCCGATCTGTTTGACCCATTCTATATGGTTCAAACAGCATACAGCAGGAAAGAAATGTATTACTAATTTCTGTGGGATGTTTCATAAAACTTTTAGGATGTTTTCTATTATTCTAGCAAATTCCCTGCTACTGATATCAAAGTGAATAAGATTTGACAGGTGGAACTAGTAAGAGCTAATGTTCTTTCTTTCATTTTTAAAAATCACTGAATATTTATCTATGCTTTAAATTCTAAGTGCTTAATTAATAGGATACCTAACCTTCTAATATTACTGAGACACAAGAACTAATAATTTCTGTGCATTAAGAGGAACACATTAACTAAATCACCAAAAGTTCAAGCTTACAAATGATTCTTTTGCATCATACCAATACATGTCTTAACACCCTTGGAGCTTCGTATTTTCTAGAGAACTTCCTCTTTTTTCCTCCCTTTACTGAGACTTCCTAATCTCTCAAACAGGCATTTTTTTGTAATCTTATTATAGGGTGGCACTGTAAGAACTTGACTCCGTGTTCTTTTGTTGATTTTTTACTTACTGTTCTAGACAGAAAGACTTACTGATAACTCTAGGAAATAACTCTGAGAAATAATGGCCACCCCAAAAGAAAAGTGCAAAAGTGAAAGGGGCATAGGTGAAGGTTTTGCTAGGAACTAAGGCTTGGAAAGGAAAATAATCTTGTAAGGCTGAAGTTTAGGACTAGGGGGGAGATGGACACACAAAGAAACAGAAGAGTTCAGGTTCAGGAATAATGTTATAGGATTGGGGATTTTGGAAATGTAAAAACTAACACGAGTTTTGGGGTATTCCCTAATATGTCAAGAGCAAAATCAGAAAGCAGAGCCCAAGAGCAGATGAAGGAAGGATGAAAGAAGCCCAGGCTTCAGAAGACTAGAGGCTTTCAGACAATTCTAGGATGAAAGACTTGTTTACACCTAGCTCTGTGAGTCTGCAGTCCTTCCAGACTTTAAATTGGGTTTAAGGAACTGCTGAGATACATCTCTAGCTAAAGGTTCTGCAACCTGATGAGCAACTGACACAAAGGGAAACCTGAAACAAAGGCATGATCCTACCCTGGGTTTGAAGAATCCTGCTGTTTGGTGATACTCTAAAGAAATAACTCATTGAGCTGATGGATATGATCAGCAATGATATGCTTGATCTGTTTTGTCTGGTAAAATGAAGTATAGATAACTCGTACAAATACAAGCTTTCTCTCTTGACTCTGAGAGGATCAAAGATTATTTTCATGTCAAATATATTTAAGCGAAATGTTGGAGGGAGCATAGCTTTTAGCAGGAAGTCTTGAACTCGGATATCTGTTACTGAAAGCATTAGCTTATTGAATCAATTTTCTTTGATTATTCACTGGAATGAAGGTATACATAAAACTATCTGTTAATGATTTTTACACTATTACCCATGCTTTTCAGCATAGGATTTTGGCAAAATTTGACTTGTAACTGAATATATTGTGCTCAAACTGTTCTGCACATTTTGCAGGATTTTCCAATAGTTTTAATAGTCTGGTAAAGCAGCACTTATCAAACTGGTGTTATGATGTGAGGGCAGGAAGAGCAGACAAGGTATAAAGCACTGCAATGTGCTCTTATCCAGCTGTCATTGTTCTGCAGCACAAAGTTGTTCAGTTTGACTGAAATAAGAGGTGGGTCAAGAAACGGGTCTTAATACACATCTATTTACTTGTGTTAGTTACACAGATCATCCCTGTCCCATGTCCTATACTTTTCCTCCTAATAATCTTTATGAATGAAGCTAAAATGTAAGATACAAGGTTTAAAACTCTTTTCTACACTGATTCTAGGGCTCGGACAACTTTCTCTTTGCAGCATGTGTTTAATAAGAGAGGAAACTAAGATGCTGCGAAAGTCTGAAGTGAGTTGCTGGGTACTGAAGAATAGTAAGCATTTTTTTTTCTGTAAATATGGGTGCTAAATACTTTTCCTAATTCAAAAGAAAATTCTCATGTTCTGAGAGACAGGCTTTATGGAATTTGTCAAATAACAGACTTTAAAAAGTCTTTTGATTGTTTCTTCTATAACTTTATCTGGCAAACTGGATGAACTTCTGATGATTAATTTCTCAGTTCTGGAGACCTCAAGGAAAATTGTTATATTTGTGTTAGCAGAGCCAGTCCTGAATTGCTTTTTGTATTTATAGGTGTATTTGCACTTATTTGATTTCCAGCTCCAAATCTGAAGTCATATGAACTTCAAACAAATTCAAGATTTTGGTTTCAGTTAAATAACGTACTACAATTTCTTTCCTATAGATATTTAGGACTTCTCATACTTACCAGCAGCAATTAAATAAGATCCAGTATTAGTGATGGAGACCACAAAAGAAGTCGTGTATGGGTCTACAGAACAGATTCTGGTGTAGTACAGAATTCAGTCTTAACAGCCCTGGTGGCAATACTCAGTCCAGAGTTATGCTTAAAAGAATATAATGAAGAACAAGAACTCCAAAGATCTGCAGAAATTATGTGCTGAAAGTCTATCCCAAGAATATTATTTGAACATCCAACTTTCCATGAAGTGTTCTGAAAGTTTAGTATTTGATCTCCATTGTATCCTGCTAGTCTCTAACTCAGGGTGATGACATAGATGTGCTGGACAGACATAAGAAAACTGCAGGCATAGTTATCTTTTGCAACATCTATGCAAATCCCACTGATGTGAATGACTTTACAGAGGATAGGATTTGGGTCCACGTTCATAATTGTTCTCGCTAGAAGCAGTTAGCTTTGGATTTAAAAAAGTTTTATGTTTAAAACCAGTCCTTGAAGGGAAAGTCTGCATTCTTGCTCTTCCTGAATACCAAGGAGGGATACAGAAATATATTACTGGTGCTGTGCTAAGAACTGAGTGAGAGGCAGTAGTGTTTAGATAGTGAAAAGGAGTTAATTTTGAGGGCTCTTTTTGTAATGTTAATCATCAAAAGAGGGAGAAAAAACATTCTACAATTCTTCCCTTCAAGGACTTCCATCTCTTTGTAGGAAGAACCACAGAGGACCATTGTGCTATAAAATCCATGAACATCAGTTCACTTCCTGAAAGTCTCTTGGCTGTGCAGGAAGAATTATCAGACTGTCTTCCAGTGCCAAGCACCAATTCCCTCACCAGACTCCTTTGTAGAGGCTCAGTTCCTCCCTGTTCCCAGAATCTGGCTCCCTTTTCCCTCTTCCTCCTCTCAGCTGGAGCCACTCAATAGACTGAAGGAGCTATTGTTGCTGCCTGTTTTGGGAAATGGCAGATAATAGATAGAATTGGAGCCCACCACCATTCTGAAGGACTCCAATACCACAGTTGGTGCTTAAAGTGATGTGAAGTGGGGTATCCCAGCCTTTGGCTTTCTGCCCTTCTATTTTCAGAGTATTTCTCCTTTTTTTTTTTTTTTTTTTTTTTTTTTTGAGAAAGACCTGTACTGTGGTAGGTTCACTTGGAGTGCCTGAAAAGTGCTATATGGCTAGGACCTTCTCTGGTTGAGTTAGAAGACACTGTTGTCATTGTGTGTGATAAAGTGATGGTCGCCTCCCCTGCAAAAGCTGGGGATGTCTGTACTGTACTGCCACTGAACTCATAGCTGCAGGACTCTCCTACCAGAGCCAAACCCCCTTTGATCACAGAAATTGGCCAAGCTGTGATACAAATCAACTGTTGACAACCACATCCTCCAACTTTACCCTAGTACCAAAAAAAACCTGGAGATGCCACTCACTATCTTTATTTCTACTGGATAGATAGAAATAAATTAAGACTTTGTTCAGTGAGGGACGAAGTCTGACCTGAACTCACCTGAATACAGATGAAGACAAATTATCTCACATCATATCGCACTGAATATTAGATGAGTTATATTTGATAAGTTTTATTGGTTTTAATTTTGGGGGACTGAGAAAGAATTAAGTAAATGCTAAATGTTACGCCGAAATGAGTCCCAAGATGGAGATTTGTATAAAATGTCTATTAACAACCTTGTAACACCAAAGGCATTAAGAGCAGTATAGGGAAGGACTGGAAGAGGGAATGTTTGGAGAATAGTAAGGGGGTGGATAGATAAGGAAGACAGGCATTAGCCAAGAAACTCCAATGTCTCAATTGCCATTTCAAAGTGATTTTTTTTTTCTCCCAGCATACCTTTACGAGGCATCAAATGGATTTCTATATATAGATATTCCTTCACTGATTGGTGTGGTACTTAGCCAGGAATCTTAGGCAACTGTTTTATATCTCATTGCATAATTTCAGTGCTAGACACATGTTTAGTGGTGATATAGCTCACTGACTGCAGAGAACACATCATATTTCTTCTATTTTATTTCTGTCTCATAAAACTAGAACTTCAGTAACTTTTTGAGACAGAATATCCTTAATATAGGAGAACAGTGAATCTTAGGTGAAGAAATTTTACCGTAATGAAATAAGTTATTTAGGATGCTTTCTGTTTCATAATATTTTGTTTCTTTCATATCCCATACTTTCAGCAAATGCTGACAGGCTTTTTTAGGGCTCCAGTGATAGTCTTGAAACATTCCCAAGAGCCTGGCAGCTATCCATCCCCTATAGATCTCTGCTGCTCACTGAATGTGCCATTTTCAGCTGTCTACTTGGGAAGCTTCATTTCCATATGCTCCAGATTCTAGTAATTCCAAATATACCTTCCCTGCTGAAATGGAAAATAATTTCCTCTCAGAAGTTTCCCACATAAACATGATTATTCTGAAAAATAAAAAAAATCCTAACAAGACTGAAAAGAAACTTCCTCACTGTTTTTTATTATTTTAAACAATTGTCCTCCATTTAGTTGTGAATGCCCCCTGTAGTACATTGATCCCAAACTGAAATGGCATCAGTTAATTGCCTATGCCTTGCTCCCAAAGTAAAAACTCCTACTTGCTCTCTTTCCCCTTGAAATACTGGGAAATGGCTGTGGAGTTGCAAGAATCCACGTTACTGATGATAACCACCACAGTGTTTTGTTAGCTCATGGACATAATTTAATGAGTTTCATTCCTCTATCTTACCAGTGCAAAGAAGTTTCATTTAAATTTCAGCTTACTGGGCAAGAAGTGCAGGGGAAAGGAGGAGTTTCATTCTTGAGATCAAAGAGATAAAACCCATATAGATGCTAATCCTAGAATTTCCAGAGGCTGACTATACGTCCTTAGCGAGTGCATTAATTAACTGTTACTGGCAAGGCTGCAAATGACTATTTCTAAGACTATATTTTTAAGCTGTCATTTCTCTACAGCATAATGTACACGGAGACATTTTCTCTTGCTCACTTTGGCTCGGTGCTGGTAGTGGAGCCCTGCAAATGGGGCAGCTGACTACCACCAGAAAATTTATTGCTGTGTTTTGTAGATTTATGTCTGCATGTTTAAACAACTAGAACTTGAAAAAGGCTGTGTTAGCCTGCTGCCCCCTTGATAGAACTGCCACATATCTGGGCTCTCCCAAGCAGTTTTTCCTATGCAGGATTACTTTGGATGACCTTGGAGACTGTGTTTGGGATTTCCAGATGTATTTCAGCTCTGTCGTAGCTTCTGTGCATCCAGGAAATCCTGCATGCATTCACCATATGTGGCTCAGTCCAAGGGCACATACACCATACAGTGGATGCTCCTGAGAGCTCTCACACTGACTATGGCATTGCAGGGGAGTAGCTGGTCTGGCGTATAGCAGACCCAGCAATGTTCAGAAGAGTGGAATGAAACACTGATGCACTGCACATGTGCAGTGAGAGTGACAGTCTGAAACCCTGCAGCTGACTGCACTACTGATAAACTGTGGTACATACTTGCAAAACTGAGAAGGGGTTAAACCGTTTTCTGGCATTTGAAGGCTACCACAGAGGGGAGAGAATGAACTGTTCTCCATGTCTGTGGTACACAGGATGAAAAGGAATGGCCTTAATGGCAGCAGAAGGTTTCCAGTCAGACACTGGCTATGTTTTCTTATGTGTAAGTACTGCAAAGCACTGAAATGGGTGGCTTAGGGAGACTGGAATCTTCATCACTGCAAATACTTAACGACAAGTTAAACAAGCACCTGTCAGGAGATAGATCCTGCTTTAGAGAGGACACTAGGCTAGATAATCTCCCCAGGTTCCTTCTAGGTTTATTTCCTTATGATTGTATGCACAATAAGTCTGACATGTCCCAAAAGTTTCCAATTACTGTGCATGAACAGACCATCTGTGCAAAGCAATCTCAATATGCCTGATGCTTCCTGGAAGCATTTTACTTAGTGAAACAGAAATATAACAGTTCTGCCCATTTATACAAATGTCTGTCCAGAGTCACTGGGAAAAAGTCTGTTAGACACCAATCAAAAAATGTTTTGTTTGTTTACTTAGCATCTCCTGTTGAATTTGAGTAATGCCTGATTCTCCTAAGAACAGTGTATGTTGAAGATACCTAACATCCTGCAAGTGTTAAGATGTAGTCATGCCTTTCGTTGAAAATTACCATAGGATCTCATCCCATGAGTTCTTGAGGGAAACGATTCACCTTAGTCAGACATGTAAAGTGGTATTTGTATGTTTTCAGGATCAAGTCCATAACAACAATTCTCGATATTGTATCGAAAGAGTTACTCTTGTCTAAGAAATGTATCAAACCACTTTCTTTAAACATTTCCTCATGGAAGGAAAAAACACATCTAAAGCTGAATTACAGTACTAGTGGATGGTATTTGCCAAGCTGTCTGTAACTGCAGTCTTAACATGGTAGGCAGTCATTTGTAAACAGCTGAACTGAATGGTTGAACATGGAATCAAAGCCTTTAAGTGAACTGAAATTCCTCAGCTTCAAAAAAGGTGAGGTTCAAAATAAAAATTGCTCTTAGATAAACCACTTATCATGGAAGGCTATGTGGGCAAAGACGATGACATTATGGACATTTGAGAGCCAGTGAATCAAATCTTAAACCACCCATGATCACTTCTGAAACTTTCTTAAAGTGATAAGCATGCCTTCAGTTTATATTATTTCTGCAGAGTTGCATTATTCTTATAGACATGAATATTATAATAATGTTTGAGGTTTATATAGCATATGCAAAGAAAACTATCAATATATACAGAACAATAATCTTTAAAGCCTATTTGGTAAAAATGCAATATGTAGTTAACATAGGAACCTGTCTATTCAAAGAGTGGAATTTGGTAAGAACAAAAAAAAAGTATGTGAAGATATCTCTCACTGTCTTTTTCCCTTGTTTGTTGCTATTGCTGCTGTTCTTTAGTGGTAGTAGCTCATGGTACTGATTAGATCTGGGATAAGTTCAGAGACAAGAAAAAAAACCCCTTATCCTTTCTGGTGCTCATACTGCAATGAGTTTTGCAGTCTTGGAACCTCTCTTATTTCTAAATGAATAACATTGTGATAATGTAAGTCAGTAGTGCGGGGAATTTAGTATAGATTTTGAGTCTAAAAGAATGAGGCAGAAAAAAAGGTGGAGGCTACACACAGAAAGAATAAGCAGAGGAAAGTTTGCCCAAACCATCTAATATTAGTTTGTGTTTTATACTTACACCTGATCTTGTTAAAGTTCCACACTGTAAATTGGACTCTGCTGAATCAACAGACACAGAAAGTAAGCTAGCAAACCCCCAAAATAATGAGTTTCACTAAAAGCCCGAAGGATGTCAGATCCATCCTTCAGCCCTTGGGGGATGAAAAGGAGCTCTATTTGCAGGAATATACTGAGAATCAAGTTTTCTAAACTAAATGTTTAGTATAAACATTCGATGTGTTGGTACATTCCAAAATTTTATATAATAAGGTAAAACTTTTTTTAATTCAACCAAGTTGTGCTGCTTTTAAATAATTAACTTTCTGAATAGCGTAATAAAAAAATCTCAAATGCCTGTTCCCTCTACACAAGAAAAGAAGACAGAGAAAAGTCAAAAGACTGAGATCTGAATGGGAAAGTCTGGGTGTGGAAGCAGTGAAGGAAGGGTAGAAGAATAAAATTGGCATGGGTTAAGAGCATCTTCGTCAGAAGGTCATGAATATTACTGTACATCCACATGCAGCTTTCAAGACCCCTAGATCAGAAAAACAAGATAGCCTAAAACAAACAACAAAGGAGACACCCAGAAAAAAGTGAGGGGCAGACTGAACGAAACAATAGGTGGAAGCCGGTAAGAGATGATGGCAAGAAAATAAAGAACAAGTTGGAGCCATTAGACACCGAGATAAGGAGATAGAAGCCAGTGAGCAGGAGCATCACGCTCATCAGCATACCATCAGCAGAGATGCCTAGTAACTCACTGACTTGAGGCTGGAGACAAAAGATCACAGCCATTGACAGCTCCTAATGTGTGCAAAAAAAAGCACATTGTCCCCAGTTGAAAAAGAACTCGGAAAAGGTGGTGAGGACCTGAAAGCCAATATGTTTTTTTTTTTTTTCCCCCTTCACCCTGAAAGAGCCTTTCATCTGGCATCTAGGGCACTCCTGGGGATGTGGCTTTGGTCCCTGCAGGAGATGAAAGCTGAGCCTTAGTCTTTTGCTTCCCAGGGACTGTTAGGGGGAGCAGAAGCCTCTCCAGTGACACAGGCATTGGGGAAACGGAGGTGAAAAGGAAAAACAACATCCTGGTCAAATACGTGGTGGGGATGGGGAGGAAGGGTAAGGAAATCTCTTAGGGGACTATTTTGGATGGTGGATAGAGGGTCACGTTAGTGCTCTGAAATAAGATGCCTGAGGGAATTTAAAGAACAGCTCTTGTACCCAGTATTTCCTATTAACTCAGTGTCTTCCTGCTCAGCTTGCTGGGTAGCTATAGCCCATCCCAAGGCACTGATTTGCCTCAGGCACTGTTTTGAAATTTAAGCTCCCTAAAACTAGTGCTGGGCTTAACATGCATCACTTGCAACTGTGTCATTGAGAAAACACCTTTTTTTTTTTTTTTTTCCAAGAATCTTAAATCTTTTTCCCCTGCTAAAATTTAGTAACATTGCCTGAAGTAATTTGTTTGGGTTTGTTTTTTTTTTTAAATCTGCCTTTGGCTTTGCTTTAATTGTTGAATTGACATGTCAGTTACTTAATGATGGGAACAGCTGAAAACTTTGGTTTAAATCAAGTTTCTATACCTTCTAATTTGGAGTAAGCATGTAAAGAAATTATGCTGACTCTGTCCCTTTAGACAAAAAATACCTGGTCAAAAGACAGAATGCAGAGGGTGGTGATCAGAATAGAAGCAGAGTTTAGGTGGGATAAGTTTGCAATTTCAGGGACGAATTCTTAGATTATATGAATCTGGGTAGTTTCACTAAACAAGACTTATATACCCCATCAGAGATTGTATCTGGCATCGTCTTCAGTAATGGTTCTGTGACTTCGTAGAAAGAACATTTTGTTTGCATCTTTGGAGCTAGGATAGCTCCTCATTATAATCCCTTTAAGATAATTCAATTTAGGAAAAAGTCATGAGAGAAATTTATGTCTGTTGAATGCTACTTAGCTCTGTACCCTATGTTGACTGCAGTTACAGAGCTCCCTCTGATACTTCTAATGTAATGTAAAGACTGAAGCTCTTTGCTTGATATACTGTCTGTTGATGAATTACTGCTTAACTATTGGTCTGTGTGTTTTATATACATATTTTCTTGATGTCTTGCAGTGTGGAAGAAAAAAATTCCCTTTTTGTTGTTGTGGTTTTTTTCTTGTTTTTGTAGCAGCAAGCCAAAAGAGAAAATTAAGTAGTTGCAGTCTATAAACTTGTAATGGCCAGATGAGAAATCTGTGTCACTCCTATGTATGACTGAAGTATTTGATCTGTTCAGGAACTGCCTATTTTAGGATGACATTAGTTACCACAAATTAGTAATCAAGGTAGATAAACCTGGGGGAAAAAAAAGAAAGATTAAGGATGTAGTGAACAATTCATGTGTCTCTGCCAGTCGTAACAGCTGTTAGAAATGTCTGTTAGATGCTTTCATCAGCTTTGCTTTCATCCTATGACGAACATGATAGCTGAAAAGATATGTACGGGCTTTTAAATTTTCTTTTAAAATTTATTTCATAAGATGAGTTACTTTAGACAAGAGGTGAATAAGAGGTCATGTAAGAAGTATACTGAATAAAGAAGAAAATGGAGACATAAATTTTATAGTCAGATCCTCTCTCACAATGAAACAACATTAAAAGAAACTGGAAGACAATACACTGTAAAGCTAAGTATATTTGCAGGAAAACACTAAATTAGAAGCACTATAGATGGCATAGACTTGAACCCTTATTGAAAATATGGCAGTTTCTCATTGGCTTTAATGAGCTTTAGTCTCTTGTTGTGAGATGAATTTGAAAGCTGAAAGAGGGAATATGAAAGGGACTTGTGCCTAGTGAGAGAAGAGCACACCTCATTCTGCTGGGGGTTAGTTCTGCTGCGTTTCTGCCGGTGGAAAGCTTTGCATTGTGAGGCAGCGGCTCAGAGCTGGAGAGAAACTCCCTCTCTTTGATCACAGCAGAGAAGGGAGAGAGATTTCTAGACTTCTACCAAAAGACAGGTCTGTTTATCACCAGCTTGAATGCCAAGAACAGGTATAAAATATAGCACCAGAATTTTTGTTACAAGATATGCACCTGAGGCTAAAAAGGATCCATTTCAATATGCAGAAGATCATCTGGCAAATTTCAGAAAATAATGCTTATTAGGACTTACCTGAATAGATGCAAAAAGTCCATTGGGGCAGGCAGGAAAGATAGTTAAAGCAGTGGAAACTTCTTATTTTCAGTGAAATTTTTTTGACCTGTGGGAGGAAAGGGAAACACAGCAAGGAAGATGAACAAATGGCTCAAACGTTAATAAATCTTCAAGGGAGGTTGAAGAAACCTTGAGCACTTGGAAGTGTGAATAGAGAAGGGATTACTTACATTGCAGCGTAGAGAAATAACATTGTTTGGGCTGAGGTTGGTCTGAACTGGCGAGAAAAGCTTTAAAAAATGAAGAATTTTGGGAGGTACGTATGTAGCTTTACACGTGACTATAAAACGTACAGAGAAGCCCTGATAAATGAGGGTATAGCAGTAAGTAAAACAGTATCAGACACCAGAAAGATGTATAGTTACAGGTGAGAACTGCAGGTAAGTAATGTAAATAGTGAAAGCCTTGGATGGGATGACAAAACAGCAAGCAGTAGCTGAAAGGCTTGTGCTCAGTTCAGAACCCCAGACATCAAATAGTGCCACCAGAATTACTAGTGTAGAACCTGAAAGCAGTTATTAACATGGCAATCATGGCAGAGCACAGCTGCTGACAGGCACAAATCGTTCAGGAAAGACAGATATAAAAGTAAAGATGATGAATACCACTGCATGTGGTTCTGTATCAGATGCAAAGAAAAAGAAGAGACAGCCAGGAATAAACAAAAATCTGCTTCGAGACAAAATTAATTTTGGGGAAGGTTAATAAACCAGATTGTATTGGAATAGTACTGTAATAGAGTGCCTGGATCAGATTTGGATAGAAAAAAATGATGCAGAGCAGGAGAATAAGTACAGAAGATTTTCAGTAATGAAGACCTTAATTTCCTAATGGTAGACCTGACAACATAGTTACAGGTCTGTATATTCTGGAATCTCATAGCTGACAAAGTTTTTCATTGGCTAATCACTAATAAAAAGTGATGCCAGAAGTGATTTCAGTAAGACATTAAAATGTGATCAAAATGGTGGTCATAGGGGTGAGAGAGGGGTGGGGAAAAGTATTATCGACAATCATAACTTTATTTCTGTTAAATAGAAGATTGATAGGGTTCTGTGAGAAATTTTTGAATTTCAGAAGCTCAAATTTAATCAGTGAAGAGAACTGGTTAGTAAAAGTATCTAAATTAAGAGCTGAAGGGCTTGAATTTAGAAGATGTTCAGAATTTCTTGAAATCAAAGAAATCTGATTTCTAAGCAAGGTAAAAATGTTATCAGAAATTTAAATAGATTCAAAATCCCTTCATAGGACATATTAGCATTAAAGGGTGAATTTAGAAAAAGTGGGACAAAAAGCTCGATTTTAAAAAAAGCTGAATGTTAGAGATCAAGAACTGCAGGGATCAAATAAATATAGCCTAAGGTGGGGCTGAGTTTGATCTTAAAATATTAAAACCAATAGTAAACATAAAACGTTCTATGTACAAAAAGCAAGCTACACAAATAAAAGCAGAATAAGGAAATAGTTGTCATTAGCAGTTCAGATGATATCGATACAGTCCAAAAGACAAAATGAAACCTGCATCTCAGTTTTTCCTAACAAGGGAAAATGGTGAATAAATTGGAAAACCAGACTATTAGAAATGAGGATAGAGAAATTTCCATTAACAATTCAAGTTGAAATCATTCTCTAAGAGTTTAATGCACTGATATTTTGAGGAACCAAGAATCTCTTACTAGGAAATTCAGTGAAAAAAACCACCACAGTAATGAACAAATGAAGTGTCTGATTCAGTAGCAAGGATTTTTAGTAGGTCAGCATGTACCATGTGACTCTCTATGCACATAGCTAAAACAAAGACGTCAATGAAGAGTTTTTCTTCTTTTAAAACAATCCTCACAAGAAACTTGGAAGATTCCTGATGAAACTTTCAGGTGTCACTAAGAAGGAAAATGCTGTCAGTGCACAAAACAGAGGAGATACTGTACTGAATGTGCTCAAAGAATGGATGGAAGTCAGTGGTGCAACATGCAAGGTACCTCTTACACATTAATAATTCCTGCTTTGATCTTTAGCTTGTTAGAGAGAAATAACTGTGGTGGAGAAATGGTTGAGTGGTGTATCAGTGAGCTTGATGTACTAGAGAGGCACAGGATGCCCAAACTACTGCTGGCATATGGCTGTGCTGAAAGAGGGAGGGAGAGAGGAAGATGTGGCTACCTGATGCATTGGAATGGGCATTTCCAGTAGTGATGCAGGGGAGAACCAGAACTCAGTTCAATGAAGCAACATCTGAGGGGATAACATTTCTCTCCATAAATAAATCAGGGGCAGGGATATATAGTGGGAGGGAGAACTGTTTGAACTAAATGATGGTGCTAGTAGAGAACAGGGGGTTCAAACAGGTCGCAACAAAATTAATCTAGAAATTAGAAGGTTTAAGTACCACAGGAGTGATGGTCTGAATGAATGAGGCTACCAACTGAAGTATAAGGAGCCAAGAAAACTTCTGTTACAGGTAGTGCAGTCAGTCTAAGAAAAGAATTGCATGCTATAGTGAGCTGTAATATCTCAGGACTGGACCACCGAGGCCCCTTCTAATTCCTAATTACTGGAGTAACTAATTCTAATTTTTCCCATCCTTTTTGCTACAAAATTCTTCCCTCCTCCATGACATTTCAGGGCTTTAAATGTCCAAATGAATTATGCAAGGGAGTTCTCCTTTGTCACCTTCATTTTGACAGACTTCATTCTTATATCTTAGGCATAATTTTTCTTGCAAAATTATACTGACTATTCAAACACTCAAAGCAAAAATCAACAGAAATTGGGAAAGGAAAAATTAATCTGAGTTGAATGTATAGTTTATATGTATTAAAAGTGAAGTTACAGACTTTGTTCATTTGTCCTTTCCAATAATTTTTAGGATATATTACTTGAAATTATTGTGGAAACATTGAAAGGCATTCAAGCCATCAGTACAATAAAAACAAAGCCAAAATCCTAACAAAAAGAACAACAGAAACTACATAACAAGAAGATTAAATGCTTTGCTCTAGCAATCGGTTTTATTTCAAAACTAGCTCATCCTTAGTTCCTGCTGTGCCTCTTTAGCAGAAATGTTAGTGCCTGGGTCTCTGTCTGGCCTTTGCTGTAATTAGTGCTAAACTTCTGTTCAAAGCACCTCTGAACAAGTTGTCATCCTTCGTTGCAGCTTCAGTCTTGAGCAAAGCTAAGCTTCTCTTCAAAGTATGGAACATCAAATAAGTCTTAGCATTTTCAGAAACAAACCTTAGTTTGATGCTCCCTGTGTCTTTCTCCCCATGACCTAAGCACTCTTGTGGTTCAGTGAAAACTAATTCCTTCCTCTGGGAACTCCTGCCAAGGACTGGGAATACCACATGGTTTTGATTTCTTATGCTGCAGAAGTACAAGCCATAAAATTTCAAAGACCCTCCAGCTAAGTTTATTAATGAAAATGACATCACTCAGCAGTCCTGAAATTCTAGTTCAGTGCACATAGAGGGGAAAAAAAAGTTAGAGATCCAATAAAATCTCTCTCAAACTATTATCATTATTTAAGTTTCAAATCTCAGAAACCATAAAGAGTAAAGCTTTTCTGCCTGTAAGCTCTCTGCATAGAAAATGTTGGTTTTGTTTTGTTTTTTTTTAACCTATCTTTGTTAGGCTTGTAGGAAATTTCAGTAACAGAGATGAAAAATGCAATTAATTTGATGACTTAACATACCTGCATATCTTTGCACATACAAGTTTTTATGTCCATGTGCTGGCATGTAACTACACATCACTGCAAATTACCAGCTGAAACATTTGTTAGACAATCCGTAAGCCAGTAAGATTTATTTTGAGTTGCATAAGGCCTTTCATCTGGCAGATGAACTCAGTGCCTACACTGCAATTCATTAAAGATTGCATACAATTTGCTTGAGTCTTTGACCGAGTGATATTGTCTGACAGTACATTCAATATATCTTGCATGGAAATTCAGACTTCATTATTTGTTCATTGTTTAGAATGTTTTAGTTTATACGCTTGTATACCTTTATTGTTCAGCATATTTTCCTCCAAATTCTGATTTTTGTTCATATACTTGATTTGGTTTTTTTATGTCCCTAATTCAGTTTTAGTACTTTCCAAAAAACTTACTCCTTACCAATGATGGCTATTTATTCCCTGGCCCTTTGGCTTATGTCTGGTTTTAAACATACTTCTGTAAAGTAGTAACTCAGGGTTGCTCGGGTTCCTTCAATACACGTAGCTCATAACATTGGTGACAGAAATCACAGCAGTGTTCTTAAGAAAACCTCTAGGAAAATGCCATTATGCAGACTTTTGCTGCAACCATTACAGTATCTGTTTTCCTCTACTTACTTATGATCCTAAATGGGAAACAGTCTGACTTGAACAGATTTTCATGCACTTTTTAAATAGTCCCTTTAGATGTACTTTGGAGATCAGTAGATCCATATATGTTACAACCAAAATACATCGTACAGGAAGCCGTGTACAAAATCATTGTATGAAATCTATGAGTTGGTTTAAAGTGGGGTTAAGCTCATGCTTAATTCATTGACAAGACTCACAGCAACTTCAGCTGGAGCTGAGCTCAGCCCCAACTTCAGCCCCTGAAGACAACTGAAACATTCTTAAATTTCATGCCACAGTATGCCAAATGTTGTGTGACACTGGAGATGTGTTTCTATGCCTACTGCTATAATGCTTAGTCTTTTATCACTTAGACTAGGAGAATCACTATTAATTATTAGCAATGTTGTACCCATAACACAAAATCAGGCAAGTCTGTTTCTGTTCAGTAGAAATCACAGATATGCTGTAGATGAGAACATTGATCACTCTAATCCAGTATATTCTGCCTGACAATGATCAGTGTAAGTCAGAAAAATGCAAGAATAATGCAGTAACCTACTTTTAGAAGTTTCTGTTCAATTCCCCCCAGTTAGTGGTTGCACACATCCTCAAGCATGAAAATGTCAATGGCTTCTTTTCATTTTCTCTAACATAACTGTGGAAGATCTTATGGTGAATTCTGAACTTGCCTACAGAATCCATACATTTATAAAAAGATATGTAGATTCTACAATGGATTAACTACACATTCAGGTAACTAAAGCATTTCCTTTATCAACTTTTAATTATCTGTCTTGTAACTGGGGCATGGCGTATTTTGAATGACAAGATGAAGGGGTTTTTTTAGTTAACTTAAATCAAATGCTGTTAATGCAATTTTATTTATCCTTCCCTTGTTTCCTTATTCTCTTATCATTAAGTGGTAGGAAGATTTTCTGTTGAGCCATAAAACTTGATTTTCATTTTGCCATTCATGCCTTGTGATATGAAAGTAATGCTTTCATTTTTGCATGAAGGGCTCCAGTGGCAATGTTGATTTCAGGAACCCCTGTCACCCTCTGATCCCTCACCATGTCTGCTCTTGTTATGGCTCCTGCAACTTGCCAGGTTGTCAGCCGTGTCAAACCAAATGATTGCATAGACATATTCAACCTGTACCAAAATACTCCCTTTAAATACTTGTCTCTCTTCCTCCCTCCCTTTTTCTCTGTGCGCTTATGCTTTAAGCGGCCCTCAGTCCACAGGGGAATCCAGCAAACAGCTGAACAAAGGGGACAGTGAGCTGTGACAGCTTGCCAATGCAGGAACTCCTTAAGCCATACTGTTTCCACAAACCCAGCATCTTCAAATTGAGGCTTTTGTCTGTTAGAGAAGCTATTTACTAGATTGGATTTTGCCAGAGAATCAGGAAGAAAGTTTCATTGCTTATATATAATCATCTGACAGGTATGGTAATGTGTCTGCATTAACCCCCATTCAGAGAAAGCCTCAGCAGCTATTATTTCTAAACTTCTGCTGATACAGGTGCAGTTCTTGCAGGTGGCACTTCAGTTAGCTGTAAATGTTGCTTTAACTTGTTTGAGCAGATTTAAACTGATAGTTTTCCCTTGTATAACTCCACTGCTTCCCAGTTCACATCAAATGGAAGTCAGACTTATTTCTCTTACAGCCTTTCAAATATAGTGTGCAATTTTCATTTTAAATTAGTTGGGGGAAGGTGGTTGTGTGTAGTCGTTTCCTAGTTTTATAAAGAGCAGCCAAGAACCTAGATTGTAGTAAGTGATACAGTAGATATTTGTCTGATTACAAGGTCTAATTTGCATGTATTGATCTGCTCAAATGTCCATCAGCTTTGTGTTTTACTCCACATTCTTACAGCTGTTGCTTAAGGTTTTGCAGATGAAGCAGCAAAGACCTGCTACATAGAAAAGTTTTCCATCTTATGAAGGTTGAACAACAGTTGAAGCCTTCTGTGACCGTTGTAAGGAAGACAAATAAAACAATTTTACCAGCAGCTTAGTTCCTCTAGATCTGCTCCTTGTTCAGCTTTTTTGCCGAGATCTCAGGCAGTTTTCAGCCCATTATTTACATCCAGGATATGCTATTTTTGCCTCAATTCCAGTGCTTATCCTGATCTGTTGCTGAATTCTGTTTTTTCCTGAAAGTTGTAAGCACTTAAATATAATCTACAGAAGCTGTAGATCGTGCCCAGAAACCATCTTGGGTTTATAACTGCACAGAGAGAGTACTTTCTCAAGCTGTGTGGCTCCAAAGATGTTAAAGTTTATAGCAGCCCTGCCCACACAAAGTAGGTGACATTAAATGTGGTCTTTTTTGTACTAAGGATACTTTATATTTTTCTAGCAATCTATCTTTGTCTTTTTTTTAGGCTGAAGCTGCACTACTAGAGGTGAGAATCAGCCATGAGAGAAATGAACTAGATCTGGATTCTGGAAATCAGATTTCTTCGGATTTTATCATTCAAACTTGACACCTGAACTTTCAATTTCAGTTTGAGACAAGGAGGGAATGTGAAGCACTAACACATGGGTTTTTCTACTACATTCTTGGATCACTGAGATTTGCAGACACCTGGTTATGTCTGTGGAGTATAACCAGTTCAACCATACAGTGCATCTACAGTAGGGCCAATGTCACACCAGCTGCGCATGTATTACACAAATGATTCAACTTGCTCAGGGTGCATGGGATATATATCCTCCATACATTTGCAGTTCATGCCTAGCTGGTCTGACTCCTCCAGAAGGTATGAGGCTCACTGCATGCATGCTAAACAGGACCTGTGTACATACCCCTGCTCAGAAGTGCCCCAGCCAGAAATAAGGCAGTCTTTCCTTGAAAATTAGCTGGCATGTATTCCAAAAAAGATTAATGTGGACAATAAAACCAATTTATAAACAGTGTAATTTTCCCCTGTAAATTATAATGCCAGAGTTTCTGTACATAAAATGACTATTATTCTGGCAAGTATTTTTATGGGGCGGGGGGGAGAAATCAACTTATTAACAAAAATGAAGCATATAAGGCTTACGTTTTTAGGCTTAAAGTTTAGCACTATGAGTCATCTTGTTCAGAAGTGGTAAAAGTATTTTTAACAAGAAATCAGTCATTATTTAATGGATTAATGAATCCATCATACATGGCCAGTTAAGAAATCATTATACTGTGAACAAAATTTCTGGTTAAATATCATGGATTATTTGGTGAATCAGAAGTTTTGCTGCTGGTCATATTAAGGTGCATATTTAAGAGCTGAAAATGATATTGATGCATATCCTAAAAAATAGAACTTAATTGTCCTTTAAAAAGGTGTTGCAAAAGATTTATGAGCATCTTACTTTAAAAATGTAGATGTGGTCACAGTGACAGTGACCACCATTCACTTTCTACATGGAAAATGAATTTTTTTCTTTTTTGGGAGAAGAATGGAGGAGAAGGGAAGAAGGAGAGGAATGAAGGAGAGGGATGCCTGATCAGAGATCTTCTGTAATTAAATACTTAATAACTAGCAGTCCCAAATCCATTCTCTCTCATCAAACCTTGAGCGGTGGGGATACAATTTAGCAACCTCACTGCCATTTCAAATAGTGTTACCAAATAAAGAGAAAAAAAAAAAATCCCTGTTTTCAAGAAAACATAATGCAACATTTGGCAGCTTTTTATTTCTTCTTTCTTAATTCCTATAATGCTTGGTACAGAGGAACCATGTGAACTGCTTAAGCATTGTTAGAAATGCTCACTACTAGTGATGAGGATGTTTTATAGTTTTTCATTTATGTTTCTTCACAAAAAAGGAAAATATATTTTCTTCACTCATTTCACTTGCTATCACAGCACGTGGTCACTTCTTATCTCAGTTGTGGGGAGCACATGTTTTATATGTGAACAATTTATCTGCTTATAATGCTCTCTACAGGGCTATTGTTTCCAGTTTTGTGGAAATGGAAGAAACTAGGTTTGGCATGTTCTCATTACCCATGAGACCCAGACATTTGTCCAGCCTTTAAAACTTGCCTAGAAACTTAAGCCAGATCATTGACACATATTTCATAGAAAAGTTCAAGGAATGTCTGTGCTATAGCTTGCAGCAGACTAATGGATGCTATGTGCTATAGCAGGAGACAACTTGAACCAGTGGAGGATGAGCATCACAAGAAGCAGTGCAAGGCCAGCAATGACCTGACCAGAGCTGGCTTCGGTGCCCAGTAACTCCATGCAACACATCACCTCTCCTGTCCTGAGTCACCACCATAACAGATAGACCCCAAGTCATAGACTAAGTGAACTGAGTGGACATTTTACAGGAGTGGCCCATAGACTAAAGGAATAATATCTATATAAATCAAAGGAGGGGAAGGGGATTGGTGGTTAATGAAAATGTATGGGACCATGACTTAAATGGTGTGGAATAAGGGGTGGAGATTGTACTGGTTTTGGCTGGGACAGTTAATTTTCTTTGTAGTTGCTGGTATGGTGCTGTGTTTTGGATTTGTGACCAGGACAGTTTTGGTGACACACGGATGTTTTATCTGTTGTTGAAAAGTACATCAAGGCCTTTGCTGCTTCTCACTTTGCTCTGCCAGTGAGTAGGCTGGGGGTACACAAGAAGTTGGACCCAGCTGACCAAAGGGATATCCCCTACCATATGATACCATGCTCAGCAATAAAAGCTGGGGGAAGAAGGAGGAAGGGGAGACATTTGGAGTTATGGCATTTGTGTTCCCAAGTCACTGTTATGTGTGATGAAGCGCTGCTTTCCTTGAAATGGATAAACATCTGCCTGCCAATGGAAAGTAGTGAATGAATTCCTTATTTTGCTTTTCTCATGCACACAGCTTTTGTTTTACTTATTAACTCAACCCATGAGTTTTCTCACTTTTACCCTTCCAATTCTCTCTCCCATCCCACTGTGGGGGGGCTGAGCAAGCAGCTGTGTGGTGCTGAGTTGCCTACTGGGGTTAATGCATAACACCACAGTTAGTAAAACCATGACAACAGCAGCATTGAATAGCAACAGCACTGTGGATGGTTAAAAAACCCAACTATTTGATTTTTAAGAATATAGTCATCCATTTAAAGTAGAAAATAATTTGTATTATACTTTAGTTCACAATTGTATATTTGATATGATTAGATACATGGGGAATGGTGTTACTAGGGTTGTTGACATGAAACGATCACAGTTTGTATTTCTGCATATGACAGAAGCAAGATCCCATATATAGAAACCTCTTCTTGGTAGCACCACTATCATAGGACTGAATGAGAAAATCAAAACCTAGAGTGCAGAGAAACCTCTAGAAATACAAAACTAAGAGACAGGGCTCAATTCTAGGAGGAATTGCTTGTCACGGGAAAAGAGCTGAAACTTGCTGTAAAAGTTAGGCGAAGCAGATAAATACCTACTTGGGACTGAAACTTTCTCATCTACAGGGAAGCTCTTATGTTGCTTCAAGAATATAAAGGGTTTATTGGGCAACGGTATGTAACAGAAGACAGTGCTTAGCAGACTGGCAACCTATCATGTACACTTGTAAAGAAAAAGCTTTCCCCCTTTCCACACTCAGGGCTTCCTTTGAGTTATCAAAGGAGTTACTCAACGGGCATCTATGTCCTGACCTCAAATGTGGAGATATTTATGTTCTTTTGTGTCTTGCCATTAACAACTGTAGTCTGTGCAAAGTCTTGTGGAAAGACATTTTAGACAACGTGGAGGTTCAACACATTTTCACCCTAGCAGTTATATTAAAAGATTTATGGGAGCTTGTCTGCAAGTGGGTGTTAGTACACAGCATTCAAGGCTGTACTTTACAGCACTTGCTACTTGATACTACTTCCACATATTGGCACTCATAATGAGCATTAGTTGCTCAAAAGCTTACCTAGCTTTTAATGTTCCCCTGCCCTGGGTGTACGAGCCAGCAGGTGAAGGCAGACATCTCTGCCTACACTGTCTCCAAAACAGAAGTGCAAGGGAATAGAGACAGTCAAGTTGAAAGGCTCATCTCTGGATGTAATGGTCAGCTTTGTTTTGGGTTGTTTTTTTTTTTTTTAATGTTACGGATTAGTAAACTACACTTCATCTAGACATAAGCTAATACCCTGTGGCCTTAGTACTCTAGGTGTCCATTGCTCAGATGAGTTCTTTAATTCATGTTATGACATGTGTCTGCCTTCAGTATACATTGAGAGTATACAGGCTAGGAGCTATTAATGGTTTAACTAGAGGAACTATAACCTCACAATCTAAACTAGTTGAAATTAACTTCAGATAAATCTTAAAAGGGTTGTGATTGTTATGTTTGGAGATGTAAGCTAACCCTTTTTCTTTTCTCTTTAGTAGGGGTTGTTTTAGAAAATTAGTAAAGTGGTTGTACAAACAGTAAACCATTAAAAACACTACTTTATCACTGATCTTTGTAAGAAAGATGGATATTTTTCTTTTTATCATGAGCCAATTACAGTATCTTCCATAGTAAACATAAAAGAAAGGAGCTATACAAAGACTTATTTAATTACATACAGACTATTATGTTTTTATTAGGCTAGAATTACATCCAAATGTAAACTATTATTTCTATTGCATCTCCATAAAGGGAAAATTCAATATAGTACTAAAGGTTGGGCAGTAAGAGGACAGCATTAAACTGCTCTAAAGCAAAAGCTGCATCTTTTAGACGTCTTTGGAGACAGTTCATGAAAGTGAGATTTTTTTCTTGATTCAGCTGCATTTCACATGTACCTTTTGGAATGTGCATTCAAATAGGTTAGTGCATTGGTTTTAGAGGAGGAAATAAGGCACAAATGATTCCCATTTTGACTCTTATTAACAGGCCAGTGATTGAACCATGACAGTCTGTGTGCTTTGTTTCACAGGCAAAGATGTTGTACAGTCCTGAGTCAGTAGGATCTTTGTTAATGTAGAAGTAGGGGCTATACAACTTTACAGTGAAGGCTTGACAATTCAGAAAAGATCAGATCAACCTTGCTAGGGCCCCAGCATGCTCACTGGTAATTGAAGTGATCATTGTGATCTTTCTTTAAGAGCTACTACTCCTTTTGCCACTGGCAAGTACTTTCAAAGATGCTGCTAAGCCAGGAAGGATGGTTTTCTTGCAAAACAGATGTATATTACCTCACAAGGGGCCATACTGTGCCCAGAAATTATGCAGATGTATGCAGAAAGAGAGGGGAATCAACTTTTTCTCTTCATCCAGAGCCTGTAAGGCTTACATAAGGCCATTGCATAATTGTAGCCTTTGGACTTGGTGGAGCACAGGGATTTCTCCTTTGCTACATTTCTAGGAGTGTGAGGCTGCCCCAAAAGGGAAGTAGGAGGAGAAGTAATGCTTCTTCTAAGCCACCTATGTCAACTTGAAATATGTAGAAAAGAGAACATAGGTGACACACTTTGGAGATCAATTACCCAAGCAGCATTCAAGTGCCTTGGCTTTATGGCTAAATACAATTAAGAAGGTACCTTATATGCAAATTATCAAAACACTCTTGATTTACTCATTTGCCCTTGAGGCATTACTGAGAAAAACCCTACGTTAATAGTAATTACCTCTAGAAACAAACTAAGCAATGTCTCAACTTATTGTCAAGAGCAAATTCCCTGCATCATTTTCTGAACTGTGAAGTCTTTAAGCTTAGTCATTAACATGCAATTTAGATATTGATTATGAACTCTTTAATCCTGGTCATAGAATTGCTCATCAAAATCTACCTATGAAGTCTTGCACTTGCTTCTGAAATTGGGATGTTCTGGACCTCACTATACAGATACAGGAATAATCTTTTATTGTGTGTACTTTTAATTAATTTCTCTAAAAACTGTCTGTTTGTACTTTAAACTCAGACACAACAAATATTTCAATGAAATGTTTCAAAAGTCATTAAAAGAAATGTAATTCTTATCCAGACATTATGTAAAATACAATCCTAATGAGGAATACTAAGGTCTTGCATTCATGTTTTTTCTGGAGATACTAATGCTGCAAAGTTTTAAATTTTCTTTTTCTGTATGGGACTTATTCTCAACTAGACTGTTACTAGTTCTATTCATCATTCAGGATTACTCTGATGTAGCAATAAATAGCTGCAAAAAAAATTTCCTGTTGATTTCAAAAGATTTAAACTCTATTATAACCACTAGCAAGCTATTATTATGTGCCTGGAAGCTTCAACTTTAAATCAGACAAATCTATAAATGAAACAGCCTTTTCTAGGTATTAGGACTTATTACTACCCACGTTTTTAGATTTGGCCGCAGAGAAAAATATCATCATATTAATTTTGACTTTTGTTAATTTGTTGCATTCATTCTTTTCTCTGCAAAATATAGTGTGTTTGTCCATTCATAGAATTAACTTTCAATCTTTAAGAAAATATGTAAATGAGGTGAAGATCATTTTGCATGAATCACAATTGAAATTAAATCCTCCTCAGTTTTCTTACGGTTGGCAAACTTTTGCAGATATTCTTTTTTAGTACTACTTCTACTAGTATTATAGGATAGTATAAGGTAAAATACCCAGTTAAAGTTTTATTGCCTACTAAAAAAAGGTTTTGTTAAGAATGTTGATTTTCTTCTGGTTTATATGGCTAAATCACCTAAGTAATTGGATAAATTCTTATGTTTTAGTACATAAATGACAGCCAGAGGCAAAGAAAAGCACAGACTTAATTTATCTAAGGAAAAAGAATGACTGAAATTAATTAATAGCCTTTGATCCAAAGTTTTGGGTAGTTTTGACTGATTACCATTGATGAGTTTGGCATGCTGTTACGTGGTGGGAGAGCACCTAACATGATGGGTTACGTGGGAGCCAGGCATTGCTGATGCCAGCCTCCTGATGCAGAAGACGTATATGCATTGCAATATAGTCACTCATGATCTGTTAAGTATTCCTGGGCTCCCAAATAGCTGTGTGAAGTTCCTTTTGAAAGGACTTGGCCCTTTACACGCACTAGATTCTTCTGCTGAAAAAAATATTTTGTGCTCTAGCAGGTGGGATCTGCATAAGGAGTAGGAGCAATCATATTGCTAGACAACATAATGTCTGTGATGAAAACTCATCTACTGGTTATCTGCTTGCCTACTTGATGAAGGATACAAGTGACTTGCTCTTGTTGATACAGAAACAGACCTATATTTTACTGCACTGGGCTATTGTGGCTCAGATTTTGTCCTTACCACATCAAGACTCCATTAACCAAAAAAAACCCCATCGTTTGAGTTGATTATATTACATGAATTAAGTAGCTTTGTTTGCCATAATATTCTACTCAGACTTCTGACTGTAGAGTTCAACACTCAAAGAAGTAGATGCATATTATTAGCATCTACTAATGAAACTAATTATTAGCATCTACGCTGCAACACACTATTGAACACAGATGTCATTTAGCTTTGTAGTTCTGATACTTAATATTCATAGGGTTTTGGGGGAAGGTATTTTTTACTTGTGTTTAAGGCCAGAAGGGAGCATTAGATCATCTATTCTGAACTTACATATGATATCTGCCATTGAATTTCAGCCAGTTGATACCAACAGCTTATTTCATAAAAAGACATTTGGTCTTGTACCAACAGTTCAACCAAGTACCAACCAAGATCACCAGTTAGACTCTGTCTCTTTCCCTCAGTTTGAATCAGTGCACAAACATCCTTCTTTTTAAAAATGCATGTCCTCTTTCTACTTTGACTGTGTTTGGCTTCTAGTTATTAATGGTTTATTAAAACCTTTCTTTGCTGAGTTAGAAAGACCTTTAATGCCAGGTATTTGCTCCTCAAGGAAATACTTATGCATTGTGTCAAATCACCTTTCAGTCTTCTTTTTGACATGCTAAACAGATTAAGTTTTTAAGTCTCTTCCTCTAAGGCATTTTCTCAGCACTTAGTGATTTTTGGTTCTTTTCTCCGATTTGTTAAATGTAAACAGCAGTAGAATATGTAGTATTCCAACACTGCAGTCAGCAACATCACCCTGAGAGATTAAGTCCCCACTTATTTGTTTACAGTCAAGGATCAGATTACACTGAGGTTACTGTGAACTGGTTTTCTCTTGTAAATGCTTTTCAGGATTCCCCTGTCCGTGACCAAGGACAACAATTCTTCTTTATAGATGTATAAAACATTATTTTCTTGAATATCTTCAGCCTGCTATGTGATCTAAGTGATTCAACCAGACTGTTTTGTTATTATCACCAGTCTCCAGGTTTTTTCAGCAGTGCGTCTAAGGACTTTTTTTTTTCTAGAACAGTAATAAAAATGTTTAATAGTAAGTAGCATTCAGCTGCTCTCTGCAGAGCCCTGCTAGAAGCATGCTGATGTGATGATTATTAACAGATATCCTGATATATGACAAGTAGCTGTTCTAGATCTACTTTACTGAAGATACTTAATGTTAATTTGTCAAAAAACATGTTGTTGTATGTAAAAAACGTGTCGAAAGATCAAGTTTATTAGATTTACAGTTACCTTTATTCACCAAAACTGTACTCTCATCAAAAGGTGAATATAATCCATGTGGGTATATTATATCCCCAGTAATTCAAAAACCCTGAAGATTTCTTTTACATGTTGGTAATCGACATGGAGTTAATCTGGGTGTTGCGTAGTTGTTGATAGTAAAGTTACACTAGGTGTCGTAGTGTGTCACTCTATTCGCAATTCGAAGTGTCACAGAAAGCCAGAATAGCAATTCATCCTCACTGTAAATTTCACTAACCAACCTCCTTTAAGAAAGGAGTGGGCAAAGTGTCCCTGCAGTTGGCTGACCTTACTGGGGAGTGATGGTAGTCATCAATATACAACACCCATCACAGAAAAAAGAAAAAGTAACTGGGAAAAATCAAAATAGGTGTTCATCATTCTGCTAGAATGAAAAAGTCTGTTCAAGCAGTTGTGACCACCACATTACCCATTATTAGCAACCTAACTAAAAGGTCAGGAACATATTTGCAGAGGCCATAAAAGTTTGCCATTTTCCTGATCCCTTATAATTTCTTAAGCCAGCTAAGTGGACTTTGCTTTCCGAAAACAAGTAATCAACAACCAGAGAGCAAATCTAGACATATCAATCAGGAGTTGAAAAATAAACAAAAGTAAGTGAAAAAAACACTTCCCAGAGCAGAAGTTTTACAATAACTGCGAGCCTGATCTCAGAGGTCTATGGGTTAGGAAATTGTGCTACATTTGTTGCAAGTAACTTAGCCAGTATCACCTACAGATCACAATCTACCACAAATGACTTAAAATACATTGTCATTTATGGTAAAAAAAAATCCCAACATGTAATTGCTCAACTTTAATCACCTGTAAGAACAAAAAATAATAAGCATAGTAAAAGTAATTCCTAAGTGCATTATGCATAGCTAGTCAACTGAGATCATGTGGGGGTTTTTTGTATCCAGCATTTTTATCATCTAAAAATGTTGACTTTGTTTGGACACAAGTATTGTCCGAGTTTCTCCTAGAGAGGAACACACACACACATATTCTTCTCTTCTTGCATATAGATTTGACTTCTTAATGGTCAGAATTTTTACTTCAAACTAACTTGGAAGTAACTTAAGACTAAAGGAATATTACTCTCCGTGTAAAGAAAAAAATTACAGTATTCAAATCTGGTAAAGGCTTTAAGGTGTTTTTTTTTTCTTTGTTCCACAAACAAACAAGCATGAGAGCAACACTCTTAAAGGTTGTTTCCGAATCTGGCCATCCAACTGTGTGTATTGCAGTAAGTCACTGAGAGTTAGTAAGCAATACATCAAAGTAACTTGTCAAAAGTAGTAAGATCTTATGTGCCCTCCTTCTTGCCTGAGAATCAGTCCAAGGTACCCAGCTGAACACCAAGGTTCAAGCAGAAACTATATAGAGAGTCTTTACAAGGCAATCCACCCCAAGCAAGGGCTTATCGTCTTTTTAACAACGAAAGAAGGAATGTGAGTACAGTACAAATATTGGGTAGGTGGAAGGATTTTCCAGAACATACAGTGGGTGGCATTATTGACTCTACCTTTCAGGAGGGGCATGGGGGGAGGAAAAAAGGGGGGAGGAAGATGAATTTGAACACTCAACAGAGCATAGCATGCAAAGTACCTACAGCTTTATTTAAGCCAAGACTATCCAGAAGCATATAGGAGACATCAAACTCTGAAAATAGACTCTGACTTCTTCCCTTAGCATATGCTAAGGGAAGTAAAAAGCCAAATCTTCAGATTTCTCTGAAGTAACTGCTGTTTTCTGTTATTGCCTGATACCATATTCTGTGATTGTTGTGGTAGAGGGTGATAACTGTAGCAGTTACATTGCAGTTAAATAGAAACAGGTGATCTCAGTATTGGAGGCTTAACTGCCATCAGCCTGAAATTGTTTTCCCAGACTCTTGGGAGAGTGTCAGTAAAGCCTACAAGATTAAGATGTTTACATCTCAGGGAACTGCCATAAGGACAGGACATCTACTTCTACGGGTTCCACAGGAAATTCCACGTCATTTCTTTCGACTTAAAGATTAGATTTTTAAATTTTAAAAGTAACGCTGCAGTTCAAAAGTTGCAGATATTATTCTGTGTTTCAGTACTAATAAGCACAGAAATCTGAGTAAAATATGCAGGCACACCTCACCTGTCTTGAAGGTTAGTTATCTATAGCAACAGAGGGAAGATAGATTGGCAAACAGTATCGTGTCCTCCTTAACCTGCACCATTCAGGTGTGACACCATCACAAATACACTCTTCAGTTTAATGCAGGCATAATAATGATGAGGCTTCAAGAATGAATGGTTTGAGACTGACTGACCCAAAAGTGGAATAATGTGCAATATGCCTGTCACAGATATTATGTTAGCATAATTAAATTGGAAAATGTAATTAATCTAGCATCCCAAGTAAATTTGTGTGGATAATTTTAATTTACACCTGTCCAAAGGCAATGTAACAGCCTACTAAATAGGGATGGTAAAGAATTTGCCCTTTGCATTGGTTTAAAGGTCTTTGCAAGGCACTGTCGAGAATCAGAGACACAGATTTACTTAAGTATCCTTTTGGGATGCTGCTAATTCATCTGTGACAGGTATGATTCATCGAAATATTTGTGAAGAGCAAATGTTTCTGAGTGAGTTTAGCCCAGATCATCAGAAATGTGTACTTGAAGTTTAGTGAATGTGATACAGCATGGTACTCAAATTGCATTGTCTGCAATCTAAAGACAAGACAGGGATGAAGACCTTGAAACTTAAAAATTTAAAATGTTTAAAAATGTAAGTGCCTTTCCTTAGGAGTAAAATGAACATCAAGTAAGTGTGTTAACTCCTTATACAGTTAAGGACAAAATAGTTTCTTTAGATGGACAGAAATGAATACATATGATGTTTTACATGTATCCACTATGGTAATGGCAGGCTGTAAGAAATTGTGACTTTAATAATTTTTTTTTAATTATGCTTTACCTATACTCCTAGCTTTACTAAAGGAAGGTTTCCTAATTCATTTGCCAGTGTACAGAGGTTATACCTTCCAATGTTTAACTTTCTAAGGGACTGCAGTTTTGTTGCCTGTTGGGAAAGGACCTAAAGTTCACTGCAGTTATCTTTCAGATCCTTTACGTGTTGTAACTTTCCTATTACTTCTCAAATGGAAACCAGTATGTAATTACTGACAGCTAAAACTTTAAAAAGCAGGTCAAACCAATATTTTGAAAGAAAACCAGTGCAGGTAAGAGTATGAGAGTTAGGCTGGGTATGTCTGATAATCACAAGAACAATCTGTTCCAAGCTTCTTATCAGGAAGGTATCTGCTACCCACTATACAGAGCAGAGATAAGGAAAAGCAAATGCTCCTTCCCATTGAAGCAGAACTTGGAGCTGGAGCATTCAGCTTACAAGAAAAACCTCGTTAATGATTTAAGGTGAGGCCCTCTCTGAACTGAATTCAGCTTTCTCAGTCTTTTCAAACTTCCCATGCAGATAGATGGTATAGTTCAGCATATTGAGCTTGTTTTTTTAAAAAGTGAGATATAATTATACTATGAACATATAAAAATACAACTTAAAAGGTGTATGTGAAATAACAACCAATGCAGTTCTACTGCTCTGCAGACAATATAAACTTTGGGTGCTAGTTTCCACATTTCAGCACAAATTTTAATTGCACTCATATAATTTCTAGTGTTCCCTAGGACATCACTGTTTTAACATTATTTATATGATCTGTTATTTGTACAAACCATCTAACTTCTTGTCTTGGTGCCCAACTGTCATTATGATTTCTAAGGCAAACCCATTTTACCTATTTACAGTGGGACTCCATCTAACTCTGGACAGAAGCATGCTTGAAGCTCAACTGCTGAATAATGTGGGTCAGGCTTTGAAATTAATTTAAAGCATCTTGCTTTACCTTGGGCTTGCGCCCAGTTGGATGTAAGGCAGGTTTGGTGTGACGTGTATGTTCAGGCCTGTGCTTAGAAATACAGTGCTATATATTCACTGCAGCTATAGTTTAGTAGTTTTACCCTGTATATTTTCCTTCATGGTTATTTTTTTTCGCATCCCCTTTTTTATTTTATATTTTTTGTTCATAATGATAAACTGGTAAGCTCTTCTGAAAGTTAATCCCCTGTTAGCTTTGTAGCTTCTGTGCTAATCTCTTGTTAGCTTTGCTGCTTGTATTCCTGGAGCTGATTTGCATTCCCTAATCCAGAGCTGAATCTCTTTGCTCCAAGTACTTACGTTTGTATGGATATGTATTTTTTAAATAATTAGCTGAAGGATCCTCCCCATAGAACTTAACACAGATTGAAGACATTTTATATAAGCTGATGTTTAAATGGCTTTCAAGCCAACTATGATTTTTTTCTGATTTATCTTTTCATCTGGGAACAAACAAATCATATGTTTATGATTTTTAAAATTGACTCTCAGCTCTAATTCTAGCATGATATTTTTGAGAAGCTTGGTTTAATGCTTGTGAAAGGATTGCAGCAAAATTATGGGCCTTCCTCCATCTGACTTTTGCAATTCTAGACACAAAACTGTAAGGTAAGTAGGGCTGGACTTGTGAGAATCTTCCTTTCCCTGCGATCCTTGGGAGACACAGATCTGTTGCCTTCATTGTATTGTAGCCATTTGTGCACCCAGAAAAAGGGATGTGACCACTGCAGTCGCCCACTCAGATTATTTGGTTTGCAAACAGGCATTTACAAACAAAAGCAGCTCTACCTTGTGTAGCTAAATGAGGAGTGCCCAAAGGTGCCCAGAATTTCCATCTCCTATCCTTCCTTCCCCAGTGACTGTGACACTAGGAGCTCTGTTGTATTAGGAACACCGCAAAGACTACATCAATCTTAAAAGCCAGATAAAATACATTTTTCCAAATGGTTATTTTGTTTCTGAGAATTCTGGCAACATAACTCCCAGTCATCTACTCCACAACATAAATTACACACATTTTTGTCATGATATATTCAGCATGGGTCCATAGAATATAAGAATGGCTGTACTCAGAGTATGTAGCCTGATATCTTATCTTGAACAGTGAGCAGTAGTAGATGACCAGGGAAGAGTACAGAAGTGGACTATAAATTTCTGGTCTCTTTCAGATTGCCATACTCTAATTTCAGTTAAGTATTAGGAGAGATGGTCATTGTCTGCTTGCCTTTTCCATGACTCTCTCCTGCAGGTGAAGAAGCCCAGCTCCCTTTACTGAAGTTGTTTCATATCTTTGATCATTCTGGTTGTTGTTCTGTTGAAACTTTTTAAGCTCCATTCTGTCCTTTTTGAGCACCCCTTCAGTACTGTACTTTTCATTTCTAGTTTAGCACAGACCACAAAATGGTCAGAGAACCAAACTGTTGTAAAGCTGTTGTAACCAGATGTAAGAAATCTCCCTTATTCCATAGTTCTCAGTTTTGCCTGTATTGTGCATTTACCAATTTTTAACACAGCATTGTTGTTTAGTCACATTTAATTTCTAGCAAGAGCTATTAGTCAGTCACTATTCTCCTTTGTATATTTATGCAATGAATGATTCTAAGCTACATATAATAAAAACATACATTTAAATAAATGCAGTCAGAGAAGATATTACTTCCACCAACTGGCTGCCAAAAAAGGGCATATTTTCATTCTTTTGACACATCTGACTGCAAACAAACGTATTAAGACTAAGTGAACTCCACTTAGCTGGAACTTACATTCAGAGGTATCTTCATGCAATAAATATGAATCCATGTCAGGCAGAACAGCATGGCACAGGACATAAGGTTGAAGAGGTTGGACTGGTCACCAGGACTAGAGGTTACCATAAGCCCTTAAATGATTTTACATGCAATAGAAATCTTACTGAGTACAGTAACAACCCAATCATCAATCCCTTTGAGAAGGCAAACTTGGGTGCATGCCCTGTCTATGGGATTGTAACCCAGCTCTGACAGGCTGGAGGAATTTTCTTGGGAATTAGCCTGGCATCAGAGTCTGCTAACTGAAGAGAGGAAACTAGAAATCAAACCAATCATGTATGACCTGTTTTACTTTCCTGTATCCGTTTCCAAATATAATATTTCATTTCACTAGCTTGGCTTTTTACTATAATAAACTTACTTAGCTTTTAGATCAGAGCATTCCAGATAATGTAAGTGATCTCAGGGGAGCTGCCGAGGCACAGGAATTTCATTCCCTAGGAAGGGACAGGTCTATCCTCACATGCCCAGCACAAGGTCAGATATCCCCTAACACCTTCTCAAGGCTCCAAAGAGTAACTGGAAGCTGGTATCACAGAGAACTATTTAGGGAGAAGTACCTTTCAAGAGAAACTATTAGCTAAAGTCTCCTTCCACTGCAGCAGAACAGTGAGGCTGTTGGTAGAATATTTGGCAGACTACTCAAAGACAATAACAACTTAGGTCATGACCTAACATGAAGTTTATTATGTTCAAGCGCTAGGTGGAATACTACATTGAAAAGCTAGCCAGCATTCCCTTTGATGCCCATTCTATAATGAAATGATAACAGAATGGGTAGTGTTGTCAGATTGCCGCAAGTTTTTTTTTTCTTTTTATTATATTTCCTTCTTTTGTTTCCCTCAGGATGCTTCAGTTTGCTTGGTTATTTAGCTCATTAATATATATTGTTATGGCTAATCATAATTCCTGAATGTTTGTTTTTATCTGTGGTTCACAGTTGTATGTGCTGGCCTGTCAGATATAAACTGGAAGCTGCAATTTGTCAGGCTAGGGCCATAACAATGGTGGAGGCAGAGGTCATGCCTTATAACAGCCCCGAATTGTGACTCTTCATAAATTAAATGGTAAGTGATACTAACAGAAACACTGTTGTTCTCTAAGGAATGTAACAGTCTGAACAAACCTTTCTTCCATTACACTTATCTACAGGGAAGAAATGCCTCCTTCCATACAACTACAACAAAGACATTCATACGAACATTCACTTTTGCCCTCGCTGTCACAAGTCCTGAACATAATTTATCAATTTAGTATGCTCATGTTATATTTTGTTTTGTTTTGTTTTGTTTTGTTTTTCACTTTGTTGTATTGACTGCAAAGTGGACACGTGCCTGGATGTTTTCTCAAAGTCTGAAAGTCCTATTGTCAGCTTGCAGCTGTAAAGCCAAATGAGCTCAGGTGGCCTCACACCACTTGTGTCACTGCGCTTAGATCCAGTGCACACAAAAGTAGCATTCAGATGTTTTACACTTGCAGCGTAGATATATTCGTACCACACAATGCTGACTTGGCTCTGATAAATGTTTTTTTTTCAAAGAAAAATGACCAAAAAGGTCTATAAATATTAACACACCCCATGATACTGGAAGTAGTAACAGTATAGTAACACAGAGAGCAGATTAGCTTCTTGGACTATCTATGAATTACACTTTTTGTACTTCTATGTGTACTGGAAAATATATTACTGAGGGAGGATATAATTGGTGGTGATTAGATTAATTAGACTGCTGCGATTCATTTTTCAAGAGGTTCTATCCTTTTCATGCTTATATAACCCTAAATTGTGACTAAGCCATCGTATTAATACAGAACTGAAGAGCACTAGCATTTCATATTTTTTGAATACCCCCTAATTGGGAGAGATGATTCAATAAGATTCCTATTAAAGCGCTTAGTAAAGAGTGTAATTTTTTTTCATTTGCCATGATAATGATAACACAAGCATGACATGACAGTTACCTTAAGTTCAGTCAAGAAAGGAAGAGTTAGTTGTTTGTTTAAAAATTAAGTCTAAGTCCTTGCTTATATAGCAAAAGGTTATTGCAACACTATTCTGCAGTGCTGTATATCTGCTGATTAATTTGTTTGACAGCGTATGGTGATACACTCATCTGCTGACATAAGATTCATTGCCCATCTTTTAATTAAATTTTTAAAGAATGATGGAGGACACTAGATTGTGAGAATACTGATTATATTTTACTAATTTCAGTACAATTCTAAAACTTTAGATGTAAAAGCTGACTTGAAGCTTAGTAACATTTAAGGTATAATGTCTTTTTTGAGTTTTAATCCCAACACACCTTTTCTGCACAGTTAGCATTTTCTTTGTATACTCTGTTTAGATGTTAAAAATCTATGCAAATCATACACTAATTTATGTATAGGCAGAAATAAAGAATATAGTTATTTTGGTACCAGGCACATGTTCCCAGGCATAATTGTTTCATTCAAGTAATTTCATCTATTGCTATCAATTAAACAATCATCATAGTGTAAATGGTAAGTCTGGAACACATTACTTTTGTCTGCGCTAATTTTTATCATAAACAGAGATCTCAAGAACTTAAGCATCTTGATTCTGTAGGGCTGGTGATCACACCCAAATCATGGCAAGTCTTTCTATTGACTGAGTTTTGGAAAATGAAGGAACAGAAGTTGTTCCTTCCTGAAGTTCTCTTTGTTCTAGATCATCTGAATAAAATTTGTTTCATCACAGATTCTGTCCTCTGGGTTCCACCTATACCACAATACATATAAACTTCAAATGCTTGGCACGAAACTTGTCAGCAGTACCTAGTGAACAAACACGTGCAAAAAGTTTTGCAGACTGAGGCAAATTTTTAGGAAATTATGACTACATAAGTCTGAGTGAAACAAAACAAGACCAACATCTCTTGTTTAATCATTCATTTTTACATATTTCTGATTATGTTTGTGTCGAGAATAATTTGTTTTGACATAATATTTCAGACAGTTTTTACAAATAAAATCAAGCAAGTAATTTTACTTTCCATAAATGCCCTTGAGCAGAAAGACATTCTTAAGCTTCTTTACTGTTGACTTTCTTAAAAACCTGCAGATTTTTTCAGTGTTTGAAGGTTAAGAGCTTTGAAAATAAAAATTAAAATATCCATTAATGAAACAAAACAAAACTCAAGCTAACCCATTGTATTAAAATATCACACAGATTTAAGTGCAAAGAATACTCTTATAAACATGCTTTCAATTACCTGAGAGAGGCCACTGGATTTCATTTGGTCACTCCTGAAACAAGCTATAACTTTGGACTACAATATATCTGTAAGAATGGCATTCAGTCTTGATTTCAAGTGATAGAGAGTATCTAGAGAAGCTTTTCAAACAGCACGCTGCCCATATTGTTGGCATTTTGCACCTTACTTTGTCTGAATGAATCTAACTTCAGTTTCTAATCACTGATTCTTGTTAATGTCTTTTTCATATATGTTAAAGACCTATTGTCAGATGTCTTTTCTCTACACATGTACCTGTGGACTGTAATCATGTTATGCTGTACTCTTCTTTGGAATTTAATAGTTTGAACTTCCTCAGCCTTTACTGTAAGATAAGCTAGAGCTCACATTAATCTTGTGAATAATTAGCCTTTATACATTTTTCTGGTTTTAACTGCATTTCATGAAGTGTAGATATAATGTTCCAATTTTGGTCTCACTAGCTGCTATAGAAAAGCAGTAATAATCTCCTAATTCAATTTTATATCTCTTTGCTTACGCATGGAAGCCAGCACATGGCTACTGCATTGCAATGAGAGGTCATATTATATGAGTTACTAACATAACCCCTAGGTCACATGTAATTGCTGTTTTTCTATCCTGTAACTGTTCTCTAAATTTGTTCTTATGTTTTGGCTTTCATTCACTGTTATTAGAACATGGTACCCAAGTTTAATAAATTAATGTAAATATTTTTTAAAAAATGCAAGAGGATGCAGAATGAAGCTTCAAAAGGACAAGGATTTCCTCCCATGTTGTGAAGCTGATTCTATTAGTGGCAGCAGCTGTAACGAAGTTCACAAAACTAAGAACCTATTAAATATTACATCTGGCAGACTTTCCTTAATCATGCAAGCATCTGAACTCTGCTTTGGCAATGGTCTTACCATAATAGCATCAGGTAACAGCTGAATCATTATGTAGGATATGTGTGTGATGTTTATAATAAGCTGTTTGAGATCGATGGTTTACAAGTTTCTATAAGAGGTCAGAGATTATATTAAAGCTGGATGGAGAAAGGGTGAGGTGAGAGGTGGTCTTTACCAGCTAACTGTGACAGAGACGATGTATGACTGGCAATAGTGGTTCTTGAAGCTCTCAATATACACAGCTTACGGGGGCATATTAGTCCTCATGTTAGGGAGGGCAGTACTGATTAATCTTATGAAGTTCACAAGATGCAGGCTGGCAGTTCTTAAGGGTACTATCATTTTTATTCTTTAAGATATCATCCCAACCCATATTGGGAAAACAGAAGGACGTATTGAAAAAGTTGTCCATCAGTCCCATGTCTTTACAGACTAGCAGGGGAAGCAGAGTGAAGGGAGATTCTTCTCACTGCCCACAAGGCTTCTAGTATGTATTTCCTCTCTTCCCTCTAATACAGCCATATAGGTAAGCTTTAAAATACACGTAAATGAAATGTTAAAAGTTTATCTATATGTAGGGGAGAAGACTGACTTGTGATAGCTTGAAAGACTTGTTCAGTGGAGAAAAAGTCTTTTTCTTAGTATGAGTATTAAATAGCTTGCAGCATTCAAAGAATGCTGAAATGATTTCAGAATGATAAAAATGAAGTGCTACTGGGAGACATTCATAGCCTGTGAACTGAGCTGCCATCCCAACAGTATCATCTACTAGTCTTCCCACTTGGAGAATCTCTCCTGAAGACTTTCAAGAGGGTGACTAAGGCCTGCCTCCAGTGGAATTGATGAGTTTTTTAGGAAATAAATAGGTATCAGCAAAAATCTCTCCCATATTAAATACAAAGTAGGAGACATACCAGTAGTTTGAAATATGTGATCTTTCAGGAACAATAGTATTAAAAGTAATAACAGTTAGAAGCCTAGGAAATTCAGTGTCATTTTCTATCCTTTTTAAGTTAGAATTGCTTTCTGTGAGGAATAAATATCCATAGGGATGCAAAAGAAGTCATTAAGAAAATTATAATATTTTACTCTGATTATTATAGGTCGTTAAAATGTTTCCATTACCTTCACTTAATATCAGATGTTTAAAATTATCCTCATATGCTTGATGAATATCATAATTTCCATATTTATGTTGTTGCTTACTTTATTAAGTAAAATATTTAAGACAGTTAAACTTAGAAAATCCTTTTCCTCTGAAAATGTCATATGCAAAAAGCTTCAATACGCGTGCCTATTTTTGTTATGCCAGAGAGAGACACTTTACTCAAGTTACCATGTTTTGGTTTTGTCTTGCTAGAACCATTTGATTTTCCTAGATCATAGGGAGAGCTATTGAAAGCTGTAACTTACTGTTTTAACTAAACTTACTGTTTTGGTTAAAACAATAAACAGCACAGGGGGGTTTCTTACAGAGCAGAATCCTGCTTCTTCTTTGAAGAACTTTGGGGTTTTTTTTAGGATCTTAAAGAGGTTCATACATTGCCTATCCATCCGTGGTCTAGTCATCTCTCACAAACTGAGTCTGGGGCCCTTTACCATATTTTCATTCATTGCACACTCTCTAGAGAAAATTGGACCATTTATACTCATACAAAAAAGTCTGAAAGTGATGAGTACTAAAAAGGGGTAATTAAAATTTTGTGTGCTATCAGCGTTCACCTAATAGTATGCTTAGGTGAATGCACATTAATTCTCTCTTAGTATCATTCCTTAAGAGATTATTTATAACTGAAATGTTGCTATTGCAGCTGACTAACTCCTGTAATGGCTTATTTAAAGACACTAAACACTCATTTTTTGTTTCATCTGATATTCTTGTCATCTTTACTGATTAAAAATTGTTTTGACTATCCACAATAAAATAAAATTCAGTAGCCCTTAAATTATATTCTTTTGACTAATCAAACATTAATTTGTTCTTCCATGAAAAGTACACAATCTGAACTGGTGTTTAACAGAAATATTTAGTACCTTCAAGTAAAACAGCATTTCGATACTCTATTACAATTATTATTGGAACGGATTAAACCTTACTCTGTGCAATAAAAAGACTCATTATTGATGCAGAAATGATGTATATCTGTCTTAACTTTCCTGGAGAAGAAATAACTAGCATTCTCAAAGCTGTCATTTTTATTTAAACCTTTCCACAGGGAGTCATGTAAAAAGAGATTGTTACTGAAATAACCACCTATGCTGCTTGACTTGGGATTTTTTTTCCATACTCCTCTCTTTTAATTTGTTAATGAAATATTCATACCTAAGACTCGTAAGTATTTTACATGTCCTTAATTTTGATAATCCTCAAGACATAGTAAAAAATTACCCGTGATCTTGGCATGCTGCACAATGTCCCTAAATTATAATCCACCAAGACAGTTATCAAGACAATGATTGAAACTGGGACTATAATTTTTCAATACTATAAATTTTAAAAATTTTTGTGCATTCTGTCCCTCAATATATTCCTGTCTTCCTCTCATAGGTTCTATACCAACTATATATTTACCGTTGTATCTCTAGAAATCAAAAGCCATACTTTGTGTGGCAAGAGAAAGCTCCTATTCTAGGCAACCATTAGGAAATGAGACATTCAGGGTTCTCAGGGAAGTAACTGTAGTGACTGTACTTCAAAATGCAGACCACTTTCCATTCATTCACCCAAAGTGTTAAATTTATAGATATTTCCACGAATGGTGTTCATTTGTCCCAACTTCTACCAACCAACAGTTTGATGTCTACTCTGAAATAAGCTGCCTATACTGTCAGTGAAAAGAAGTGCTCTCAAAGATTCATTCATCTGATCCCTGCAAAAAATTATCTAAAATAGCTGGTATGTTTGATTAGTTTAGAAAAATTTAACTCAAACAGAATTAGATTACATGTATTCACTCTATATCCCTGGCAGGGATCACTTTGACATTCATTCATGACCGTCAGTGTTCAAGAATCATTTGGACAATGCTCTTAGACACATGGTTTAACTTTAGGCTGCCCTGTGTAGAGTCAGGAGTTGGACTCAATGATCCTCATGGGTCCCTTCCAACTTCAGATATCCTATGATTCATATCAAACATTTACTTCAGTGTTGATTCTGGAGTGAGGTATTAAAATGCATGAGCAATTTCACATTCTTTTTTATAATCAAATGCCAAACTTTGATTTTTCATACAAAGTAGCATAGTTGTTGAGAGAAGAATGGGTTATGGTGACACTCTTTTAAGAATTACAGGTGACCATTGGCAGAGTTCTTAAGTTTTATTTTGCTACTATTTGCCAACAATGGAAAATTTCAAAAAGCTTTTTAGCCCAGATATTCATGAGTAAGAACTGGGCAGGTGACCCACAAATCAAGTATATAGCTTCACCATCATTCTAACCTCTTTAAGCTATTGAATATACAAACTTCTTAAAGACAAAATAAAATGTAGATTTTAAATTAACTGGAAAATCGTATGAGTTTGCAGTTATTATAGAGTAGTTAAAAAACATATTCATTATTTGCAAATCATTTTGTTGTTCATGGGGGAACTGAAACACTTTTTCTTAATGTTTTGGTTTTCACTTTCCTAACTCAAGTTCTTCACAATCCGATATTGTTGATGTATGTCTGTAACTTTTCTTCAAGATTAAAAATATTTCTATGATATTATAGATGATACACCACTGCTTACAGATAAAGTAAATTTTAGAATAACATTAGCCAAAACCGTGTTAAACAACCAAACCAAAACAAGGTTTGTAACAAGGCTAAGAAAGAAACCAATCCAAATCCGAATCCACTCAAAATACAACTATGAAGCCAAAGATCCAATTATACATTTATCCATAGTAATAAATTCTTTTCCTAATTTAGTCTTTATGCACAGAGAAAGTGAGAAGTATGCTGCATTGACACTTTCTCGATAGATAAAAGCTCTGTCTGCTTACAAATTTTTATTGCATGTACTAACTTACCAGCACTATGAGTTATTTACCTGCCTGTCACATTTTTCCCAGCCTCCTCCATTTCTTTATAAAATGTTTCTTTTGGGGTCCCAACAGATACTTGCACAGTGTGTCTTAGTGCCTGACAGTTTCAACAATCCCAGGAAGTCTAAATGTCATCCCTGTTGCTTACACTCCCATTTCCCCATCATACGGTTGTACTGTAACAGCCTGAGAGTTGTTAACAAGGGTCAGGATCCCTAACCATAACTACTTGTGTTTTATCAATATGGGTGCAAAATTAGACAAATCAGTAATGCAATCTGAGCTTTGGTCCTGCTCTCAAATATAAGAACCCCCATTGCTGATATACACTTACATCTATGTATATATTTATACCTTTAAATATAATATGTACTAAGAAAATTCTTGGTTATGCTTAGATAGCTGTTTTAGTTTTCCTGAATATATGGATTATTCTATTCTGAATGTGAGTCTGTTTATCCAAGATAACATGTAATGCATTCATCATAACAATATGAAATTAATTTATGAACAAAGCAAAAGGAAAGTTTGCAAACCAAAATAAATTTAAATGTATGGTGTGTTGGTGTAGGTGTAAATTATTTTGTTGTTCAATTCCATCTAGTAATTTTTTGTATAATATTTCTTGGAATCTTAGTCAGTGAACTAGGACAATTATAGAAAAATTTATATCACTTGAATTGTACACATAAACATGAAGTTTACTAAAATTAAATGTAATGAAAAATACCAAAGTGAAGACGGTATGAGGTTTTGTAGTCGATCTGGTTTCATAGCACTTACCTTTTGTATTGCAAAAGGGGTATAAAGCATGCCAATATAAATTATGTGCAACAGCGAACACAGCATACTTTGTTGTAAGTACTATAGCTGTATTCCCAAGTAACGGATCAGTGCCTTGTTCAGGAAGAAAAGATTTATGAAAAAACTGTTAGCGTGGTTTCAATTTAAGAAGGCATTTTCTTTTGTGTAGTGAAAAAACCCAAACAAACAAAAAAGAGGAATGTAATAGTTCACTTCATAAATTGGTAAGTTTGGATGGCTGACAGGTAGCTAGGTAGTTTTATCTTCTTTACTCAGAGTAAACAAAGTCCAGAACAGGAATCAGCAACTGCTACACTACTGCCAACCATACGCCATGAGTGGATTTTTCCTAATGGCATGTATTAGAATCCGTGTGATGCCAAAACTCAAAGAGCCTCAATATCTTGAAAAGCACATCTCTGAAAGCTAATAGTCCTGTTAATGACAGCAATTGATTAATGGCAACTTGCCTCTCTGGGAGGCAGCATCTCCCAGCAACTCTTAAGTTTTGTTTTGCACGCTTCATCTTTAATAGGAGAAAGGAAAAATATAACTCAGTACACCACCCTTCAGACCTGACTTGGATGTGATGTGGCTCATTGGTTAGAGAGAGATCAATGGGGCATGAATGAAAAAGAGCTCTCTGAAGGCTGACGGCTGAAAGCCAGAAGAGAAGATATCATTTCATTTGATTGTAGGAGTAAATCCATCTTTCAACATTAAAGTTTGCAACTTCTGAACTGTGACTGTTAAATGACCATAGACAAGCAATAAAAGATTGTCCTTAAGAAACTGTGTTTGTACAGAAGTTTGTAATCTTTTCTCTTGGAAGTAGCCCTTGCTACTGCTTTTGACACTTTGTCTATATCATAACCTACACACCACACCCACCTCCTAAAGAACAGGGTTACACTAATATAAATCACTTTCCAAGCCTATTACCTCTACAAATTTCAGATACAGGAATTAGAACAGAACTCTGAATTTCCTGCAGAAAGTTCTGACACGTTATTTATTTTGATCCCAAATCACAATGAAATTTACCTTTTTTTAATATCCTTGAAATTTTAATGAAGAAACATCAAAATATTTTAGCATCTTTAGTTTTAAGAAAAATATAAGCGTTCCCAGAACTAAGATGTTTCGTCATAGCTTAATAAAATGACCAAACTGCTTCATTTCAGGTCAGTTCAATATTAAATTATACTTAACAAATAAAATTCCTTTTTCCATGAAGCCGTAGCACATAAGCCTCATGTGACATTTCTCTCATTGGGCCAGGCTGCTATCGTAACTAAATGTTCCAGTGATGGGCTTGATAAAAACCAAAACCACACTGCTGAATGGGTGTGTAGTTTCAGAGGATATAATGCCATACTCCTGCAGAAAATGTTGGGGGTTTGTGGAAATTTTTTCCAATAAAAAAAAATACATCCAACAAAAATACCCTAAATAAAACTAATGGTGACTCAAAGAAGTAGCAGACGATACCTGACAACCATAGTAGTAACTTTTTTTTTTTAATACAGCTGGATATGGCTGCCTAACTCATATAACTCTTCTGTCAGGACTTGATTGGCTGTAACAAAGGTCAGGTTTAAATTTAAGGGGATTACTTAAAACGAAAAAAACTCTGGCTTGTTCCACCTATAAACATTTGGATAATTATTTTAAACTTTCTGGTTCTGTGAGAGCTGATTTTCCTCACTCACGAATACAAATTAAATAGCACACAAAGAATATTCTTATTACAAGAAAAAAAAAGCTAACAAAGCAGGTATGCAAGATAAGACTAAATAGTTCTTGAAATGTTACTAAAACGCTTTTAAATAGTTCACATTTTTTTTTCTTCTAGGAAACTGCTAGGCTACTGTTTTCCCCTCATGCAATAAACTTCACTCACTCTTTAAAGTTTTTTAAGTGTTTCTGGATTGCAAAGTCTGATTTGAGCTAATCTGATATGTTGGTTTGTCATGTTCATGTTAGCTGATCCTCATTTCACTCTCTGTAGCCAAGTTTCACCGCACTCCTTGGCTCCAGAGCCACACATTGGGCAGCTGCTTGCTCCCCTACCCGTTTTCATTTACTATTGTTTTAGGCACCCTCACTCCATTGCTTGCTCATGCACTCATCCCATCTCTGCTATCTGAGCCTCACGCTGCTTTTTTTTGCTCTGATAACCACTCTAGCCAACTTCCACAGCTCTGCTCATTGGTTTTTGTATCACCTCTTAGGAGGGCTCATGTAATAATGAGAAAGAGCATACTCTTCCAGCTCACAGAAGGCTTTTAAACCCTCTTGTTTAACACATCTTGCAGGAAAGTTTAAGTTCACAAGAAATGCATAGGTCACTTTTTTTTCTCTCTTAAACCTTAAGACTTTTATGCAAAATGTACCACCCTTGTCCCAGTGTCTTGCATTTGTATCCCAGTACCAAAAATGTTCTGTTTTCTCAGGTCAGGACACTCATCCCAGGCACATTTACACAGTAATTTGGGCCAGATATATGTACACTATTACAAATACAAACTCTCTGTGTAACTTTATGACAGAACTAACTCAACAGAGCTAACTCTCAAGAACAGTAACACAACAAATGTAAAGCAATGTAATCTTTTCCATTAATCTCCCCTTCTCCAGCACTGCACTTCTTTTCCAGGCTTACACTCCTTCCTCTGTCATTCCTTGAGGAAAGACGGAAGAGATGTTTTTATTTCGCTTTAGGCTTTCCTTAGCAGCTATGCCTGTATATAGTACCTATGAGGCTAGTTCTATCAGCATAAACTCCAGACAGCCTGAGAGTCCAAAATACGTAGGAAAACACTTTACAGTTGCAGGTTCACTGGGTCACTTGTTGTATAGTATGTCCCAGTTATTGCATCAGCTGTGCGAACTCTTCTTTATCCCGTGAGCTGGGAAAAAAGTCAGGTGTATGAAAGTTCTGATTTATGTGGAACTCTGGTTAGAAATCTGAGAGGAAAAAATGTAAAACTGTCCATATTGCTGTTTCCTGCTTGGGGTCGGGACTTCAGGTGCCTGAAAATGGAGATTTTTGATTCAAAATAAGTGTAAGGATTTTGACAGAGTTGCATTCTTTCTTTGACAAAAGAAATTTCTTAGTCCTTTCAGGGAACGAAGAGCTCCCAGTGGTTTTCATGTTCTCAGTAGTTTTAATGCTCTTTTCATACAGTGAAAACGTGAAAGGTCCACAGTTTATTAGGCTCAGGAGGAGACCAACAAGTTTCCAAACAAGGTTCCAATGAAATCACCTTCTGGATTTAACAAGAGTGGCCTGAGACTTTTTAATGAAATGTTATTTTTTTAGCACACTAATTAAGATATGCCTCTCTTGATCCAGTGCAAAGGTTCTATTGAATTCTTAGCTCCTAAATGAAGAGAAGGTAAAAAGGTCTTTTTAAAAACAGACAGTTCTGATCGATAGGTATATCCTGCCTCTATAGAGCAGAGGTCTGTGTTAGAAACCTCTGTAATCCACTATAACAATGCCTATTTTATTCTTTTTCTAATCACTTACTATTCTTGTCCTCATTTTTGGGGCAAAGCAGGGAGACAGGTACCACAGGTGGCCTGCAATACTATGTTCACGCTATGTTTACTAGGTCACTTAGCTTATTATATGGCTAATTACAGAAATTACTTAGAAGTAGCTAGCATAGTAGAGGGGTACTGATAGTGGAAATACTGAGACACTTTTTGTCACAGTCATGTTGAAGCATCTGTACTAATACAAATAATATAAGAGAAACTATCTTGGAAGTGTAGGCTTCTCAAGCATATGGCTCTGTCTTCCTTCCCAGTAAGTTGTTCCTGCTGTTCCTTTTTAGCCACACCCTAGGAAGCAGGTGTGAGTATATTTTTAAGTGGATGTTTTAAAACAGCTGGGCGTTTTCAAGGTGATAAAAGGGCCAGTTCAATTAAAAGCCATATTCTTATCTGAAAAAAACACCCCACCTATCTGAGGTTAATGGAGCCTCAGAGATTAATGGTAGCACAAAGCGTTCCATAACTGAAATAGGATGTCTCCCTCCTTAGTTTACAAAAAAAGACAGAAAAGATGAGATATAGTGATTTCTCCATCCCTTTCTTACCCAGCTCATATTGGGGAGGATAGGTCTACATGCTCCAGAAGACAGGGGATCTCCAAAACACTGGAACACATATGGAAAAACAAAAGCTTCTCACCTCTAATCTTCCTACATTCACTTCACTCATTAATGTGACTGTCTTCTCCTCCACTTCCTTCTGTTTTCAGTCTTTCTTTTGAACTTATTCCTTCCCCATTTGGAAATGGGGAGTAGCTATTTACTGAACAGTGTAAATTTGGGGTAACTGAGATCTGGAGTGACAGGATCTGTGATTTATTTAAAAAAAATAAAAAGTTGGCATATGGGCGTCATCTTTTTTGAAGATTTATGACAGCCCTGGTGTCTGCACTCAAAGTCTATAGTCAAGGCCCGTTGGGCCAACCTTCCTAAATACTTGAGAAGCAAGGCCCAGATTGCATACCACTTTTGATTATTATTGTCCAATGACAGTCAGAATCTGATGGATGTGGATAACAGATGGCCTGAACTCTCTTGACCTTAGACACTTAGATCAATCTTAAGTGTCTGGCAGATTATTTGAATATGATCTACAGTTCCACTGGATATAAGTAACTTCTGAAAGGCACATTGCAAATATAACTGAAGGGAACACAACAGCCTATTTAACATTTTAAATGCTCAGTGCTAAGATGTCAGCAGTACCATCAAATTAGCATCTGATATTATCATCAAAATACCATCTAAAAATTCTTTGCCCAAAATAAACAGATACTTTTGAATACTCTCTCAGTGCCTCAGCTTTCTATTTTATCATGGTGTTTTAATTATAAAATTCTTAAAATTTTTGAGTGATATAGTAAAATCTCTGAAGAAATGAATACTTCTGTCTTCGGAGCCTTCAGCACAGATGTGTGTAACTAATGTAGTATAAGGTGAGTACTTGGAATTCTAGGAAGAAAAGAGAAGAAAATTAAGTATACGCTCATTAATTTAACATTACCTAGCCTGTGCCTTGCAGTGTGTACTTTCATGGAATAAAATATGCAATCACTGATTTGAAGACTGTACCATGAACGAGAGTATCAAATTAAAGCCACATGGTTAATGCTCTGGGAATTAAATTCAAATTAATTGTATTAGTGCATTACATTAATATTACTTTCTGCAAAGAAGGCCTTCTGTGTGAATAGTGAAACCTGAAAAGTGTATGCATGCAAACGTGTAGAAAAAAAGGGTCTTTAGTTTTCTTTCTTTTACACAGTCTTGATTCACGATTGCAGTTTGTGCTTCAGGTAGCTGTGGCAGGGAATTTGGAGCAGCGGGTAAAGTTGCTCACCCCAAGGCCAGGTGGGCTGAAATACCCCCCAGCCCTCGCGGGACCGCTACTTCTGGAGCCACAGCCCTTGTACAACATAATGCCCCTGATAAAGCTGACAGCAAGCCTCCGTCATACAACACCTGCGTGCAGGGCAGGTGGCTAGCACCGAGGCCTACCTCAGCGAGAGCCTCGGAGGCGCCCCGCCGCCGGGCTCCCGGCACCGCCGCCAAAATGGCGTCGAACCGCCGCAGCAGGCACGCGGCGAGGCGAGGGGGAGAAGAACTACATTTCCCAAGAGCCGCCGCGCCCCGGGGCGATGCGATTGGCCAGAGCCCGCGCCCAATCAGCAGGGAGGAGGTGGGCAGCGGTGCCGCAGGTGCTCGCCGGCGGAGGCCAGCGGCCGGGCGGCGGGGGGAACATGGCGCTGGGTACCAGGGCACTGCGGTGGCTGCTGCACCTGCCGGCCGGGAGCTGCCTCCTCCTCCTGCTGCTGCTCCTCCTCCTCCTCTGCGGCCAGCTCGGGGGAGGACAGAAAAAGAAGGAGGTAGAAACGCTCGCTTCTTTCGCCATCGCGCCTGGCTGAGGGGCTGAGGCTGCCCTGCCGTGCTGCCTCCCCGCCGTCAGCGCCGCTGGGTACCGGCGCCGTCCCCGTCCCCCTCCGCCCGGCGCTCTGCGCCCTGCCTCCCCCGCGCTCCTCCCGCCGCGGCCTCGGGCCGCCCTCCTCCTGCCCCGGCGGCTCCCCTCCCTCCCCAGCCCTGAGGGGGGCGCCCGTGGGGAGGAGGGCGCCGGGCCGCCGCTCGCCCCGCCCCGCCCCGCCCCGCGGAAGATGGCCGGCTGCCGGCGGCGGCGTTTCCGGGGCAGCCAGCGCCGCGCCGGCTGCGCTGTCCCCAGCGTGATGTCCCAGCCCAGGCGGGTGCCATCCGTTGTCGTGGGCCTTTAAGTCCCTGGTTTGGAGCAAGTAAAGGCAAGGGCCGCTGTCCTGTGCTCGGCTGGCCTCCGCGGCGGGCCGCGGGTGCCTCAGCAGCCAGCCGAGCGTGAAGAGCGCTGGCCTGCGGGGAGCCAGCAGGAGAATGGAGTTGAAGCCCCTGTTTGTGGTGGCAACTAAAAGGAATGCCCAGAGTTAATAAATAACACTGAAGGGATGGCAGCAGGTGTGTGCCTGTGCAGGTGTAGGTGCCGGTACTGTCTCCAAGGTGTCTTCTGGGAAAGAGAGGTGTGGAGGAAGGAGCAGTTTTAATTTGGTTTCAGTAGCAACAGTCTGTCTTCAGCAACTTTTGTATTTATATACGGAAATGTGCGAAAATGCGTAGTATAAATATTTGCCTTTTTCAGGTTTCAATGCTGCTAGAGGTTACTACATTTCTGTCTTCCTAGCTTGCCCTCGATTCCAGGCCAGCTTCTCATATACCCAGTGCTAGGCCAACCAGTAGAGTCTCTTTACAGTTTCTCTATAACTTCATTTAGGGGGCGAGATAACTTTTTACCAAACTGTAGAATTTTATTTTTGTTATTTTTTTACATCTGTTTTCTGTTACTAGTGTTACCAGAGGATTTGTGCTTTGCGGTGGTGTAGGAGGGAAAGAACAGTTTTGCTAACAGATCCTCTCTTTGAACTGTCTGCTCAGAAAAAGAGAAGGATGGTCAATAATTTTTTTGTTGGTTTTGATTTTCTTTAAAGAACTATGTAGGTTACTAAGGCTTGTAGGCCAAAGAAGTAAAATGGGGGGGAGCAGAGAAGGAGGTGCTGATGTCTTTCTTCTGGTGTCCGGTGACAGGACTTGAGGGAATGGCTTAAAGCTGTGTCACGGGAAGTTCAGATTGGATATTAGGAAAAAGTTCTTCACTGAGAGGGTGGTCAAGCACTGGAACAAGCTCCCCAGGGACGTGATCATGGCCCCAAGCCTGTTGGTATTCAAGAAGTGTTTGGACGATGCTCTTAGGTATATGGTTCAACTTTTAGGTCACCCTGTGTGGAGTTAGGAGTTGGACTCGATGATCCTTGTGGGTCCCTTCCAACTCAGGAAATTCTATGATTCTAAAAGGCCAAAGTTAGTATGTAAAATCATTATTTAAGTGTCTAAATAGTGATCTGACTTTGTGGTCTTACCAAGTTAAATAATAATCTGACCATTGAGATAAATCCCTTGGGTATCAATGTAAAAAACGAGCACCCTGCCTCTAGGCATTCTCTTTTTCCCTCTTTCTGGAAAGAGTAGGCAGTAATGTGTTGCTTTTCTGCTGCTATAATTAACATCTTTTCAAAACTGTAACTTATTAGGTTTTTTTAATAAAATGTGTTTAATGTTTGACATTCTTGATTCTCTCTTGCTGTGATGTGCTGGCATTGCAACTTCTGTTGACACTTTCACATGGAGTGCCAGCTGTGCTATGAAGATAGCTGAAATAATCTTTATTTGTTTTTAAATGGAATCCTTTCCTGACAAGTAAATAATGGCAAATTAAAATGGACATCTAGAATTACTTCCTATAAAGTTTCCCAATTCTGCTGCAGAGGTGGTATGTAACAGGATTGAAATGCATATATTTTGCTTAGCCATGTGTACTACTGCTCAAGCTGATATTTCTCCTCTGTAAAGCTTGTTATTTGTTTTTTTTTCCTTTTTAACTGATTTAATTGATTAACTAACACTTCTGAGTCTTCTGCACCTTTTACCTCCATTCTTTGTTCCTGCTTAATATTTTTCAGTTAATGCAATGTACTAAATACTGCTCATACAGACAAAACACTGGTTTTGTGTAGACATACTGTATCTACAACTGCATCTGTACAGAAACTAGTGCAACATTTTAAGTGCTTGCTTCACTTTAAATGCAAGCTTAAAGGAAAGTGTGATTTGGTGGTTTTCAGGGTTTTTTACATTGTATGTATATTATGAATATTGCTTTGTATGTGTCTATGTTGTATATGTTACAGCTAAAGTCTGACTCCTTTTCTTGCCCTACTAACCTCATGTTGAAAACTCTAGCAGTTTGCCCAGTATATATGGGGGAAAAACATCCATATGCAAAAGATGAAACTTGAAGTTTCTTACAGTAAGTAGTTTGGAAATAACATTTTAAAGCTGTTCTGAGAAAAATTATATGAGTTGAAAGAGCACAGGATCTTGTGCTGTGGGAAGTTCCTGTTCACAATACTGTCCAGAAGCACAGGCAATGATGGAAGTTAAATATGTAAAGTGAACCAGTTTTTCTATACAGAGTCTGATAACGTTGCCATAGCTTTTACGGAAGTTGAGAAAATGGTTGAACATACAGTGAATTGTTTCAAAGTGAACACTGCAAGAGGGAAGTTGATGTAGTAGGGTTAAAATATATATCTCACGAGGTAAAAAGAAGTCACATCTCAGTTTCCTCTTTCCTACTTGCTTGTGTGTGTCTTTGTTGGGGTGGTTGTATGGAGAGAGAGGTTAAGAACTAGAGAAAGGAAACTTCTTTCCCAATCAACTTTTTTGGAAACCTTGAGTGCTTGAAAATGAGAAGGACTTGAAATGTTGGAATTGGAGCTTAAGGAAGGAAAGTATCCTTGGTGAAGACAATGTGGGTTTGGATTTTTTTTTTTTCCTTTTAAAGCATTGGCTACATAGAAAAGTATGTATAAAGTCTGAATGATTAGACGTGTCTGGATCTGTTGTATGAGCCTGGAAGATGGAAATAATGACTTTGCAGAAAGGAGAGGACAGAGTTAAGGTTTTAGATGTTTTTGAAGGGCTTATTGCTATCAGAGAAAGGTGAATGGACAAACTAGAGAACATTGGCTTAACTTTCTGTGTTGATTGTGAAATACTGTTATATCTGTATTTAGAGTGGAAAATATGAAAGTTCTTAAATTACTAAAATGCATCGTCCTGTACAGTAAAATATTCTTAATGATAACTAAAGAAACTTTCTCCTGTGGCAAATTACTGAAAAGTGCTGAGATCCATCTTAAATTTGATGAAATTTGTAAAAATTTAAAGAACTATTAGAGAATGGATTTGAATTAATTGATAATTAGTTATCTGATGTCATGGAAGATATTTCTAGAATGGCAGCATGAATATATAAACATACAAACATTCCTATTGCTTCTCTTTAATCCTGCTGTTCATTTTTCTGTATTGTGGACACCCACGACAGCCTTTGCCACTGAGCAGATAAATAGAAAACATTGGACTGTCTTAAAATGACGAGAGATAAAATGTAATAATTTGGAAGTTGGATGAAGAGCAAAACCATAACTTTGTCCCATGGCTCACACTTAAGAGCTAACTAGATTTGAAAAGACTGCTTTTATGATTTTAATTCTGCTGCGGAGCAGTACCTTTATTTGAAGTGAAGTAAAAAAAAGTTCCTGGTTATGGAAACAGCAACAAGTAACTGAAGAAGGACTGTTCTCTTGGAAACTATATTCATAATGGGAAAACATAATAATTGACTGTTTCCACATCGTCTGAGAGAGTATGTTTGTATTAACATACATGCATTTTCTGTAAGGCATGTTCCCAATCCTTTTGATGCTTTTTATATATCTTACACAATTTCTAAGGAGTTAAAACTATTAAAAATTGAAAGGAATCAGAATGAGAGTGTTGCACTTGGCTTTTTATGATAAATTGCTCTATGGGCAATTTATATTTATATAGATAAATAAGATTCTACTCTACAACTTCCATAGGTAACCTATTACCTATGTCTTATTGTTAAAAGGAATTTTTTCCCAGAGATCTAACCTAAATTTCTGTGTGTTCAGTCCCCACATTTTTGAGCCTGTTATTTCTTGTCCTCATTATGGCTATAGAGAACGGATTCATCTTTGATGCATAGTCTTCTCCATTTAGACAGGGATTAAAGGTAGCATTTGACAGTTTTTCCAGGGTTATTTTTTTTTCTTATACGTAGAAGTAAATGTATTTTTTTTTTAAGACTTTGAGTATTAAATGTGCTAATTTTCCTGAGAGAATCTTCAGTCCTGAACATACTTTCCTCTGTTTTATGTGAAATTAACTGGGATAGATTGGCAGGATCCTCTTGTTTCTGCACAATGTGTTCTTATTTTCCTTTGGGTTTACACATGAAGCCCATCTTGTTTATTCAAGGTTATTGATGGTTATTACTGTGTTCCTTCCCTTGCAGCCAGGATGGCACCTTTTGCTTAAAAATTCCTTTCCTAGTCTGATTCGTGATGGTGTTTTACCATAAATGTAGCAATTCTCACCCTTGCAGAGCTAGGGCCCGCAAAATGTGCAGCAAAGCCTGCTGCCCTTGGTGTCTGTTGCTCCAAAATGGAAAGGGCACTACTTAAGTTCTTCCTCTGTCTCCTCATGCTGTTTTCGATGACCTGTAGCATTCTTTCCTTCTGATCCATGTTCTGCCTTCATATTTAATTTAAAGAAAGAAATTATAAGAAATGTGGTAGAGCGAGTGGAGAAAAAGAAAAGAAAAAAGATGTATGATGAATGAGGAGTGTTCGGCATAGATTTAATGGTACATGTAGTATAAGAGACAGATTCTTGATCTCTCAGGATCTCTGATACTATTTCAACCAAATAGTGATAACTAAAACTTAAGTTTCTTTTCTTTATCTCTTGGAATTTCATTTAACATTAAACTTGAATATAAAGCCTTTTTGGCCTTCTAATCATTAAAATGTTGGGTTTGGTATCCAGACTGTGGAGCACTGGACATTTTTGCTTTTGAAACAGCATGCAAGAAAATGTTTGGCAGTTATACCAAGTATAGACTCCTCTTTAAAAACTTTATTAAAAGTTGAGATGTGCAAAAGTTGAATCTTTGAAGGAAAAGTCAGTCCTGACTATAGATTTGGCTTCAAGCAATTTTAAAGATGTATTTTAAGCGGAGGGTTTATATCCATTTGTGTAATTTACCATTTTATCTATTGTTGCAGTAGAGTGAGGAGGTTTTTTCGATCAATGCTTAAAGCTTTAAAATAACTGTCCTGGGTTTGAAGTGAAATAACAGCGATAAGTCATGCCTGAAAATGTAAAATACTTTAAATGCAATTCTAAATGTTTTTCTCTACTCAGTCCTAAAAGGAATGGGGAAAAAAGTGTTTGCAAGAATGCTTTATTTTCTGCTGATTTTTACAAGCAGCAAAAACCTCTATGTCCCTTCCTCTTCTATTCTTAATTAACTAAACTTTTGGAGAAACTTGACAAAATTAGCTAGCAGCTCTTATTTTAACAAATATGTATAGAAAACCTTGATGTCTTCAGTGATTGCATATAATAAATGAAATAAAGGATGCTTACAGCAGCCTGATAGCATTTTGTAATTGGGTTACTGAAACTTTTCTGTCCCAGATGTCTCCATTTGGCATCCTTGCTGTCATAAGACAGATCAGTGGCGTAATTGATCTTTTCCCCCTGTTCTGTTCTATAACCGTTTATACAGCACATCCTGTGCAACCACATGGAAAATATAGATTGTATCTGCTTGAGTTCTAAGTGCTCTGGAAAAATCAGTCAGTACAATTAGAGTGGGAAAGCACTGGCGTTTTTTGTTATTGTTCTGGATCTTCAGATTTATTCTCATCATTTTTAAAAATGTTTTGAAGGTCACATTTTATTGGCTAAGCTAATGATCAGAACTAAAAAAGAAACTTTACCTGGTATTTGTTTTAGGCCTCTTGCTCTAATAAATCTGAAAGCAGGCATAATAAAAAAGTATTGTTATCTTTGCATCTAATGCTATGAGATATTGTAATATGTATATATATATAATAATATCTTTTAAATGTTTGGTGTGTATATCAAATGTAATAAACATTCCTCTTTTTTTTGGTTAGAACTTTCAATAATGAGGGATTGCCATGAAATGAATTGAAAGATATAATGTAGAGATCCTTAAAGCTGCATTTCAGATAGAGAAACTCATATTTTACGTGCTATTATCACAAGTCCTTCACATTCTAAGAAAGATAAGCAAATTGATACTTGCATTGAATTCATTGCTTCTCTTATGATAGAATTGAAAGAACCTGGCAATATTTTGGTGACAGAAAATAATCCCAGAAATTTGAGATGGAAAAGATTTGCACCCTTGCCAGTGCAGACTTCTTCGTGACAACACTCTTCATGATTGCTAAAGTGGTGGCAGGACTTTTATCGTTTCTCTGGGGAGACTGTTCTCCCACCTAATAAGATTTACTGTTAGGATTTTACTTTCTTCTGATGGTTGTATCTGATAATACCATTTTGGAATACCCGAAGTTCTTGATCTTCCTCTTAAGCAGTTGCAGACCTTAGCCTAATTATGCCATTCCATTGCTTTTTTTTGTTCTTTTCTTCTGAATCTAAAGCAACTTATTTTTGAATTTCAGACGTACCGGTTGTTAAGCTTAGCAGAGTTTGGCTATGTTGCATAAAAATTTGTATATCGAGTTTATAACAGAAGTGGTAATTACAGTTGTGCAGTCCCTTTGTGGAATGACATTTTGAGCTCACAGAGTTGCTCAGGGTTATAGGCTATAGCATCTGCTGCTTGAAAGATAAAAACTATTTTCTATTCTGCTTTTAGTTTGCTTTTTAATAATTTCATATCACTATTGCTGTTTGTTCCACTATTACAAAATTAACATTGACAGTTACTTCCCTTATCCGGTTGCCTTACATAGGCCAACTAAGACAGGGTCTAATCCTGAATGTTGCATATTTACATTTCGGTTTAACTTTTCTAGATTTCAATGTGTATGTGTTCATGTCTGAGCCATGTAAATGTCTCTTCAATGGAGGTTTTTGAGCTTGTAGAGCAAAAGTGTAGGTAATATAGTAAAAAAAACCTACTTAAAGTATTTAAGTTCATTTCTGGATTTTATTTTATAAATTCTACTAAACATTTTGTAAGCTTGATTGTTTTAGGATGTCCTTTGATACTTGGGCTTTTTTTCATGACTCATGAAAATAATTGACAGTTGTTCAGCTAATTAATTAGCTAATTCCCTTAATACTGCATTATCAGGTCCTGCTGACTACACATTCAGGCTTTTTCATGTATTTTGTTTCTTAGATCTTGCCAGTGGCAGAGGTGCGTTCTGAATCTAAACTTAAGCCTTTAACTCAAAATTACACTATCCTCCAAGAGTCTGTTTGTTTAGAATAATGAATTGTTATATTTATATTGCAGTGTTTTTTCTTCACTATGCTGAAGAATATGATTATTTTAACAATGAAGTATGAGAGGTATTTTTTTGGTTGGTGCTGCTTAAACTTTGCTTGGTAATTGTAGCTGCTTTGTCTCTGTTTACTTCAGTGATTCAGATTATTTCTTAAAATGTTTTGTTCTTTTTCATTCTCTTAGTTATCATCAACTCCATATGACCCTCCTCCACTTTTAGTAGTAAACTAGAATGAAATCTAAATTGCATTTAATCCATAATTGCTAAATTCACTGGGGCACTGATATACTAAAAATATGAAACTTAAAATAATTTTTATTTTTAATCCTATTGAAGTATTTTAATGTGAATCTTTGTCTTTCTATAAAAGACATAACTAAAGACTCAGATTCTGCAGGGGTGATTAATGTAAGGGCTGATAAAACTGAGCATACAGGATGCTTTGAAATACAGCTCCTTTCTTTACTCTTTTTTCAAGGTTATCTAACTGTATAAAGAAGATATTTGAATACAAGTAGAAATCTGTTTTGACTGACAGAAGTAATGTGTATTTTTCTAGATACCCTAAAAGTTGCAGGTGTAGGGCTACATACAGTGAAAGAATAAACTAGTTATACCAGCATATGTTTAGGTGTTTGTCCAAAGGGAGGAATTCAAGCTACAATTAGGTGAGGCAATCGTAGAGCAACTTTGTAAGGGAAGGAGTGGGACACCTCATCATAGGTTGCAGTGGTAGCACTCTGTATAGTTGGTGATCTTGAACTAGGGAATAAGAAATGCAAAAGGATCTTTCTGAAATCTTATCCTTCTCTAGACTTTGGATGCTAAAGTTAGAACTGTAAGGCTGTGCTGTCCACTCTGTGCCGTCCAGAATTTGGTATAACTTCCTAACGTAGAACATGTCTTGGTAAAGTATTGTGCAGACTTCAGCTACAGGAGGAGATAGTGGTGATGACTGTATACTAATTCTTCAGTGAGGACTATATACATGGTCCCTAATGGTGATAACAATAAAAAAGTTAAATAAGAATGTAATCACTCGATTAAAGTATTGCTTTCTTTTTTTTTTTGTCTCCACATGGTGATGTACTTATGGTTAAGGTAGTATATACTCTGGTTTCTGTTCAGATCAGGTAAGGTGGTGCAAGCATGCCCATTGATTGTGGTTTATAGGATATGGTTACAGGGGTTTCTCCTGAGATGTGGGACTTAAATACTTCCAGGTTGATGAAGATCCCATTGAATCCACTTCTTACTTGGCCAAACACTCTAAAATTTAGAAGAGTGCACAAATGCACACAGCAATAAGTGGCTTTTGTTTTCAGGCTTGCTTTTAAAGTAAATCCTCTGTGATGCCTTTTACTGAGATGTTTTGAGGTATTAATTAGATATTTTCAGATTGTGCTTAAGATCAGATGCCTAGGGGAATTAATGCACTCGCTACCTACTTTATCAGTCTTCTTAGTGGGGCCAGACTTGATCTCACTGCAAGGTCTGACATGGTCAAGTGTAGGGCATGTTCAGAGGACTAGGGAACATTGAGAATTCTTCCTCCTCCTTTACTGCTGTGTTTGAGTATTTTTTTACAAGTTGCAGATGCCTGTGGTTAATGAACTTCATTACCTTCTATCCATGGATCTAGCCAGTGAAAAACAGGTTAGCTAAACATGCAAACCTCATGTTCAGTGTAACATTACACATCCTGGTGACTTAACTGGAAATCCTATCACATGTTACCCTGAACAGTGTGTTTTGGAAAACAAAGGCAACTTGCTGAAGTTAACTTCTTTGATAAAGCTGGGGCGTTTTATTATTATTGGGCTGGAGGATAGAAAAAGTACATATGGGAAAATAAAAACTATTAAAAGTTGTCTTGAAATGAAGAAGGCGTGAATTGCCAGGGATTTGTGTTTATTCTAGCTTTATTGTATTCAACAATCTCTTTGAGATGCTACCTTGCCTTACTTTTTTGAAATAGTCCTAGAAGATTTTTAGTACAATAGCTAGACTAGCAGAATTAATGGGATGTATACATAGGTTAAAATGACACTAAATGCAATGCTTTACTGTAAAAGCATGAAGAAGTGAAACTTTTCATTTGCTCTTATGCTTGTACCTTTCTGGCCTTATTTCCAAAAAATGCTTTAGATTTTCATCAACCATTTATGTTGCCATTACACTGTAAGAAAGTTTTCAGGCTATCTATGAATCTAGTAGTTGAGTATTGCAAAAATCAGTTCAAAGTGGATCAGTCTTTATGGTGATGGATGACTGAAGTTGATAAGATTTCTTCTTATCAGCTACCAGACATATGCCTTAAATGGAATTGCTGTTAATGGCACATAAAACTTCATTAGTAGCCAGATTTGTCCTGCATGTTCTCTCAGCAAGTCCTAGATTCTTCTAACTTATCTCATGCTGAAATGTGACTTGCTGAATGAGTGGCCTGATCAGGTAGTTGAATCTGATCAACTTTTTCTTTTCTATGAGCAGTTGATCCGAATTTGAGGCAAAATGCCTATGAAATATGATGCTACAAAAATTGCATGTAAATATATTAAAAAGCACACAATAAGATATACACATTTCTAAAAAGATGAGTTTTGATCATCCAAAAAAATATTGTTTTGATCCAGCAGGAATATTTTGGTCATGCTATTTAGATGTGTTCTTTTGTTACAGTTAAGCAGGAATTGTCATCACAAAATCCAGACGGTGATATTTGGCAAATTCATTCAGGAAATTGTTCTAACAGTATTTTTTTTCTTTAAGGAAACGTGATGTGACCTTGCCTTAAAAATAGTAAAAATGTTTACCAGGTTTAACTATTAAGATTTAAGAGAAGCCAAGTTCAATGATCAAATGTATTCAGAAGTGAAGGTCCTTAAATCTTTTAGAAATCTGTTAGAGGAGAGAAACCAGTAGTGCTAAGTTGTCTGAATTCTATATTATTTTTGCATCACACTTCTAAATATTTTACTCATAGTTTGTACTCTTGGTAACCCAGCTTTAATGCATTTCACGGGAAGCTTTTTCATCTTTCAGTTCCATGCCTGATTTCTAACAAAGCTTCCAACTGAAGTGGAAAGTGAATGGCAGGAATTTCATTGGAATTTCAAGGAGAATGTCAGTCCTAGGAAGCTTAATCCAAACTCAGGATGTAGGACTGTTATGCCTCTTATTTGTCCACAGCAGATGGATTCAGTTATTGACAATGTGACAGTGCTTTGAGTGGGCGATGCAGAAATTGTTCAGAAATTGAAAGGAATGATGCATGTTAATGCTGAGCTAAAGTTAGTGTGTAAATATTTTCCTTCTGTTGTGAGACACTTTCTCTTCTAAGCTAGGTGTGGATAGAAGCTCTTGTCTATATTCATAAGTTTTCTTCAAATCTCTGGTTATTGATAGCAGTGCACTAACTTTAGTGGGCAATTTGTTTAGAAACTAAGATAAAACATTATTAATATCTGCTGGACAGGGTCCAGATATTATCGTTGTTTTTCATTTTCCTTTACAGTTTTTTTTTGTTCGGGGCATTGCTAATGACTTTCCACTTAAAATGCATGGTAGGCTTTCTCATTTTTCTGTTTGTTTCCTCGAAGATGGATAAATCGGTCAATACAGATTTTTTTTTTATATATATATGTATGTACGCACATGTATATGTACTCACACACTGGTTTGCGCTGGTCTATATGAAATAGCATTTACCTTTGTGTTGACAGCTGTGAGTTCTTGTCTTCCTATAACTCTAAACCTAGATTCTGTAAATGATCAAAGTGCTTTAGCCAGACGCCATACATAATGCAGCTTTCAGAGTAAACTTTTCGTCTAAAATGCTCTTGTGTAGCTGCATATTGGTTCTGGAGGCTGCTAACATTATTCAATTTCTTTAGAAGTAATAGGCACCTGAAGTTCTGCTTTTGCACATACGGAAGACAATCCTCATCTGATTTGGTATCTTGTATTTTAGCCCAGTCTGTGTACAGAAACTAGGCATTCTTAAGTCATTGTTTGCTATGAACTTGTAACATTCACAATAGGATTTTAATTTATCAATGAAATGTGACATCTCAACCTTTTATACAGCAGCATTGTGGTTAGAGCGTGTGCGGGAAACTGAAATAGTGGGAACAGTTGATATTCATTTGATTTCTGGGAAAAGACATCCTGCTTCACATAAAGTACCCTAAAGACTTGGCTCTCTGCTGCTCTGGGTGCTTCGATCCTCTTAAGGTGGTCTGGATTATTGTTTTAATGCAAAAAGTAGGCTCCTGCTCTGAAGTGAATCAGTTGTTTTCCCCCCCGCAATGCATTGTTTGTGCTCTGAAATGGTCTCGTGTGTGTGTGAGCTGGATTCTATTACTGAATTAAACTGAAGCATGCACTCCAGAAATGCAGGTAATGCACTGCAATTGCTAATCCACATTTAGTCCTTGGAACCAGTTTAGAATTAGTTTGAAGCAAAATCCTGCAGTATGTGGATATTAAGGTTTCAACACCAGCTATTTTGTTCTACAAACATATTTGTTCTCATTGCATTATGTGCTGATATTGATCTAGTCAAACTGTCCTCTTGCCCAAGCACAGAGCTTCAGAGAAGGTTGCGGGATTTACTGGGCCACAGAGGAGTGACAAGAGGGAAGAGAATTTTCTAGATGAATGATGATATTTGGAAGAAGGAAGTCCCGGTTCCCACAACTATTTGTATGTTTAATCCAATAACTGTTTAGTGTAAAACATTGTAATACAATCTGTTCAAGTAGATTTACTTGTCCACCATCTGGATGTGAGTGCTGCCTGCCAAACCTTTAAGTTGGGGACCACATGGAGGGCAGTGAAAGAAATCAAGGTTACTTTTAAGTAGTGAGGGTCAGGATAACTGCTGTACACTGACTTTCTTCATTTAAGCTGCTATCACCTTCTCAGTTGTAACTGCCTTTGTTGGTGGAGGTGGCTGAAGGAAGTAAGTATAGACTGCACTATGTCCACTGCTCAAAGTGCTGGCCCCTGAATATTTAGAAGTAATGGAGACCTTGCTGGGAACATAAAGGTGCTCAAATCAGCATTTTTATTTTGCTGTTCTAGGCCGTTTGTATATTACAAGAATGTGGAGAAGGAGGAGGTTACACAAAATCTGAGCTGTAAGTACCAGTGGCAGGCAGGAGAAGCCAGTTCAAATCTGGAATTTCTAGCTCTCGTCTCAGTTCCTGTTTGCTGTAGATCCGAATTCCTCAGTTAACTGCTTCTGTGGGGCTTAGTTAAACTAAGTACTGTGTTACACCTGCAGGTACTGAGCAAAAGAGAGTATAGCACAAGATTACAATGGTGTTTCATTTAGTTTATAGGTGGTCAAACATCACCATATTTCACTTGGTTTTAATGGAATGCGAGATGGGGAAGAGGCACTAAAGCTGATAAGTTTATTTTAGTGCAAAATATTTTGTACTGTGGAAAACATATTAGTAAGTGGGCTACATCAGAAAACAGTGAGGCCTGAAGTCATGCGACTCTAGACTTTTAGTTGAGATATTGCTATTGGAGGTTTAGCAACCTTTAGTACCATCAGTGGCAGTACTGATGGAGACGGTTCCACCTATGTAAGAACTGAATGATATTTCCATCCTCAGCCTCTTCATAAATTCAGGAAAAATGTGCTGATGTCTTAGCCATGTTCATTTTACAAGAACCTCAAGTGAGCTATGTTGGCGAGATTGTAGGTCCAAGTTTATATTGCATATTCAGATAACATGTAGTTTCATAGAAAGTAGAAGTTTCATCTTTAATTGCATTTTTCTTGTCCCAGTGTGTTCAAGTGATATAATTATGGTTGTGTCAGTGTATTAGTCTATTGGCATGTATCTTAAGTGATTCAAAAATTTAGCTGAAGCTGTTCTGTTACAGCAACATCATTTTTTTGAGCAATGAATGCATTGTGCTCTCATGCAGAACTCGTGCTCGCTTGGCTGTGAGAGAGAAAATTACAAGTTCATTAGCTGATACAGCAGCTTTGTTTTCCAAAGTAATTTGAAGTCTATACTTCTCCCAAGAAGTGAAAATGGAACTTTTCCTGAATTTAATGAACTGTTTTGATAGTAAAAAATGTTCTGGAGGAAACGCATTTTTACTCAAGTCTTCATGGTGAATTTTCAGTCTACAAAGAGTTAAGAGTGTGCTTTAAAAATGAGCTTAGAGAGACACTTTCAGCTATTTTTCATCATTAGATCTATAGTCACTTTTTCTAAGAATGCAAAATGCACCTTTAGAAATTTGATTTCAGGTTAATTCTGGAAGTTAATTTCAGAAGGTCAAAATTTAGACTTCATGATATGTCTGTGTTTTTATGAGAATGCAACATTATTTTGGTAAACACATCAATTTTTTTACTTCTCTAGTGTAGATATTAATTCCACTTCCAATTTTCTCAATGTGAGTTATTGAGTTATCCACTATAAAGTACCTGAAATTTTAATATTCAACACAGAAATGAATGCTGAGTATAGGTGTTTAAACAGCTGTTTCTTAACATATTTAAACCACTAGGTTTTGCATTAAAGCTTCATGTCCACTTGTACGGTCTTGATTTAACATTCAACAATGAACTTCTGCTTTAGTCTTATTAATTGCACTTTTTTTATTTAGATCAAAATTATGTGCTGGTATCTATGAATAATCTTTCCTTAAACTACTTCAGAAATAGATCTGAAACTGCAAAGTAATTATTTTATGTTAAAAGGATTAAGGGCTTTATCTATCACTAGAGATTGTCTACCTCTTGTTGAACCACAGAATCCATTCATTAATTTAGCACCATGCTGTGTTCTTTGTCTTCTAATGAATGACCTGCCAGGGAAGGTAGTATTCTGATGAAAGGAACTCGGGCTCAAGGAACTGCAATACTTCTGTCCCTTAATGTATGGGTTATTGCAAGTATGCAAGAACTTCATCTGGCTGGCTAACAGAGGAAAAAGGAAAGCTTTGTAAAAGGTTTTGTTGTTTGAAAATGTTGAAGTACTAGTCACAGAGAAGAAGAATGGAAAAATTTAATGGTTCTATCATATTTTCTTGTGTTTTTTTCTCCCGAGAAATAGAAATTGCTAGGAAGCTCTGACAGTAAAGGGACCAATGAAAGGATGGCATAATAGAATAAAACTATGGAGAATAAATGTCAGAGATGACGAAGAATGTATGAGTAACTAATAGTAATAAAATGACTGTGAAATAATGTAAGTGAGGATAGATGAAGAATTTTTTCTTACGAGAACATCAGTCATGATCAAAACAAGTTTGAAGAAAGCATGAGGAGGTATACTACTCTGAAACATACATTAACACAGGGATAATGGGTACAATATACAAATTGCCTAATTTTTAAAAGTGGACCTTACACTCAATTAATTTTGATGCTTTCAAAACTTTCTTTATTGCCTAGTTTTTCTCACTTTGTTTAATTACTTGTAGAATCTTTCTACTGAGATGTTTTACCAAAAGAAAAAGAAGGAAGAGGATTGCTTTGCATATGATGAAAGGAGAGAAGGAAAAATCAACGGTTTGAGCTTGAATCCAAACTTTTGCAATTAGGTCATTGTGTCATCAGAACGCTTCTGTATAACAATTTGTCATTTCTAGCAAAGGAGAAAATTGTGAATTTTCCTTTGTATGAAGTAGGATTTTTATTAATTTGGATTTTTTTTTTTTTTTGGATGGCAAGTCATGCAGAGCAATGCTGTGCTTTGGAACCTTTCCTTTCTTGTTTTATAGTAGATTGTCCATTAAATTGACTAGATCATGTTCCTGCTGTTATCCATGTAAAGTGCTGTAGATATTTGTGATTGTCTTTGATAGGTATTGTTAATGCCCTTAAGATGCACACCTGTTCAGAGAGGCAGGTTGACTGATATTTGGGGAAAAAAAAAAAAGAAAGCTCACAATTAATTTCTTCATCCTGAGAACAGTTTGGCCTTGAAACCAAAGTGAGCTTTCGCTAATTTCAAGTGAAGCAATGAAACAAGGTACTACTTTCTAATATTGTTGCAGAAAAAGGAAGTTTGCTATCTTACCTTCTCCACTTGAGAATGTCATTGCTAAGACTGACCCTAATGTTAAAGCATCATCTGGAGACTTGAGGTATTTGAATTAAATTGTTAGATGTGTGACTGGTTTCCTGTGTAACTCTGCCCAATCTTCTTTTGTTACTTTTCCTTTTTATAAAATGGAAAGGTTGGTACTTCCCTTTGTTCCTGCTTTTTCCTCTTCATAGCCAAGAAAAGGATGTGTTAAGCAAATAAACTGCTGCTTTTGCTTTTGAGGTATGGCAGCACAAATTCTTTCTAATTCTTTTTGGAAAAAGTAAGTGTCTTTTTTTGGTGCATGCTCTGTGCGATGTAATTCTTCTGTAAATTCAGAAGCTTTAGAAGCCCTCAAGGTTTTTTTTTTTTAAAAAAAAAGCTACTTGAAAAGCCCATCTTTCTGCCAGTGCAGCTCACTAATGTTAATGATTTCGGTATTTTAATGCCTTTCTTAGTAGCATGCAATAAGTGTCAAATTTAGTTAATTTAATTTTGAAAAAGTGCTGTAAGTGCTCATGATAGATTTTATCAATCTGCAAAAGCACTGTTAAATCTATAATCAAAAGGATTTATGAAAGTTTATTCTGTATGTTATGAAATTTCATGAAAGATTAAATGAAATGTACAATAAAAGTCCATCAAATATACAGGGGTGCACACAAACAAAACCAACTTCCCCTTATGTCTTTTGAAGCACTATCATTTTTTTAACCCTAACATATTTGAAAAGAAAAGCCTGAAAGTCTGGGGTGTTTTGGTTTTTTTGCCTTATAATTCTGGACATTTTTATCAATGACTTTCCTGTTGTGCCATGTTAAAAATTATCTTTTAGGGAAATGTAGGAACAAGAATACATCCAGATGGTTGGCTGCTTTATGAATGAATGTGTAATATTACGTACATACTGTAATAACTTAAATACTTGAAATACTTAAAACATCAGTCCAAAGAATAAGTGATTTTGTCATCAGTTCTGTATACCACTTGGGTTGTGAAGAAAAGTGTATGTGAACTAATAAATTGAAGGAAATTCTGAACTTCTCTAAAATCAGTTTCCAGGATGCCAAGGCCCCATGGTAGTGTAGATCCCTTTAGTAATATTCTGCACTTCTTTTAATAGAGGAGGATGGATGACAAGTGTCCTGTCCTCTTTCATTCCCTCTTTATGAAGATTGTAGGCTTCACATTAGTGAAACAAGGACCTGGGTTGTATTAATGTAGATAAAATTCATAAAAAAGGTAAGAGAAAATAAGAGCTTAGTAAAAGAGTTACAGCTCTTTTCAGAAAGGCCTCTTTTTGGCAACAGTTTATTAAAGTGAATTTCTCTCATTTACCCTTGCTGCTTTTGGTTGGATATGGGATAACTGTAAGCAAATACTAGAGGAGGCCATCTGATCCTGAGCTTTTTTCCTCCATCCCACGTCACACTCTTCACTGCATACATTCATCAAGCCAACACAATGTTATAATTACACACTTTTCCCCACCTTCCTTGTGAGGTCATATTTTGTATGGATAAGTTTAATGCATTTAAAACTGAAGTTACAGAATGATTAAATCAAATTTTTGAGTCACATCTTGCTTACATCTCAGTTATGGCTTTGTTGGAGTTCCGTTTTAACAAATGCTAATTTTTCTTTCCTGCTTATCTGTTTGAAGTGGAAAAAATAATGTGTAGAATGTAAACTTCGACAATATCAGAATCTTTCATACAGTCTTCAAAACGTATTGATGCAAGGATGCTTATTTTTGTATTTCTACCTAACTCTAGCCATAGTGCTTACTTTCTTTTATAACACGGTTTACATGTAGTCTGAGTCCCTTATTGGAATTTCTTTGGGCTCTTGATTAGCCAATTCAGTTATATGAAGTAGATTACAGGTTTGTTTTTTTTTTTTCCCACCATAATGGAGAATTCATGTACGAGTATAAGCCCAGTGGACTTTTACTACATATCTGCCATGGGTCAAATACGGTTATCTGCCTGATAAGCATATGGATGAAAAAGAAGGGAAATACTTGTATTTCTACCAACTATCTGTCTTGTCTAGAGGGCTGCTGCCAGAGATGTGAACAAGAAAATTGAAATGATGCTTGGAAAGTAGGAAGTGGTATATTTTCCAAATTAAAAAAAAGAAAAAAAGCTAATATAGGACTGAAAACTGATTGTCCAAATCTTACCCGCTATCTCATCCTGCCTTTCAAAGTGACCAAACTAATTTGCCACCTTCTTTCTAACCATTATTATTTCTCAGAGCTAGGAATAGAATCTAGGCTTCCTGACTATCAATATTCTCTTTTCAATAGCAAAGAAAGGAGGAAAAAAAAAAGGTAACTTAAGAGAAATGTTTCATTTCCTCTGGAGGCTGGGCTGTGTAGAAGTGGCTCGTTACAACTTGTTTTGCTCAATAGCATCTAACATATTGAGAGTTGTTTTTTTTTTTTTGATCCAGGGCATTCATGCTGAGGTCAAGACATTCAAGACTTTGAAGTTATGAAGTTAGAATTATGATTTGACAATGTGGAATTCAGTCAATGCAAGATAAAAGAACATGTTTTTTTTTGTTTTCATCACATTATTTTTGGGACAGTTCATTGGTTGATCCTCTTAACACAATTTGTGGATAATAGAGTATGAAACTGATTTCAAGATTAGAACTGTGTGATTAGCAAAAAGCTGTAAGGGTTGAGCTTTTAATTGTAAATTTGAGTGATAGCCAAAATGTCAGCTGTCTCATATGCATAAATGTCCATTGTCAACATAAGATACATTTTCCCCTTCCTTACCTACCAGTATTGATGGAAAGCATACCACACTTGTCCTAGTATAAGGCAGACTTTTATATCAGCAGCTGCTGATTTCCAGATATCCATGAGTGGTGTTCTAGAAAGTGAAGATATAGTAACAGTCAAACTCATATCCACTTGGTCAGTGGCATCACACTTTCTAATTACATGAGTTTAATTTTATTGTAATTAATTTCTCACTCAAAGGTTAATACTGGTGGTATTATAATTCATACTATAGAATACAAAAATAATAAGCATGTCTCAGCATTCTTCAAAAGTTTGATGTGATGCAAGGAATAACTTTTCTCTTTAATTACCCTGCTGGTGTATATTTTTTATGAATTTCTTCTTCAGTTAGAAATATTGCTACAGTGTAGTACTGAATTTTTATTTAAATGAATAACAGTAGTTTTTTGTGTCTGTATGCTCACAAGAGGATGTTATGTTTACACAGATTCTTATGAGTATAAATAAGATGAGCAGAAAGGTGTGTGTGCTCTTTTCCAATTTTATATTGCCTATATTTTTCCTTGTTTTCATTATTTTCAAGTTTGGGATAGATGTGAAGTCTTGTGCCACTACAAATAATTGCTGTATATAGTGTGCTTCCAGAAGTCATAAGCTAGTCATATAAACAGCCATAAGCAATAGCAAAAAGTCATTCTGACCTGGAAGCTGTGTTACAGACAGCTTAGAGAAAGTTTCTGCACTCATGCGTGTTTTTGGGAATGCATCTACTGCAGTGGTTGAAGAGTGGATAGCCATAAGTTAATATTATATAAAAAAATTCTCAGATGGGTGCTCAATGCATTCCCTCTTAAACAAAAGTGCACCTTTGAATTTATGTTGTTAGAAGGTATATGCTAGGCTGTTTCAAATTTCTCTTTGTGAATGTTTTAGTATTCATAGCTATATTGAGTTGGCTGAGAATTTCAGAAAACTGATTCTGAAATAAGATGAAAAATTCTCCAAACCTCTCAATGTTCAGTATATGCTACGATGTAATTTACTGTTGTCTCAGGTCAAGGGCTGCTGTTGGTTCCTTTTCCTCTGCATTTCCAATATCTTCCCGGTTGGATTTTTGGATACATTCCAAATGCATATTATTTAACTTAGCGCTGTGCATTCCTGGTTGTTGATTTGCCTCTTTCCCTGGTAGCTCCACACGCTGAGCAACTGTGTCTGTGTGTCTTGCAACTGCCATTGCTAAGGGGCAGGCAGCCAGCTTACACTCAACTGCAGTAGAAATAATTCCTCCTCTTAATTTCTTTGTCCATAAAAATATGGCCATCATTTTACAAGACCCTTTAGGTAGCATGTGCACCAAGATTAGAGAGTTATTTCTTTCAGATTCAGCTGTTTGAGTGCATGGATTATGTGTATTGAACCCTGAAAAATGGATTAAAGTCTTCAGTCTTGCACACTTACAGACTGATGGGAAAATGTGTAAATTGTTGCTGCAGCAGTATGAGGACTATAAAATTACAATGCAAAATGTAAAATACACAATTTGTAAAAATTGTACAATTTGATAATTCAGGTGAAAGCTTCTAATTCATTAAAATTTGTGGGGTCATAAATTACATTAGTAGATGATGTCTGAACTCTTGTAGGCAACTTTTGAAGTCCAATTCTTCATAAAGTTATAATCAAACCATTTTTGCTGGAAAGTATTGTGCATTGTTAAACTAATGACAATATATATAGCTCTAGATGTTTATTATTAACAGGACACTATGTGTTATATCTGCCAAAGAGCTACTTATTTAATTCTTTGAAGTCATACATCAAAATATAAATGGGTTGGTCCAGATCATTGCCTCCAATAATCTTCATTTTGATGATGGTAAATATGTAGAAACCAGTAAAGTTGTCAAAATAGTGCAGTGTGAACAGATCTAAGGTACCATACAATTATGTAGGCTGTCTTTTTATTTTTAGGAGTTTTTCAGGGAAAAGCAGCATCGCTTTTACATTAAGGTTACTGGTTGCTGAAATGGTCTATTGGTGATACAGAAAGAGAGTTAGACATCCTGTGTTTCGCAGGCTGAATCTGACCTGTTGGAACAAATCCAGATGGTTCCTCTGGTACTACCTCTGTTAGCCTTTCTTGCAGTTCCTTACTCTACTGTAGTCAGATGTCTTTGTGCTGCTGAAATGCACGTATTGCCACATGAAAGGTATACTGGATCACATAACAAATACTTGAAATAATTTAACCTAAACTTGCCGTTTACAAAAACCTACCAAATGGTGTAGCACAAAGTGGAATTAATTCTTGAGTATATGACAATAATATGTATTTTAGGTATGTGCAGTAGATATATACCTACCTGAAATAATGTATTATAATGTTCCTTTAATAATGGATGACAAAACTAGTGTGCTGTTACTGGTTTATGTAGAGAACCCTGTCTTCAAGGAAAATTAATCCTGTGCTTCAGTTTTGGACTTCTGAGAACAACGGTCTAAATTAAAAGAAATATTCTTTATGGCCTCACCAGATTGGTGTCTCCCGGAATATCTGCTCTCTTAGGTGTAGTCAGCTACATTGTACTTAGTATTTTTCACAAAAAAAATTCTTTTATAAGGTAGATATGAAATGGAAATAAACCAATTACAGTCTCTCCCTCGTATTTCAGGTTGGCTTCTTTTGCATTCAGGGTATATCCTTGTCCTTTCCTTGCTTCAGTCTCTATAGTCATCCCTTTCTCCTGTTAAAACTGTATAAATGTTTTAGTTTCTTAACCATTTTCTCTTGGATTAATTTTTCAAAAAGGGTGAGTAGTTTTCTAAGAGTTCTCCTTTTTTTTTTTTTAATTACTGTGTAGAGAGGGGAAATTTAGACCACTGAGAATATTGCTTACTGATATGTCTGTGTATCTTCTAGAGAGAGATGGCCTAACGGTTACCCACATAACACTACGTGTTTGATAGGGAGAGAAGGTGTGCCTTGTTTTTAATGGCACCATACAAACAGACAGGAAAAAGCAACACTTTCTAGTGAGGGTTCCCAAGGAAGCCTGAATAAAATGGGTGTGGGGTGCATTTTTATGTTTTGTCTAATTTTCTCTTACCTGCTACATGTCCTTGCATAGTCTCAATTGGATGCTCATTCTTAATAAACAAATTAAGGAATAGTAATGAGTGCATCTTGGATATGTTTCTGTGATACAGAAGGGCATTTCCAAGTTCAGGTTACTTCATTGTCTAGATAATATATAGATCTTTTAATAAATTTGCCATCTCAGCAGATACTCTTCTTCACTCTTCTACTAGATAGTAGTCATCCTGACCTATCATTTCTCCTTTAAATTCCCCTATGTACTCAGAATAAATTCTTTCCTAAATTTATGGTAGGGAATGCAGTTATTCTATAATAGCTGTAGCTTGTTGCATTGGCTTTAAATGACTTCAGATCAGAAAAGTATTTATCTTCTCATTATTCGGGCTGTTTTTGTTGGCTATCTTCCTTTTGTTCTTCTTGTCCCTTTCTGTGTAATTCTCTTGGGGAGCAGGTTAGTATCCATGTTGTCCTTCAATATTTGTATATAAAACCTGTAAATAAAGAAAAAGCATAATAGGTCAGTTTCTTATAACCTTGTTTTTTCCTCTGTAGGGATTTTGCAGATTTTTGACATTTCTAGAAATAACTTTCAACTCTTCTAGTACAGTTTTCTATTGTCTTTTTTCCCTGGTTTTTCTTTTGTTTTTCAAGGTATAGCTTGTCTTCCAAACCCTCCGAATTTTTATAAAATGCAGAGTCACCAGCTGCAGTCTCAAGTCATCACAAAAAAAAGTTTTTTTTTTTTCTTCTTGTGGCTACATTCATATTCTGCTTAACCAAAAAGTCTGCTTATTTCCTTCCTGTATCCCAACTGGTGGCATATACTTAACTATTTCTCTGTGACCTATATCCTTTTGTCTTTGAGATTTATTAGGTTCCTCGTTTTTGGCTTGAAGGTCTTCATTGTGACTCATAGGTCTGGAGTTTGTATTTCTTCCCCGAAAGTTCAAAACAGGCTGCATGAATTAGCTCTATAAACTCTTTTTTCTTTGCTACGCTTGGAGAAGAAAAATAACTGGGATGACATGGTGTGAAATGCTATCAAAACTAACGTGGTCTCTGTTAGATGTTTTTATTTTTCCCTCTCCAGTCCTTAGTGCGATTCCCTGATATGTACAAGGCTAGTAATGGATTCTGATCTCATCATGATCACTCTCTGCACTAATCTATAAAAGGGATGATTTTCATTCATTAAGCTCTAATCGTTGCCTCTTGTGTTATCCACCTATTGACAGGAGCCCTCATGGAAGTGATTTTTTTGTCCTGTTGCTGCATTCTGTTGAGTGAAAATGCTTCAGATGGTATCTCTTTCCAGAACAGCAAACTGTGCGCCATATTGTGATAATCAGAAGAAATTTTTTTTTTCCTTCCTTCCTGAGCAGTGGTGAAAACTACCTTGTGCTTTGAATATTTTATTGCATCAGATCAGCTAGGATCTCAATATAAGATGGAAAAGAATGGCTTAACTCATTCAGGCTGAGTTCACCTATTCCCGATATTTTTATCTCAAACAGCATCTGCAAATGGATGCCTAGGGGAGGGGAAGCGTTACCCCTTCACCAGCCCATAGTCTCCCACCCTTCAGCTGTTTTCAGCTCGCATTTTCTTGAGTCTAATGTTTTCCACTAACGGATCTCTCTATGAGAAATGCTCGGTCATGATTAATTCAGCAATCCTAGATCTTGCAGCTCTCTATGCTTTACAGAACGAGACTGTTAAGAAATCTAGATCTGTAGTTACAGCTGTATCTGGAGGAGATTGACGTGGCCCCAAACTTATCAGATATCTTATCAGATGTAAATTCTGCTGGCTTGTGCCTTCTGTTGCAGGAATGTGGTGTTCTCAATCCAGAGATTGGTAAAACCATGCATGAAATAGTTTTTATGTTCATTCAGCATTCTCTCAGATGCTAACACAAAGAAACTGAATTTCAGATCTTACAAGGTTGGCTGAGGAGCTCAGGCAAGTCTTATGGCTCACACCTTGTCATTTTCCTACTCTTTGCCAAGTATTTTGGTGTCAAAGAAAGTTAAGTGCTTTTCTTTTCTCCTACTGTCCAGGGTAGGATTGTCCATTGGACATCCCTCTGAATTTAATTGATAGAGTTACTATTCAAAACACCTTACAGCTACCTGGCTCCATAGCTGTTCTGGCAGGAAGCAGATTTTTTTTTTCTCTCTCTCTCTCTCTCTCTCTCTCAGCCTTGAGTACTGAATGAAGTGATACTGCCAAATCAGTCTGGACTCAACCTTATGTTTTACCATGCACAAATTTGATTGCAGTGATGACTTTACCACCTCTGTCGAGGAGGTTTGTTTACATCTTTAGAATACTTGCTTTCACATCTTAATCAGTGTTGCATCGAAATATATTCTTCACAGAGGGTCAACATTCTTGAGAGTAGGGTTCTCCTTTTTCCACTATACACTGCACCAAGACTCTACCAAAATATTGGCACCTTAAGATGTGAAAGAGCCCATTCTCTTGCTGAAGGGCATATTTCTTTCAGGATAATTGGGCTGATATTTGGACCTTTTACTGATGATGTTCTTAGACTGTAAACACAGTCTTTCAGCTTTCTGGGACTGAGAGTAAATGAGATTGACCTGGGAGTAAATTTGTGGTCATTCGGCCTTTGAATTGGGCACTACCGTTTTGTCTTGAAACAGATTGAAAATTGCAAAACAGGGCTGCATCTTACTGTTATGATAAAGGTATGTTTGGTTCTTTCTATGCAATATACTGACATAGATGGCATGTCAGACTTAGCCAGTTTTTCAGCTGGTATAGTTTTATACTGTAAGTGCTCTGAGCAGGGATTCTTCCCTCCTGTGGATAACTGTCCTTCTGCAAGTCATGCAGTTTCTGAATTGGTGAAAGATCAGCTGTTCATTCTTTTTTTTTTTCTTTTTTCCCCAAGAAACATGAGGTATGGACGTGTCATCTGTAATCTAGTAGTTTGCATAGTGAAAGGACAAGCAGTGAGGGCGACAAGATTCAGCAAAATAGGAAATTTTTACTGGATGTTGAAGGAAAAAAAATATTCATAATGAAGAGGATGCCCAGAGAGGTTGCAGAACCTCCATCCTTCGAGACCTTGAAAACTCTACTGGACAAGGCCCTCAGCAACCCAGTGTAACTCCTGAAGTTAGCCATGATTTGAGGAGAAGGTTGAAAGGGATGATTTCCAGAGATCCCTTCCTACCACGTTTTTTACCATGATTATATAATAAATAGGATAATCTTAGTTCTTAAGGAAAGATTGAGCTACTTATACTCATTTTCAATAATGGGTACTTTATACAAAGAGGAAGATTTTGTTTTATAAGTATTAAAGATAAGATAGGTCTTATTTTTCAACATTGCAACTATATGACTAAAACTGGTTCTTCTCACAACTTAAGTGAAAGTCATTACTTAGCACAAAAAGTTTTAATGAGAATAACTGAATAAAATTTTTATGCGTTTGAAAGGCATGATATATTCTGATATATTAAATCTGATATATTGACTCCTTCTGAAGAAGGAGTAATGCCTTCCCTCAGCCTGCTCCTGATGCTGCTTCTACTGCGGGACAGGGTGCTGCTTTGCCACAAGGGCTCATTGCTGGCTCAGCATTCAGTTTGTTGTCCACCAGGACCCCCAGATCCTTTCCTTTCCAGCTGGTGGTCCCCTAGGGTGTGCTGGTGCATGGGGCTTTTCCTCGCCAGATTTAGAAGTGTGCATTTCCCATTGAACTTGAGATTTCTGTTGGCCCATTTCTGCTGCCTGTCGAAGTTCTTCTGATGGGCAGCACAATCACCTGGTGTATCAGCTGCTCCTCTGAGTTCTGTATCATCTACAGTTTTAGTTCTCTAAGTTCAAGATTTTCTGTAGCAAGTACAAGATTTTAAAAACCAGTATTTTGACTAGTTGTATAATACAGATTCTTGGACTATGTATGAACCGTAACACTTTAAAGACCATAATACTAAACTTATGCTTATTTTTCTTGATTCTGAATTGACCATTTCTGCTTGCATGGCTCTTATGCATCTTTTTAAAGACTATTGTAAGATAGTCCTGGATTACTGTGGCTATGGGGGAAAAATAATCAGATAATAAGAATGTAAGGAGACAGGATATAATATTTGATAATATGTAGTCCTGTGAAGTGTATGTCTCTGTAGAACACTGCAGTTTGTGTCCATCAGAACATTAGTACTCCAACAGTTGATTTAAACCTAATTAGCAGATGTGCTCTAATGATGAAAATCCTAATGACTACATTCCCTGAACAGATTATCTGCAATACACTCCTTAATTTTACATGGACTTTTCATTTGCTTGTAACTGAGAAGAGGCCATTTTCATTTCTCATTTTTATAACTGTGTAAAAATGTACTTTCTAGATGCAGTATCACAATACAGTTATTCATTAGAAATTCCTTACGGAACATATATGCGATGGATATATGAACAGTGCATTGGATCTGTGTATGCTCAGTAAGTGTACCTGGGATTCCTGGTTGTATATAGTAGTTCTGAAAGGTTCAAAATGTAAATAAATGTGAAAATTCCTCAATCTATACATGGACCAAATTTCCAGGAAAACACATTTTTGGAGAAATGTCACTGTTTTGTGGGTTTTGTCCAAAAGCTGTTAAGTGCACAACTGCGTACTTTAATTGGTAACCATGAATGAACTGTAACAGGAAGTACCTGATAGGAGTGATTTAAATATATGGGGGAAAAAAAATTAAGCTTAATATGGTCAATTGGTAAAGAGATAACAATTGTCACTTGCAAGGTAATTATCTGCCATCTGTTCTGAAGATCTATTAAAAAAAAAAAATACACTTCTGTGAACAAACAGCAAGATGATCTTTGTTTTGCCTGTATTTATTGCATGCCATAATTTCTGTGTTTTAAAGACACAGTGACAGTTCATTTTAGTGTTTAGGATGACCTGTGTGAGGGCACGAGATAGGACTTTCAATGGTAGTCCTTCAAGTGTGGAATGAACTTGTGATGGAGATCAACCCAGTATAAAACCTGACTGCTTTTGAAGTACATGAGCAGTTTTTCTTGAAAAATTGAACTAAAAGCATGATCATATAACAGTAATTTACATTAACAACACCACAAAATACGGTTTTATGTTTTGAATGGAAGAACCTTGTCCTGGTTCCCAAATCATAATTTAATTCTGAACCTGCCTTAGTAAAAAAAAGAACTTTCATTATTTGAAGTAGTACTTCTCTGTATTGTATTTTTATTAAAGATGAAAGCTTGGAGTAGAAAAAAAGCCATATAGAATAAGTCTTACACCTCCAGAGGAAAGATGCTGACTATCTGAGGCATAGAACACAAAATAGCTTTCCATGTGTAAAATTTCCACCATGACAGCAGATCAAATGAAAGACCAAGAACAGTAGAAACGAGAAGGTCCAACTCAGTTGGACAGTACCAAGTTCATGGTACTCATGGTTAAAATTGTAGAAGCGATAAGTATCAAGAACATATGATTTTTGAAAAGCATTGTAATTGAATCTACATTACATCTTGATAGAAGGGATGGTGCTGTGGTGAGTGGTAGGCTCCTCAAGTCATTAATCTTGAAGTAGCTAAGAAGAAGAGATGCTAATTTTACATGACTGTTTTCAGTGAGATGATTCTAGAAGTCTTTTTTCAGTCAAACAAATCAGTCATCTTCCATCAGTCATTTGGAGAGAGACAGGTAGGTTTGTACATGACATGGGTTATTTCCTGTGATTAAAAACTAATGGGGCAGTAGTTCTGTATGTTGAACTCACCTGCCTGATTGCTCTGTGTGCTTGGGAACAAAGTATGGAGGTCATTTTTACAAGATGGTCCTGAAATACTGTGGCAAAGGGGGTGGGGGGTGGGGGGGTCAGAAATAATGGCAGCCATTTGGAAGTGAATGCCAATTCTAAGCTGTTGTGGAGAGGGTGAGTGTGATTTCTGAATAAACAATTGAGGAAATAATTACCTTATGACATTATTGAATATGCACATAGTACTGGCAGGGATGAGACCATTGATAGGGTATTATAGCCAGCTCTGATATCAGTGCCGAAGAATGTTTGACAAATAATGAAGTATTTGGGAAACAATTACAACAAATATTTGTAATCTGTGTGGAAGGGAAAGGCTTGAATTCAGTCCTTGGCTAAAACCAGACATTAAGGATGGCCTTGACCACAATCTAAAACTACTTATATGAAGAAAGATCTGTTAAGAAAGGTGTCTCTCTCCTATCAGAAAATTTTATGTTTGATTTGACAGCTGAAAGCTGAAGCTTAGGCAAAGTGAGGTAAGAGATTAGGTGCAAATTTTGTATTGTAAGATACTTCATTAAATTCTGGTTAATTTACTTGGGGTTTTAATTTATTTTGTATTTTTTGTCATTTAGACTTGGCAATTGTAACACTGCTTTTTGGCTTAAGCTATGAAAATTATCTGTAACCAATACAATTTCTAGAACTGATTTTTGTTTTCCAGTTCATTTTGTATGCTGTGTTGTCTTTCTGTATGCCACATACTTGTATCAACAAAGCATAACTGCATTGCAGCGTGACAAACTAGATATACTGCTATCTTGTTAATCATTGGGTTTGGGGTATTTGAAAGTTGGTTGGATACAGTTTGTTAGAATATAGCTGAATGTTTTTATCAGAGTACTCAGCACTGAAATTAAGTGCTGACATTCTAAATGCCATTTGTAGATCTCAAAGTCAAACGGGATGAATAATGCAAGTCATGCTTTCATAGCTGTTGAATTTTCCACAACCTGAGGAAATCAACAGCACGCTGATGTCTAATCAATCAATTCATTTATATGGTTTTCATCATAAGCCTCAGAGTTGGAATTAAGATTTTTCTTTTTTTTAAAGTTAATGTAATTTCTCCAAAACCAGTGCAGTTTTTCACTTCTTTAGAACATTTCAACATTGTTTTGTCCTCTCTGCTCCTCCTTCCTCCTCTATCCCCTGGATGACTTGAATATGGTGGTATTATGTGAAAGTAACATTTGCTGTTATAGGACAAGATGACTTGCATATATGCAACCATCAGTATTCAGTTCAGTGGTCTGTCATATCTATCTGCCATCTTGGCTTGTCAAAAGAGGTCTAATGAATTACCTGAAGTAAATGTATTGGATTAAGTAGTTTTAGAAATTGCGCTTACACTATCACTAGTTTCAACAAGAGATCTCATATCCATATAGTGGTAACACCACTTGAGCGTCATTGCTAACTTCCTTGACCTTAGGCTACTTTATATGCTAGTGTTTGAGCAAGAATATGAAAACAAGGCTGTCCACTTGCTGAGGGTGGGTAGATTTCATGTGTAATTTCACACAATGATTAGAACAGCATTATTTTAATCAATTACCTGAGGAAGTGATAAGCTCTGGTTTAGGCTGTAAGGATGATACCAAGTTCTGGAGACTACATCCAGACAGTATTTAGTAGTAATAAAGTAGTCTGTCCCTGTCATGAGAACTAACAGATGGAATTATTACAAGAAAAGAAATTGACAGGTAAACTGAAATCAGTTTTTTCCATACCGTTAATCTGGGGAGAAATGCTTTAGGGTTTGCAGAAATTTAATAAATATGCATAAGGTGATATTTTGTGTTCCACATCCTTTACATTTATACTGGCTTATTAAAGATTTAATTAAGTTTTCTAAAAAGGGAGAAGATGCAGTCTTGCAAAAAAATGTAGATGACAGTGTGGGTTCACAATAATTAGGGCTTCAGGGATAAAATAAAGGGTCTCTACAGTTAATGAATATTAAAGCAATGGCTGCTTTGAAAACTTAAAAAAATGACAGCATTTTACTTACCACATCTGTCTTCTGTTTGTATTCTAGCCCTGGTCCTTCAATATTTGTGACAAATGACATACCATTTACTTCTGCAACTATGGATAGTAAACAAAAATTACAGAAGATATTTTACTTTGCTCTTTTTGTGCATAAGCAAATTCTTTTTACCAACTTCCTGCTCTTCATTATCCTGCAGTGTCTTTCTTTGTTGTCCATTCATTTAAATCTTAAAAACAAGTATCTCTGTATGAAATTTATTAATATTTTCCTATTGAAAGCACCTCACAAAGCATTGCAAAGACTCCTGTTCTTTTAAATCCCTCTTTAAGTCTATTTTGCTGTCAAGGTTCTAAAACCTTGATGGTGGTTAGACAATAAACGTGGCGCCGTAACTGTGGACCACGTTAACCCATGGTCTTCATTGGTCTCTTGTGTTCTGTGTGCAGACATACATAAATAAGCAAATGAGGTCTGCTTTGTCTTCTTTGATACGTAGCTTCCAAACTCCTGGGGACAAGAACTGTCTCTCTTATGTGCTTCTCTAGTACCTTGCACAATTAAATTCTGCTCCTTGACTAGGATTTCTTAGCACTCTGATTATATAAATAACAGCAATACTGAAATAATAATTCGTTGCACAAAATTAATTAAAAGCATAAATGAAACCAACGATATGATGCTTGTACCCTGGACAACATAATTTGGTCTATAAATTTTTTATCAATGTAATATTGGAAAAGAAATATATTGTTCTGCATTTTAAAAAGTGTGTCCAACTGTAAGTTCAGTACAGCTGCCATGGATTCTCTTACAGGCTTTTGTTTAAGGCCTTGAATGTAACTTCTTGCTGCTTTAAGCTTTATAGCACATATTAAAGTATAGTATTCTACCATATGCTGTGGGTATGGCAGAAGCTTGTATCCTTTATGCTTATACCCTCTTGACAATTTTCCAGGTCTGCTTTCCTCCTTCTATTGTTGTTGATCCTGTGTTACTTTTAGAATATCTTCTGGACATCTTCTGGATCTCCTCTTCCTAGAAGAAGAAATTTCATGGCTTTCTGAATCTTTCTTTTCTGTTCGCTGTGCTCTGTTTACAATTCTGGTGGCCCTGTCTTCTGGCAGTAAGTCAGCAGTCCTTTCTTCCCATTCATTTCCATGGGAAAAGTGGGTACTTTTGTGTCAGTGAGTGATGGAAAAGAAGAAAAGAGAAAAAGGAGCCCTGTCTTCTGGCAGTAAGTCAGCAGTCCTTTCTTCCCATTTATTTCTATGGGAAAAGTGGGTACTTTCCTGTCAATGAGTGATGGAAAAGGGGAAAAGAGAAAAAGGAGCTGTTAACGGTAGTATGGACTGTGAGGAAAGATCAGCAGGTAATGGAGCTTGCTCTAAGTGGTTTCTACAGTTGATTCAGGAACTGAATTCTCTCCAGCACAACTTTCCTTTAAAACCCACAGCCTCTGTGAAAGCATTGGCTTGCCTCTGGTACCTAACCCTTTTGCGTTGAAGTTTTTAAAATATACCCTTTCCTGAAATTTCTTGTGTTTGTTGAAAATTGCAGTTTTAATTGTCTGAACACTGCTTTATTTGCATCTTGTTTCTTCTCCCTGCCAGCCTGTTCAAATGCCATTTAGAAGTAGCAGGAGAGTAAATTTTCCTCTTGTGTTAACTGTATTTTTTTTAAGTGGAAACTGTTATGTGCTTCAAACAGGGTATTTGTTTCTGTATAAATACGAAGTTTTATTTTAGTGTTACAGATTCTGGTAACTTATCCTGAAGACAGAACTCTGTATATGCAAAGTGACTTAGTCACACTACAGGTTACTTTTTCCCACCCCCTTTTACAAAGAGCTGGTAAAAAGCCATCTGGCCCACAAGCCCTGTCTATTCTATTTTATGGGATCTTTAAATACTGGCATTTCTGTACTCTTATTTGTCTTTAGAACCATATGTTTGCATAGTTTTTGGCAAAGTAGTATTTTTTCAGAAAAATATTAAGTGTCTCTTCCCACCTTGTACCACAGAACATTAAATTGTTGGATATTTGGCCAAACCCAATGAGCCAAACTAACAATGTGTCAGTTAGGCAATCAGATGATTTCAGTTAAGTCAGAATGCTATTTGGATTGTGTGTATAAAGCAACCCATTTGTATGGTTGATTAATATTCATCCAGTTTCAGTCCTGCATATGTAACTCCATGTGTATATATAGTGCAGAATATTTAACTACATTATTTTTAATTTTTTTATTTATTGTTTTATATACATTTCATAATTTTATACATTTTATAAATGTTTTCATTATTAGAATTATATTGTTTTGCAGAATAAATTCAATTCAGTTGAACTACATTCTTGGAGTGGGAGATAAGTACTTATGTACCAGGAAAGTAAATTGTAAAGTAATGCTTCACGTACTTATTTTTAAATGTGATTCAGACCTAAAAGTTTCTAGCAGATCTTGTGGTGTTCTTGTAAAAGGATAGGTTTCTGTCAAATGGAGATAAAGTGTATTCTCTGTGTTTGTGTCTGTAGGGGTTAGGATGGTAATTGCATCTAATTTTTGGTGATGCTTTCTCCTCCCTGTGGTCACTGATGTATTATTTCACTGAAAATGTGTGGGGAGGAGTTGAAGCGTCTGCAGTGGATTTCTTAAATCTGAATGTAATTTCTATTACTTTATGTTTCATCTCTAGGGTTGTCAGAATGAGAGTTTTTTCCATAGTTGTTTTCTTCTAAATATAGAGGGGAAAAAATTATTTGTGTGAGCTGAGAATTTTATTTAGGGATGTGCACAAGCATAATGATAATATTGACCTTTCTCCCCTCCCTGCCCCCCCTCAAATAGGGAAGGAAATTTTGTCACAATGAATAGTACAGTTCTGTAGGAAACGTATTTTTTTGTGTCCAGTTAATGAAATATGAAACCCTGACTCCCTTGAACAACATGGAGTGTAAATTGTGCCAGACTAAAATTGGAATGAGCTGATAAGTGGTATCTGCTTTTTCTCTGACATCTTTTTAAGACTGTAAGAGGTTTCAACAATGAAAATCTCCCTGATTGACTATATTTAAAATGGTGCAACCATGTGAATGTTCCTGATTGGCATTTTTCCTTGTAATGAGGTGATTTATTGTTTGTTCTTGCATGTTCAATGAATATTCACCAATTTTGTTGCTAAACATATTGATGAGCTTTGCATTTATTTATCAGATCTTATAATTGGTTTTAGGCCTCTGTAATCTTCCTCTCCATAGCAATTATTGTTAATCTATCAAAAGTATCACCCTCTTACTCCCTTCCTGCTCCCTAAAGTCGAGTAAGCTTATCAAAGATTTTTTTTTTTTTTTCTCACTTGATCTTTGACTAGTTAGTTAACTCCTCCTCTTAGGTCATCTTTGTAAACAAGTTTGTAATGTTAAATTGACAAATGAATAGATCAGAACTGTTCTGTTCTTTTTGGTCAGTTACTGCTTCAGCTTTCATGAGTGTTCCTTCCAATAGGCTAGACTTAGCTTAGACCATTGTGCTATTCTAAGAAATAATAATGGCAATGTATCCTATCTTTTAACTAAAATGATTTGTTTTCACTTTCTGTCTGGATCTATTGGGTGGCTAACTTTGCTAGTTCATTATCATAGCAAATGGTGTAGCATTTGTGAGGGAACTAGGGAAGTGGCTGTCTTACGGTCGCATGGGAGAAAGTGCAGTACTGAAGACCTTCTCACTCATAAAGGCAAACTTTTTGTAGGGAAACTGTTTCTGCAGATTCCTCAGGGTATAAAATACGGTTTCTGAGGTGCATTTTTTTTCCCCCATGCTGATTTTAAAAACTAGGTTGAATGGGAGTTGAAAGTGGGGTACTGGACGGTGGCATGGTTAACTAGTGTGCTAATATTGACCTTAAAGAATGCAGATTTCAAAACTCTAGTTTGAAACATTTAAATGTGAGATAGTAAGTTGAATTAGCTGCAGTGTATCTTTTCATCTAGCTGCAAACCAGGACAAGACAAGAAGCTGCATAAATTTTATTCACATACGAGGGGATGTATTCTTTAAAGATAATGCAGCCTTTGACTTCAGTAATTTTTCAGTGTTTATCCTTTGTGGAGTTATTTTAACTACAAAGATAGCATTTTCTACCTCAGGATGTCCCTGAGATGCAAATGGTGAGCGCTGGGAGAATATATACTAGGATATATAATATGTTTGCTTAGTTCTCGCAAGGTTTTGTAAGAGTCCTCTATTGAATGTGGACTAGGCTGACTTTTGGCGTGAGCTGGTACAGCCTCTGTTATGTCCTTCTGGCAATGGACTTGGGATCTACAGAGGATTTCAGAATATATCTGAGTGCATTTAGGTAATCAGGAACAATGATGTCTCTTCTTCAGTTAGGAAAAAAAAAATAGGGAAAGTGCTTTGTGGAATTATACTTCTAATTGCTTTGAAAGTAAATCTCTAGGATAGGTCTGTGGAACATCAAATTTTATAGTCATGTTTCCTTTCTCCTTTTATATTTTTCATTATTCTATGTCAAGAAACTCCTTAAAATCAACCACAAACACCAAACTGCTAAGTAATATTTTTCTTTCCCTTTCTTCTACTTCAAAAGCACAAGTATTCTTCCTGTTTTCCTTAACTGTAGATGCAGAATAGACTCTACTGGGTCTGTTACAGAATTGAAGCTTAATATTTCTTGACTTGTTTAGGCCTTAAAATTGGCATTTTCCTCTTTAGCAAAAGAATAATTAGTGTTTTTTGTGGAAAATGTGCAGTTATTTTCAACACTGGTAACTCCAGACTTAGCAGATGTAAGAGCTATCATTTTTGTATAGTGAGGATAGTAATGATATTTTATGTAATATTTGTTTCTTTTCTACGATGTATGTACATTGGAGGCTTAATCCTATGGGTACTTGGTTTTATGGGTAAAACATGAAGAACACCTGGAATTTTAAGGAAGAAATGCAACTTGTGTCTGTGATTGATAGGTAGTTAGAAGATGTTTTAGTGTCTTTGGTAGTAATAATAACTTTTTCCACGCTAAAGATTGGTAACTACTGTGGTAGCAAGTTTTTGATTATAATATTTGAAATTCTTAATTTGTACATAGACTAGTTTGTGCATAGTTAGATATCTTATTTCAGAAAGTACCTAAATGGCTTGTCACAAGGTAGAAAGTGTTTATTGCTTATCACCACCACATCTTTCCTCTGCCATTAGCCTTTTAATTTGCTTACTATTCAGTTGCTGTGAAGAAGCAGATTAGAAATATAATTCTATTTTTTAATTTCACAGTGTGCTAATCAGCAAGGTAACCTTTCTCATTAATAGTAAAGGTGCCAATAAGGAATAGGTACTTGAGAATCCGCTCGGTAATACCAAGAAGGCAAATCCATGACATCTGCCTATGTGGTGTGTGGGGTTTTTTTGTTTGTTTGGCTGGGTTTTTTTTAAGTTTTGGGAGATGAAGTAGCCGGAGTGTTCATACCCAGAATGTTTTTCGACTAGATGCTTTATGTGGCCTCTAGATCAACTTAACTGATCTTTCTATGCTTGTCTGGAGCAACTTATTCATAAGAACTCTGCTGATTTGTTGATTTAGTTAAAGGTCACTTAGCTTTCTCTAAAATTCTTTTATGTTATATACCCTCAATTTAACTGTCTGTTATATAATAACAAAGTAAGGTAAAGTACTGTTCTATTCCTTGATGGAGCAATTTAAAAAAAAATAAAAATTTTTCGTTCATTATTCTTAAGGGGATTCTGTCAAAATTATTTCAGTATGTTTGATTGAGGTCTCATTGTTTCCCTGTTCAAGCAGTTATATTTCTGATTACCAAACAGCACTTAAGTGCCCTTATAACAATTTAATTTCTGCCTTTTTATTCCTCTTCATTCTGGTGTGTTTTCACTCATTTATGGAACCAAAGCATCTCTGATTTGTTTTGTATTTACTATGCATTTTAAATTTTAAATGGTTGTTGAATTAATTTGTTCTTAGCATTCTTTCTTTTAACAGGACAGGCTCCTGCCCCTTCCCAGTCTTCCTTTATAATCTAATACACTGTACAGTCTTGATTTTTTTTCCATAGCTAGCAATTCATAGGCTTCTTTTTAAAATAAAACTTGTTTTCATTGTAGTGATTTAGTCATCTATTCTGTACTTTCAGTGACTGAAAATACAGCATCTGTATTTTAACCTGGTATTTGAAATAACTTAGAAAATTGAAGAAGAGGAAGAAAGTTCTTTTTTAACATTACCCATAGTTTGACTGTCTGGGTTGATTGCTGGGTAATTCTTCAGTGGTAGCACAGTACTTCAGGGCTTTGAGTGATTAGTCTCTGTGTGGTGATTCTACAGTGCAAAGAGCTCAGCTATCAATGGCTTTGTAAAATGTCTTTCTACAATCCCTGTTTACAGAGAGCAAAAAGATCCAGATGCCATTTAAGTTCAAATTTTCAGAGAGAAAATCCAGTAATATCCTGAACTTCTGTTGCTCTTCTGGCTTTTTGCCCCCTTTCAAATTGTGATTTGTTGCCAGCATTCCACCAAAGGCAAAGCAGCCTCAGATTTCTAAAGTGATTTACCTCTGTGTGGTGTTACCATCATCATTGCTGTATCAACTGTCAACATAAAATCTTGTCATTCCACAAATATGCAGAGGAATGTGCAGATAAGGGGGGCGGCGAAGAGTAGTGGTGGTACACTAATTCAACAGCACTGTGTACGTATTGCTGGGAAAGGAAGATTCTTTCCAGTAATGTAGATTTCTGAATTACTTTATCAAGAAACAGAGAGCAAATACACTTTGAACAAAAGGGCAATTTTGTTGGTGTCTATGCTTGTTCAAGTCCCCTTTCCTCTAGATGCTATTTGCTCTATGGAGTAGAACTTGCTTTACACTCACAAAGAACAAAAAATAGGGCGGAACTACTGTTCAGTAAAGTCATGTCTTGTCATGCACATCCTTTAAATATCATGCTTTCCATCTAATGTTCTGAAGTGGAAAGTGTTCTGAGGAAGGGCTGGGAGAGCTGGGACTGAGAGAGCTCTTCCTAGAGAAGACTCAGGAGAGATCTTGCCAATGTATATAAATACCTGAAGGGTAAAGTGTAAAGAAGACATAGCTAGACTCTTTTTAGTGGTGCCCAGTGACGGCCAGAGGCAAGGGGCACAAACTGAAACACAGGAGGCTCCATCTCAACATCAGGAAACACTTTTTCACTGTGAAGATGACTGAGCAGTGGCAAGGGTTGCGCAGGGGGGTTGTGGAGTCTCCCTTCTTGGAAATACTCAAAAGCTGTCTGGGCGTGGTCCTGGGCCACCAGCTCTAGGTGGCCCTGCTTGAGCAGGGGGATTGGACTAAATGACCTCCAGGGCTCCCTTCCCACCTCAGCCATTCTGTGATTCTGTGAAATTGCTTTAGAGTTGTAAACTGAACCTACAGCCAGACTAGATAAGAAATGGAAACTGTTTTCTTCATGTTCAGACTTGAAGTCAGTATTCTGATTGCCTGTATTGTATCCCAAAGAAACATGAAATTCAAGTTAATGTTGGCTTTTTTATTTTCTTCCAGTCTTTCTCTTATGGATATAGAAAGTATTACAGGACAGATTATTCTAAAGAGGTTTTGTTTTGTTTTTTTAAAGGATCATACTATGTAAGTTATTTGCATTTCTCCCTGGGCAGCATCTCCTCATTCTATATAAAGTACATGAGCTACTTGCCCCGATATGTACAAAACTATTTAGTATATGAGCAACCTGATCCTGGATTACCAGGTTCTTACGGCTGCTCGGTAATGCTATTTTTTTTTTTTTTTTAATAAATCTCTTTAAAATAAGAGAATCATCTGAACAAAATAATTCGCAATGAAGTTTACAGGGAACAGTTGGTTATGTAGCACTGTTTGGAGAAATGTTAAACTTATCGTCACAAATAGTGCTTGAGAGTAGTCAAACAGGAATATAATTCAAGACAGACCTCACTTTCATGTTTTCAAAGACACTTTGGTCTCTAGCCTTAGAAGACAACAGAAAAATGACATTTGGGGGGGAAAAAGGAGAAATGGCTTGTGTCTTTCTGTGCTATTGAGCCTTGGCTTTTAGCAGAGAAATGCCATTTCTTCAAATGATCTGGATAGTTTAAATAAGGCTGCCTGCTGATTTCAGCAAACACTAAAGAAGGGAAGGGAAAAGAATGGGATCAAAAGTTACTTTATTTTTAAAAATAAGCACAATGTTAATAATGTGTCTGAAAAGTCAATATTCTTTGTAGCAAGGGAGAAATACGCAAAGTATATAATAGTTCTTGAATGGCTTTCAGTAGTTAATTCATTATTCTCCACTGTAAATTCAGCCAGGCTGCTGAATGTTGTGAATTGAGTATTGCAGCAAGCTGAACTTAATAAAAAAATCTTGGGGATGTGTGGAAGAGTTTCTGAAACTCAGAATGGCAATATAAATAGCAATTAGTTTAAAAGGCTGTCTTAGCTAAGTTTAGTCTTACCTAAAACTCAGAAATATTTGAAAATGGCTGAATGAGTACATTAATGTCACACATGCCTTGGTAATCTGTAGCTGTGAGATGTGTTCCTCAATTTAGAAAGAGTTTTTATTTGTGAAATAATAATTGTGAATAGAATTAATGTGAAGTATCTGCTTAAAAATCATAAACTTAGCAGTCTAAAAGGTATGGTCATATGCAGTTCCCAGGAATCTGAAGGTTCTGAATACTGAAAAAATATACAGTAATTTAGAATTAGGAGGTTGATCATCTTACTATTGAATTGAAACATCTGTGCAGTATGATATTAGTGTTTAACTTTTTTTGCATCATTTTGATATTTTCCTAAGGATTTTTTCCCATCTTTTAACCAAGAACTTTTGCAATATTTTTGCTAGGTCACCCTGAAGTGTTTTCCACTGAGAATAAATGGAACTTTTTTAGCATTTCTGTATAACAAGTACTCTTGGAATCATCCTGGTTGTCCTATATTATGCTCTCCCGAGACTAATATCCTTTCAGTGTAAAGGTGACCTAAGCAAAATGTACTTTGAGGTTTAGCTGATGCTTTTGTTGTAATATCTTTTCTCTAATTCGTAATTCATCCTTCTGATATTTCTCATTATGTTTTTAATTACTTCTATGCTTGTAAAAAAAAGTAAAATAAAACAGTAGGGAAAAAGCTTATAGTTGTATAAGGCATCTTACCTAGGCTTATTTCTATAAACTCTTAAATGGTTTAAATTGTGTTTATTTAATGCAGTACAGCAGGGATTCTCTTTCCTGAAGTAAACTGTGTGCTTGTTTACTAGAGTCCTACTCTGTAATTCATAATGTTGACGTTACAGACTTTATCTAAATTACGTGAACTTTCTGAATACTTACATTCATTAAAAAATAAAACTTGTGACAACTTGTGAAAATTTTAAAAAGTATTAATGACAAAAAAGGATTAATTTCCTATATTTTGAAAGAAATTGTCAATTTTTGATTGTACTCCATGGAAACTAAGGATCTTTTTTAAATCATCTGGACAAAATACATTCATATAAACCATTACGCAGGTTACTTTCTATCTTGAGTTTTCTACATTGGAAAAAGATATTAATGTTATTACTTTCTTGTGTAATGATCAGAAAATGACAGCTCCGTGTAACAGGAAATCAACCAGATTTTTCTTAAATTGCTAATGGAGCAATTTACGGGCTAAAATAAAAACCTCAATACTTCTAGTTCTCTATTCATTTATCTACTCAGCCTCGAAAGGACATTTTTAGGCTTAATACCACAAAATGTAGGCTATTTTGCATGAAGATGAAAATCAGTGTCTGATTCCAAGAAGCTCACTGAATCCTCAGTCACAGCTAAATGACTTCAAGTCAGTGGAGCATAATATCTAGTCAGTCATACTGTGCCAGCTTACATGGCTTCTCAATTATGTACAGGCAATGGCTTTTTGTAAATAAATAAATAAATAATCTGAAAGGGGAAAAAAGTATCCTAACAGATTCCTGTATATATTAGTGGTTAGTAATATTTACATTAACACATCCTTTTTTTTTTTTTAAATTAAGAAACAGTCTTTGAAAGATCATGGAAATCTGCAGAGGAGAGGACGACAGGGAAGGAAACATTTGCAGCACTGATACAGCTATTCTCAATAGAAGAATTAGTTTATGACCTTATGACTTATAGAACAGATTGTGCTGTGCTTCCAATCCCTCCAGAATTTGATGTAAACGTTGCTAATTTCTGCTGCAGAGAAGTATGTTGCTCACTGGAGTATCTAGATACTTAATCCTGGAGTTCTCCATTAGATTTAGGATTACTTGTGTTGTGAATCAAGAAATTACATTTGACAAAGTTTGTAAATTTGACATGACCCATGCTTTCTATTCCCGATTATAGACAAGTTCAAAATAGGGAATAAATATTTTGGATAAAGCCACTGATGCTGCATGTCTTACTTTGAAGAGGAGTAAACTGTGATAAAAGCAAAATAGGTTTTAATTTTTTGCCAGGTTCGAGAATAACCTAGGAAGTGTTGAAGAGAAGAGTGAAGATCTAGACAGATCAAAGAAATTACTCTTCTTTAGCACCTTCAAGTCCATGAGCCACGTGAGGTCTTGTTTAGAAGGCTTGTGCAGGAAAGTAGTCATTTATCTTCTCCCTTTTTCATGTGTAGGGAATGATATAAATACATAAAGTTACCTGAGTATATGCAAGTATTGTTTGTCAAGGTTTACAAATGATGAAATTGTTTGTGATACATTCAACGATACTGATATATTGGTGGTGTAACTTACATTTATATGCAGGCATCAGGTGAACAAGGCACCACAGAGGAATGAATGACTGTACATTTAAATAGGCTGTAACAACAATTTGAATGTTAATTCCATTGTCTTTCTGCCATTACTCTAATGGAGTCAGTAATTACATATCTGGGGATGTTTATCAGACACGTTTTTAGAGGAGTTAACTATTCTTGCAACATACTGCTGGAATGAATTTATTAGTACAGTTAGTTTCTCTATACTGTTATTCTTAGCGTAACTAAAGACTGAAAAAGACTGTTAAAACAAGTTGGAATTTAAGCTACATACATCAGATTGAGCGACTTACATGCTTTATCAGTGCAACCTTGGTGTTGGTTTTTTTTTTAACAATGAGTGTTGTCCCGAAATGATTACCTACCAAGCTAATATTTCTTGGAGATTTGATGCATCTAAGTGAACAAAGCAGAGTCTTCATCAAGGGTGGTCATTCGGTTTACATTAGTTGTTTTTGGTAACATACACAGAAGGGAAACATGGAAGTCAAGCCACCTCAATTTTTTTTTTTTTTTATTTGCAACATCATAATTTAAGAAATACTCAACAAAATCTGTGGTTAATTTATCTCCAGTAGCAAATATAATATCAAATCATTAATTAGAAATTCCTTGCCTTTTCTTTCACTACAGAAACTGTGAAATTTGAGCTACTGGACTGAATTTGAATTTTTCATCAGGATATGGGAATGGCTTGGTAATAACCAATGCCTCAGCGTTACTAGTAGTTGACAGTAGATTGAGTCCCTGCCTAATTTTTTTGAAGGACTTTTCCTAGTACCGCTACGTCATCTTGACCCCACCTTTCTAGATCTGAGGTCTTCCACGTTCACGTGTCTGGTAGTAGTCAGGAGGCACCTTCTTACATCAGAAAGAGCTGAAACCTGAAAGAAGCAAATTGGTAGAGTCAGTGTGTTTCAAATGAAAGGAGGCTAGTTTGGACACTGAAGCATTGAGTAGTATTGTTGGGACTTTGTTATTTGCTTTTTTAAAATAGCCCTTTCTGCCTTAAGTTACCTGTGTGATGTTGTTCTGACTGAAGGAAAAGTAAATGAAAGGAGGTCTAAAGAAGAAACTTAATTCAAAATACATTTTCAGTAATGTAAACCCATCGTAAATATGTTTATATGATAAAGACAATCTAATAAAACTTTTGTGGGAACCAAGGAGAAACTTCCCTTTGACATACTACAGCTATTTTGCTATGATGTATATTTCCCAGATCAACAAATCTGAATCAACAAGTATTTAAACCTTAAATATTTGTTTTGTTTTAAAAATAAGAGGTTTTTCTTGAAAAGGTCAGTGGCATCCATTGGACAGACAGAGCAAGCAGCATTTAGGAAAATCTGGGTGGTTTTTTTATTTTGTTTTGGTTTTTTGTTTTGTTTTCCCTGGAGAGATACGGTTTTATTTGGGCCAAAAGAAATTTAGAAAATCTGGCCAAAGAAGATTAACAGTCAAGTGAGGCAAAATGTGTGTATACAGGGTGGTTGTTATTGTTGTTTATGCTTTGTCTTGGGAGAGCGAATAAATAAAGCTGTGTTTTGAGTAGTTAATCTGCTAGTCACAGAGTACGAAAGGGAAGGCTTGTAGATGCCAAGATCTATTGGGTTAAGAAGCAGAGAGGAGATATGGGGGATCATTGGGAAGCAATCCCTAATAGGGAATTGCTTCAAGTACAGATGCCAGAAGCTGGGCCTGCCAGCATCTTCTGTTTCATAACTTGTCACAGCTCGCCTACGTTTTTGACAGGTGGCATAGTTGTTTCATCACATCACTGGAAACTGGTACCTATAATAGATGAACTTTAACTTTATTCTTTTGCTTTGTTCTTGATTCAATGATATGGACAACTGCAAATGGAAAAACCTTTTGCTAGCTATAGGGGCAAAAGCAGAATTATTTAGAATTGCTGTCCCAAGCAGCTTATGTCAGTGGGGAATGCTCATCTGCTTAACGAGATTGAGGCCAAAATACCAATGACGCTGCCCCTGCTCCAGCAACAAAAATAATTTTCATAGGTGATCTCTTTATGGAGAAATCCCTGTCCTAAATAAAGAACTGCTTTCCTTGTTGCATCAGAAAATTCCTGGATTCTGGATTTTCTCAGTTACATTTTTAAGGGTTATTTAGTTTTGGAAAAATACTGTTGTGCCATATATTTTCACTTGTTACAAAATAATGTAGGAACAACAAGTAATATTATAGTTCTGCTTGTTTTACAGATACTAGCATTCATGTTGTTTCCACACATACATCATACATGTTCTGCTTGGGGCATCAGCTAATGAAAATAAATAAATGATACATGGCTGCTTCTTCACCCATTGATTTACATGTTCTTTATGCTTTTATCAGTAGTCTGTTATCTGTTGACCCATTTGTAGTTACTTGCATCAACAAAACTGCAATTTTCTTCGTAAAGGAAGAATTTCCTTTCTCAGACTTATGCTTCTGGTTTTGTTTTTTTTTTCAGTGTTTCAACTAAAACAGTCCCCTTGAGTTACCAGCATAAAGCTAGTAAACGCTCAGAGGAATTCTGTAAATAAATGGGTTTAAACAAATGTAGGGTCTGTACCTGTATAGACTGTGGAAAGGAGCAGAAAATTAGCAGTCTAGGGCAAAAATGAGATTGTGTGTCTCATTTTCTGGACATGAGTAACAATTGTTCATGTCTCTCAGTCATCACGGGATGTGTTTTGTCTAGTGGGTCTGATTTAGCCATCCTTTCCTATTTCCAGATATTCTCTGGCAGAAAAGTGTCCCCGGGGGCAGGAAGAGGCAAGTTAATACAGTTTTTGCAAATGTCTAGAATCCTAATGGGGATTCATTATGGTGACAGTTTTATGTATGGTTTGTATAGTTGGATGGTAACTGGTAAAAGAAAAATACCGGAGGACTTGTTCAGTTTCACTACCTTCGTGGTAAGATTAATTTGGGATACATCATTGTTTTTTTTCACAATGCTTTCCTGGCTATTAATAGATCATTATTTTTATTATTATTCCATTAGAGCAATAGGGAAAATTCTGCCTTTTGTTTCTAAATGTTTTCTGTCAATTTTTCTTCACTTTTCAACACTGTTCTTTTACAAGGAGAAATGGAATGCCTCATACAAAACTAGTGAATCTTTTGAAATGAACAGACAGATTTAATCCAGGCACTGATAATCCAAGGAAATCTTAAAAATGAAGCCTACTCGTTTGTATGTAATCTGCTTTATGATTCTTTTTAGAGAAAAGAACTTAATATCTTGTTGAAGCAAAACTACCAGAAACATATTATGCCTTTTAGCAGAAGAAAAATTGTAGTATTAATTGATTCATTGGTATTCTCATCCATACAGAGATGTAATCTCTCTTTCACATTTGTGATTACAAATCTCAGCTAAATTCTGAGAATAAGAATGAAAACGTAAAGGATACTTTTTTGTTAAAGGCTTTATAGGGTCAAATAAATGTGGCTATCTTGAAACTGTTCATGATTTATGCTGATCAAAGCTTCTTTTGGACTCAAAACTTCTGATGACCAGCTGTACCTTATAAGGAGCTCCAAGGGGCATCTTCTGCTAATTTTTAAGATCAAAGATCTGACAGGCAAAATGTAATTTTCCTTTATCCTCGTAGTTCACTCTTTCCTTCCCCTCGTATATCTATCTCTGCTTTTATTTATAGCCTTACTGATTTGTCAAAATGTTACTAGATGAGCTAATTTTTCTATTTCATTCTATTTTTTAAAAAATTCCTAGAAAAGCCACCTTGTGTCCTTGCTCAGTTGTTCCTGCACAGTATTTGAGTTTTATCCTTATCTTGCCTGTCTTCATGTTCTCTTTTCTCAGAGTCCCTATTTCAATATGTTTTGTTAAGCTAGTTTATTCTTCCCTTCCACAGCAGACCCTCATCCGTGTGTATGCCCTTTCACTAACTTATGCATATTTTATCAGAGGTCTCACGCCTTCCTGTTTTCTGAACTTTGTTCCTCTTTTGTTTGTTGCTCCTCCTTCACTTTCTGTCTCTGTTTGTCCCCCACCTTCTCTCAGCACTCAGCTTCTGTGCAAGTTGTAATATTCCAGTTTTCTGCACTCTTTTTTTTAGCTGTTATTTGATATAGGCAGCTTCCACAATGTCCTTGAGCAGGGAACTGAAGACGTAAAACAAGATGGATTGTTGCATTGATCCTGATATGCTGTGGGTGTAGCAATGCACCTAGAGCATGGTCAGTGCAACCTCACTGAAACTAGGTAACTTAGGAGACTAAAAAGTCTGTGCTGAGCATATGTGATATCAGGTTGGCTTGATAAAAAAAAAAAAATCAAAAAAGATTTTCATAGGAATAGTTAGATGAATATTTAACTTGAGGGTCATCTTCTAATATGTCTCATAGCCTGTTTTTAAATCATTCATGTGATGGAATGCTTTCATGCAAAAGAAAAGCCACACACAAGCAAATTTTTTTTCTTATACGCTTATAGTTCACCCAAAATACTTTGGGGATCTCAATCCTGAAAGCAACTAAAAATGTTGATCTCATAACGGAATGTGCCTAGGTGGGTTTATAAGACAGTACACTCCTGTCTGTAGCAAAATATAAATCTTACGTTAATTTAAATTCAAGACGATACATATTAGTAAGGAAATTCTGAACGTCATACCTATTTCTCTCTCTTTGTAGCTACATTTTTCTTTCATCTTAATATCTGAGTGACTGACAATATCCTGCTGTGATTTTTACTAAATAGAATAAGTGTAACATAACGCTGCATTTTCTAAAGCCTCCAGTTTTCAATGGAAGTTAAATGATTGCTGTACTGGTATGTTGTATTTAGACAGCCTTACCTGACTCCTTTGCCTTCAGTAGTAACCTGTTTGATTTCATTTTATGTATCTTTTCTGTTTAAGACCATATTGAGTTATTTTTTTAAATACTTAAAATCTACTCGTCTACATAGAAGACTAAATTGTGCCCTAAGCTATATAGAGGTGCCCCCAACCTCCTGCGTAAGTCTGTAGGAGCTCTAAGGATGCAAAGGCAGAATATAAGTATGAAGTGCTTGAGGTTTAAGCTTAAACATTCCTCATCCTTGTCCTCAATTACAGAATCTTTTGGCTGAGAAGGTGGAACAGCTGATGGAGTGGAGCTCAAGGCGCTCCGTCATCCGCATGAACGGAGACAAATTCCGAAGATTTGTGAAGGCTCCACCTCGTAACTACTCTGTGATAGTGATGTTCACTGCTCTCCAGCCGCAGCGGCAGTGCTCTGTTTGCAGGTAATTTATACCTTAGTGATCTTTTTCATCTTCCTCACCGCAGTTTTCAAGTGAACGTTTTAATCAATGTGCAATACACTGAGTAGGATTGTCCTTTGCATGGGATAGATGCTTGCTGTATTACAGGCTCATGTGTTTGTTACAGCATCTTTTCAACTGCCTTTTAACCTGTATGTCAAATTTTAGAAGTCTGCCTAGTTTTGGGTTTTATTAAGTTACAGTTGAATAAAATGTTCGCTATTGAGGAAGACTTTCTCTTTAAGAAATCTGCCTTGCTTTATTATCAGTCAACCATGATCTTTCCAAAGACATTTTGTGACAGAAGTGATTCATTACCGTTTAACGATATGACACATCACTGATTTCTTCGGTTAAGAGATGTCTAAGGCTCTGATGCAGATGTAAGTTACCCTGTGATTTCACAGCTTTGGACAGTTCTTGCACACAGGCACCTTTTTCCACAAGGACATGCTTATTGTGGAATACTGTCTGGCACTGCACTTTGATGTGTTCTGGTGGCTCCTTTTAGAATACATATTAGAGTGGCTCTGGTATTCCTCTAAGTTCAAGATCTTTCTCTGCAAGTTCCTAGTTCAATAAGTTAATCCAAAAATGACTAATGATAGACACGGAAATAGAGCCAAGGGACTGAAAGGTATTCATGCACTTAATTACCTTACTAAATCAGAAACTGAACTAATAAAACCTTCTTCAGCCAAAATATGCATTAGAAATTGTGTTCAGTAATAGATGGGATTATTGTGCAGGGAGTTCTAAACAGTATTTACATAGGCAGCAAAATACTCCATAGAACTACGAAATACATAAGCTGTATATGAGATACATGAGCTGTATATGAGGAAATACTATTTCTTGGTTTTAAATAGGTGCACTTTTAACAATACACAAAGTTGTTAAATGTAGCAGCTTGTTAGATTTCTTAGGTGTTGGAATGCGACATTTGCAATAGAAACTTTAACTTGTGTACCTGTAGTCATATATGGTTTTTATTGGATTTTTTTTAGAGATTAATTTTTTGTCATTGAAGACAGCTGGTCAGTTTTCAGGGAGAGTATATAAATTGCATTCCCATGAGTTCATCCTCCACATCTGAACTGTGAAGGTGAAGGAGTAGGTACAGAAGCTTTCCAATGTTCTTAAGTCAAAGGAATTTTTTCTTTAAAACTTCCAGCACTTCGTTGCTGTTATTTCTTCTTTGTATTGCCAGAATTCAACTTCAGGAGATGAAATAGGAGTTGAAAGTTTACCATGTTGTTTTAAATCATTCCTTATTTTTCTACCCAGTAGATAAAGCTACAGGAGATGCACTAAGTTCAGCTTTATAAGGGTCAGCGTATTCGTCATTATAATGGCCATAGCAAATTCTTTCCCTGTGTTATGTACAGCTCTTTAGAGCATGTGAAAACAATATAAATATTGCTGTTATTAAGGAAGTTAATTTTGCTTACAACTATATATTGTTTACTGTACTGAAAAAGAGATTATAAACTTCATCCTGTAATATACCAGGCTAGCCATTTATGTACAGAAACAACTGAAAATCTTTTAAGCATAAAATGAAGGAAAAAATCAACATACTGCTTTCATTTGGGTTTGTTTAAATAAATGTGAAGTTGTGATCCACTTTTTCATGTGAAATAAAAGGAATTTAATGAGGTTGATCGAACTGCACATAAAACCATTATCAGGAAAATTGACGTTTTCAAATCAATGGTTAATTAATGGACAGGAGCACTGAAAAGATACACAGAACTGAAACGCATGTATTACTTTATTGTTAGCTATTCACTAGCCACTTTGCCTAAAGGAAAAATAGATTTTTAACTTAATCTGTAATGTTCTGTGGGGATGCTTTTGTCCAAGATTTAAGTTAACTGTTACTCATCAAAATATTTTCAGAACAATTGCATTAAAAAAAAAAAATCAATGTTGTATTTCAAATACAAAAAAGCACCTAGACTGAAATCTTTGACTTCGAATAACTTTGTCACAAGAATTACTACTTTCCCCTCCCCCCCCTAAAAACTGAGCCTGGTTAGTTTATGCACCACAGTATTATCTTAAAAAACAAAAAAAAAGTTTTTTGTGTTTTCCCTTTGGTGACTAAATTTGACATTTCAGTATTTTATATCTTCTAAATGTCCAGTTTATAAAGAACAGGGGCGCAGTATTTTCAAAAGGGAAAAAAAGATGTTTGTGTGCTGCTGTTGCATAGAGCTACATCAAATGCTAAGCATGAAAAACACAACATTATACAAAAAAAGATAAATAACAGGACGAAGCGCAATGGTAGGAAATATGGTCATCTTCTGGAGAAGAGCAGTGAAAGCTGATCATCATTAGAGCAAGCCTTTGCAGATTTGCACATTTGGGGCCAGAAGAGGTCATGTGTGTCCTAGCTTGTTAAAATAAACTATATTCTTTGTGTATCTGATTTTTCATGTGGTTATATTTTTAGAATGTTTGTTGTTAAAATGAGCCCCTGCTTACAGTAAAATCCAGTATGACTTTTCTGGCAGGTGTTTTGAATGTTTGTGCCACCAAAGATGGAGAGGTAGTTTCTTGCATTGAGAAAGTTGGTTTTTTTAGTTACTTTTAGCACTCTTCAAAGGGAATGCAAAGTCAGTTTGGTGATCCAAGTTCTCTACCAGACTAAGGACTATTGTGATATTTAAACATTTAAAAAAAGTCTTACCTATCCGTATAGCAAGGACCTACATGTGGAAAGCTGACCAAATTTGTCTCGGAAAATCCAGGGCTTTTCTGTGCACAGCAAGGAGGATATTGTAACATCAGTCATGTAAATCACTTTAACTGTTAATGATTTGTGAAAGTATATGGAAGTAACACCAATTTACTCTTAAAATGCCACATATGAAGAAGTCCCTGAGACTCCAGATATTTGCGTGAAACTTTTGTATGCAAAAAATGTACTTTCAGTCAAAGGAGCTGATCTTTTTTCAGTAAAACCGATTCATATTGTGTATTTTGTAGGTGTTCTCTAGCAAAAGTTATTTAAGATAAGATTTTTTTTTTTTTTTTTTTTCCAATGGAATGAGAAGGGTTTCTTTATCATTACAGGAGATGAATACATAATCTTATCTATCATCTTGAGAAGGATCAATTATAAAATTTTTTGAATGTTTTCTTTGCCAATTTTTTGAAACTTACCTGTTCATCCACTGCTAGGCTTGTTTATTCCTGATATACGTCATATAGTTGTATTTAATGCTTTCCATTTACTTAATTTTGCTTGATTTGCTTCTAATTTTTGACATTATCCCTTTTCAGTATATACTTTTAAAAGTTAGAAATCATATGTCTGCATTACTGATTGGGATTTATTCTGTGCCCAGAACAAATTAGGTTGATTTATAGGTGTTTCTAAAAGACAGCTTCCAGTTAGTCATCTTTGAGACAGAGACTGGTTCTATATTCATCTTAATGAAATATTTTCACAAACCGTGGACTGGAAAATATATCCATAGGCTATCTGAATCAATCCAGTCGTAACACATGAAGGCTTCTGTAAACCAGCAGCTCTGTATACGTGTTAGTAGTGCCTCTAGTCATGCCTCTAGAGTGTTTTTCAAGGAAATTCTGTCTTTATCCTAAAGCAGAATTTGTAGTACAACATTTCCATCTAGCTTTGTGGACAAGCAAGTTGCAATTTTCTGGTCCAAAAAATTATTGAAAGCCATCTGATGCCTTCACAACTGTGTAAGTGGTAGCATAAATGTCAGTTTTGCTGTTGACACAATTGTTTATGTTCAGTATGACATAGCTGGTATTGAGAGATGAATTAACTGTAACAGATTAGATATCCTATGTGCTCTCAAAGGTGAAGTCATTGATGGGGTGGGATGTGTTTCTAACAGTTGAAGATGTGGGGTTTTTTCCATGCATGTTTAGAAACCTGTTTGGTTAAACAGTTTTGGTCCCAGGAAATTAAACTTGGTTAGTCTTAATTGACTTTACATGTTATTATTATTCTTGGTGTATATACTCTGCAACAGCACATTGGAAGCAGATACTAAAGGGCCCTTTGATGCACTGTGATGATGAATCAGTTTGGATTTTTTTTTTTTTTGTTTGGATGAACAGTCAGAAATAATCTAACTCTAAACAGTGACTCTTCAGGATGTAAGACCAGCTTCCCTTTTTCCTTTGTGCTTAGGTATTCACTCAACTAGATAGTTTCTTTCTGTTACCCACATCAGTCACACTACTGAAAAAATTACTTATGCATGTAAGGAGAACAAAAGAACAGTCACTCTGACAACAGCATCTTCACAGAGATGAAGAGACTGTTTCTCAGCCTGTGCATCCAGGCAAACGGTAACTACTAGCCTGACTTGAATGCATTTTTGGGTGTAAATTCTCTTCCAGCTTCTCTGCTCTTCGTCTTCTTATGTCTTGCAATCTGTTCCCCGATTTTATTTTCACTACTATTTTCCCAAATGGATCAGCACCATTTTGCCAACCAGACTTTAATCCCCCCCCCCCACTCCACTTGGCTGAGTATTAGTGCTTTGATTTTCAGCTGCACGTGGGCTTTAGCACTAGCCTGCTGAAGCCATCACTGTGCTGACTGTTCCTCTGGATTTTTCATTGTTATCATTAGAGTGTTCCTTTTTGTTTGTTGCTGTACCATCTAATCACTCCATAAGCAAATTATATGACGTCTTTTATTTTACTTTCTAAGCTCTGCTTCTCTCCTCTCGCTGGCGGAAGCAACCATCTCTGCTGTGCACACAGGTGCATATCAGAGATGTCTTGTTTGTTGTCAAACAGTTCACATTTTTGTCCGGTTCATTTTCCAAATTCATTGCTGGACTATTTTCATTTAGAAAAGGATATCTGGGTCAGAGAAATGAAACTGATCCCTTGAGGTTTTTTTTACCCAACAGCTGAAGCCCATCAGCAAAAAGATGCATATTTTGTTTCATTGTTGTTTTTTTTTTCCCTTGGTGTTCCTTGAAAAGATCAGAGCAGGGTCAGAGGCTAAAGATATGGACTTTCAGTACATAGGGTCTATACCTTGACCTGTGCCACTAGTTTGTGATGTGATAATGGTTAAAGCATGTAAATTAGACATGTACGTATCTCTGTGAATTTCAAGCTACCTGAAACAAATGGATTTTGTTTTGCATACATTCTGCTGTGCTTGTTTATGCCTGTGAATTCTCAAATGTTTCTTTTAAAGATGTAACTGAGCCTGTTTGAATCATTGTGAATCAAGATTAAAGCCCAGAATTAGCGTCATAAATGATCAGGAGGAAAACGGGGAAATGCAACAGAGGAAGACTATAGTAATGGCAGGTGACCACTTGTGGAGACAAACTTGCAAACTGCACAAACTGAAAATTGTGTTGTGTCAGTCCTGAGTGATGTTTAATAGTGTTTTACTGTGGAAGTAATGACCCTGCTTCCAGATTCTTGGAAAACACAGTTTTGCAAAGACAGTATTTATGAAGAAGCAGCTCGAAATGGCTGGTAATGCAGAGTAGTTTGTGTAGCCAGTAATTTTCTTCGCCCCCATGTTGACTAGACTATCGCGTTTTTAAAAGTATCAGAGGTTTCATTATATTGAAAGGAGCACTGATTATTGCCATTAGCTGCAGTTCTGTGTGTGTCTGTAAATACATATGTGTGTGTAAATATACATATAAAGTATATACATAAAATATATATGTACGATGTGAGGGAGATGGGTCAATTTTGCAGGTGTGGCACATGTTTTCTAAAGACTTATTTTGTTTCATTTGAGTGACAAGGCTGAATTCTGTCAGAAATTATTAACGGCATCTGTTGGAACAAGCTTGTAGTTACTGCAGAAAGCCTGCTGCAGAATGAGCTCAAAGTCAAATGCTTAAGCTATTCCTTCTGTATTTCTTACAGGATTATATAAAAGGTAAGTTATAATTCAACATATACTTAATCTATTTTTAAGTTTCGAGCTTAATGTAGTATGTGTTTCATAAAGGGTTCTGAATGTAGCTACCTTCTGCTGTTGACTCACAATGTGCAGAAGGAAATGACAAAATATATGAGAGAAGAGATTCCACATAATTTTATTAACATCTACCTTATCAATGAGACCTCCAAGAGGAGGTTTTTAATCTGGAAAAGAGAAGAATTCTGTTGGTTTCCCTGTTCAAGAAGATATCTCAGAAGACTGCTTTCAAGTAGCCAACAAAAGAGTAGGTCAACAACAAAAAGAATTCTGACAGTCAAGGAGGTGTCATCAGAAATAGGATCCTCTGCCTTTCAGTTTTTTGCTGGTTGATCAAGAGCAGGTAGTGAGAAAATCATTGACAGTTCTCTTAACTGTGCTGAGAGGGAATTATCTTTTGAACTTTTGTTCAAAGAAGGAACAGGAAATGTGGAAGGAGCTGTTGAAAGTTCTGCAGTTGCTTTGCCAGTGCACTTCAGGATCTTGATAGAAGTATTGATGAGTCCTGTTTAACAGGGCAGTAATTTTATACTTGGATCATAAAAGACTCCCTATTCTTCCTGTGGTCACAATTTTTTTCTTTTTTTTTACTTTGCAACTTATACAAAATATGATCTCATAGCTTCTTTTCATTTGCAGAATATGGAAAATTTTGAGTGATGCTGTAAATAGACTAGCATGGATTTTTGCTTGCTTTCTCCTATTATAGATACCTAAGTTGCATAAATGATGTAGTTTTCAACTAGCGTCCATACTCTCTTCATTTTGTCGTGTGTGGTGAATTTTCTGGACACATTTGTAGATTCTTCAGTGCTTTTCATCGTGACATTATGAGTCATCCTAAACAAAAATAACAGCAAATAGGCATTCAGAATTTATCTTCTCCATGCTGAGAAGTCGTCAAAATATGCACTTAGCCCCTTTTTCTCTTTATTTTGGGAAAACAATTACAAATATAAACCAAAAGTTGTTTTGGAGGGAAACTGCAGCATTGATCACAGTTTACTTTAAACAGATGGATAAGAATGGGTGGGTGACCTGGTAGTGCACTCTTTGCCAATTGCACATTTGTGAGTGTTTTATACAGTCCATGGTGTGCCAAAAAATAATGCCTTAGTGCTTTCTTTGGCAAATAATTCCACAGTCTCTTTTATTCTTTTCCTAGTATTCCGTTTGTGTTTTTCTTACTATAATGTTGGACTAATAGAATAAAATTAATCTAATTTAACACAGCTCAAGCTATACAAATCTGATTATCTGCCATAGACACCCACATAATTAATCTTTTTAAACAAAGCTTTTAATATTTCATGAGCACCTCTTGTGTAATGGAAGAAATTTTTGTAGAGCATTTACTTAGCAGCTTACTTTTCTATATGTTGAGTAAATCTAATAGTAGCATTCCCTTTTGATCTGACCGCTTTTTCCTAGTAGCTGGTTAACATTACTGTTGTTGTCGCTAGTTCCTGTGGTGCTGTTATGATGAAATTCGTAAGAGGTGGCTGTAGCAACAATAACATTTAAATCTCCTTCATCTATCAAAAAATCCTGTCAAACTAACAAGAGCAGTGTTAATGTTGTTATTCTGATGAGTTCGTACGAAGTGTAGTTCTGCCCTATGCCTTTATAATATTTCATATCATTATTATAATAATTCCATATAATTTACATTACTTCATAGAAACTGATAGAATTTATATTAACTGATTGAGATAGGTAGATAAGAAGTGGCAGAGTTGATGTTGCCTGACTTTAATTGGAAGCTGAATTTTTTTCAGCCAAGTGCTCATGCTTTTTACTATTGCTGTATCTGAAAAGGAGTAAGCAACACTACAAAAAGTTAATGTGATTGTATCAGCGTTGTATCCATTGGAAATTATATAGCAGACTGTAGGATGTTCTTCAGTTCTGTATGTAGTAATCCTGTTACTTTGTATTCCTGCCCCTCCTTGTTTCACTCTCGCTTCTCCACACCCCTCAAGAGCTGCTATGAGGATGTATCACAGAATGCTTTGCTATCTTCAGTGTGTGGGGATGAAATTGTGGTTTGAATCTGCTATAGAAAATCTAAGACAGCCTTTTGCAAAATGATGCTTTCTGAAGTATACTTTCTACATATTATATTCATTCAAAATAGTTCACAGATGCAAAATACATGGAGATCAACAGGAACAAGAGTCTTCTCTCAAAATAGTGGGAACGTAACTGGAGTATCTGAATTTCCCAGAAATACTGTTTCATCACAAGTGAAAGTCAGACTAAGAAGAATGATGGCATCAAGATGAAGTGATTTTTATCTTGTTCTTATAATAAAAATGGTCCAGCTTCAATATAGCAGGTTTAACGGAACGGTGCCCTACAGATATTACTTAAGATTTTACAGCATTCCTTTGATGTTGTCTCACTGCCCTCTTCAGGATGACAGTGAATATGTTAGTTTGCTTAATGTTAGTTATCTCTTTCTAGAAATAACCAATCTTAATGCCTAAATCACATTTTTTTAATAATTGCAAACTCTTCCCATTGAGTAAGTGTGTTAAGTAGCAAATTTTACTCAATCGGGTAATAAGGGTGAAAGCTGAGTTTTGTTGTGCTTCATAAGACTTATTCTTTGGGGGGTCAAGAGATCATAAAATTTCATTTTAACTTTTTTGTTATGATAGATTTTTTCGTGTACAATATATTCCTTCATACAACACAACTCTGCTGGAGTTGTATGTAATATATTTCATGCCTAAGGCTGATCTCAGTTATGAGGAAATGGGGAGGATCTTATGACATCTGTGGTGCTGTCATCCTCTTCCCCCTCTTTGGTCTCTCAAAATACAATATGTATTATGTGTGTTTAGTGCAGAGTTTCTCTTGCAACAAACAGATTTTTGCATCTACAGCTTTTAAGTAAACAGTGTTCTGCACCGTCAAACACATGGAACTGGTTTTATAGAAACGTTATTTTAAGAAAAGCTGCAGAATACATTTATTTATAGTACTTCTGCATCTTACCACATGCAAAGATAAGTTGCCAAGTGGTAGAACCTTGGTTTGGACTCTACAGCAAATATGATTAATTAGTAACAGGGAAATAATTAGCAAAGGAGCCTGTATAAAGCCAGGAGTACTGCAAGGATCCTTTCAGGTTTTTTTTTCTTTTCTTTTTTTTTTTTTCCTGAATTATTCATTGATATTGATTTGTCCTGTGGAGGAACCTGTGGTTTTATGGTTCTGTGATTGTATGTTTAGAGAACATCTCTGCTGGTAAGGATCCCAGAATTCTTCTCCTGGAATTACTTTTTTCCTTTCCTCTCAGTGGGGACAGGGAAAAGTTGTTTGGTTTTGTTTGGTTTTGTTTTTTTCTTCTAAAATGAATGAATGAACAAACAAAACCCAACCAACCAAAAAAACCTCACCTGAATATAGTGCCACAAGCAAAGCCAAGAGTAGTCTTTCTGACAAATTTGAGTAGTAGCAATATGACTTTCTAGTGATGACAGAAGAGATTATTTAACCCTATATGTTGTGCAAAATTATTCTTTATCACTTTTAAAACAAGTTTTGTAGAAATGATCTTGAGTGTATTATGTTACGTACAAGCCTGCTATTCGTTTAGTTAGTATCATTTCCCCAGTGCTTAGCAGTTTCTGTGGCTCTGCCCATGGCTCTGCTATTTTAGGAAGATTACGGCAGTCATGTTTCTGTGTTATTTTTCCACTAGTTTCAGAATTCCTTATGTGCAGCTGTCTTCAGCAAGTAAATCCTGATATCGTTCTCAAGGGCCATGTAAGCATCTCCTTGCATGGATCTGTTAGCAGATTTGAGTGACTCTTGCTGCTCAGGCCACCCCTGTCTTCTGAGACTTTTAAATATGGAAAATGTTACTTTTTGTTAACATCATCTTGGGAGGTGTCTGGTATAGTTTGACTTAACACATTTCTAATTTTGGAAAAGGCAAGTTTGAAACAAAGAGTTGCATAACTAGCCGAAACTTTTTTAAATTGATAGTATGGGTGTTGAGAATGATACTGCAAGTGTAATTCATCTGACCGCTGCAGCTGGTTGTAGAATCCTTTTTGCCAGCGAATACCACATGCATGTACATTTGTTTCTTTCCCTTAACAGGCAAGCTAATGAAGAATATCAAGTGCTGGCTAATTCATGGCGCTATTCATCTGCTTTTTCAAACAAACTGTTTTTCACAATAGTGGATTATGATGAAGGGGCAGATGTTTTTCAACAGGTAAATGCTGGATACTGTAAAACATCTTAATTTTCAGAATTACACGTTGATTTGCTAAATGCTACAAGACAAATTATTTTCTGTGTATAGGTGTGTACTTCTGTGTTTTGTATACAAATTCTTCTTGGTTAAAAACACCAGGCGCTGCAGTTTCTATGACATTAGCGAAGACAGGTTATACCAGTAACCACTTCTAGCTTTTTTCCAAGTGTCATTTATAATGTTTGTTTATAGATTACATTATATGTATGCGAATATTTTTTCAGCCCATTGTTAATGTCATTTTTTTTAAGAATTAAGCACAATGCAGCTAACATTTGTATTTAAAGATTTCCTTTATTTTATCTTTAGGGGAAAAAAGCTCTTAACTAAAAGAGCCTTTTAATTGCTTTTATGTAATACAATATTCTTCAACTCCAGTAATACTTGTATTAGTGTGGAAGTTCTTCAGCGAAAAGAGAGGAGACTGGTTTAGATTTTATATATTGACTAGGAAGAGTGAAAAAATCAATTGTTGGAGAACACTCTAAGGCTCCCTCTTAAATTGAGTAGTCAAGGCAAAATCCATCCCTTGAAAATTAGTACCAAATACTGACATGCTTTTCTCTGATATTTATCCGTTGATTGAAGCTAAAAATGCAGATTAAGAGAAGTGACAATTTTTGAAGTTCTCTGTATTTTTAACCACTTTTTGGTGAATTGTGTGATTTAAAATTTTTAGGGAAAAAGTTTAGTACTTATTTTTAAAATACTTTATAATTTTAAGAGTTTAATTACAGTGTTTAGTAAATATTTTTGCTTCCAATTGACATCTTAGAATGTATTGTGTAAAGAATGGTTATTAATGGCTTAAGATTTTGCTTTAAAAATTTTAGTTCAAATAACCTTTAAAATAATCTTACATTACCCTACATGGTTACAATAATACAAAATATGTTGTTTGATCTTGCCTTAAGCCAATATTAGAATAGTCCAGTCCAACTTATTCCTTGTGTAAAAGGGCACAGATTCAGTTTATTTTCAGGTGGTATGCATTTAAAGTCATGTAAAAGTTAGACCAAATTAGATAAAATACGTAAGTTTTTGACTGTCTTTGAGAAATACATTGTTAAGAATAAGTGATACTAATGATTATTTTAAGGTGGATTTGGGGGAAATGTAGTTCTGACCTTGTGTTTACGTGTGCAAACAAGTCATGTAATACTGATGCCATAGCAAAAAAACCCCAAAAAGTAATGTGACTTTGATTTTTCAGCTTTTACTGTTTAGAGAGAATGACAAAGCCTTTGCAGACCAACTGCCCCCAAACTCTATAAAATGTCAGGTTTCTATATCTCAGAATGTTTCTGTATCTTATAAAATATTTTATTAAACTATTTCACAGCATTTGTCTTAGCCTTTCTCAAATATTTTTTGTTTCCAAATCAGTTCACTAAAGGAGACGGTTATTTTTTTGCTTAGATGGAAAATATTTTCATAGCTGATAATTCCTATTGATAAATCCAGTTCTGTACTTGATTAAATATTATGTTTTGGTAATGTGAGAAAACTCATTTTGCAGCAATGAAACAAACAAATTTACTCTGCATTTGTTATTCAAAGATCTCCATATTGCATCATCTTTAAGTATTTCCCCTGATTTTGTTTATGTTAATTTTCATGTTTTCAAGTGATTTATCGCACTTTCTGAGATAGACTGAATATGGAGGAATTTTATATAGTAAAATGATATTATCCTATACCACATTGCAAAGTTGAAGTCAAAATTTTAAGTGGCAAATGTAAATGTAAATCTATTTGTTTATCACCTTTGAGTTTTTTGATATACCGTGAATAGTTCCAGTGACATCAACACATGGATTAACAGTCATGTAATTTCTAGGGCAAGTTATGTAGTCTAAGCTAGTTATCTAGGCCTTTCTGGATTCAAAGACAGCTAGTAACTAGTGAATAGTCTGTCTTGAAGCCAGTGGAAGACTAGATGAATAGTTTAGTTAAATTTGGATTGGTGAGAGCTAGGCAAGAGAAACAATGTCAAGCTATTTGAACACTTTTTTCCTTCCCTAGAATTATAACCTAATATACTTTAGTAGATTGGATGGGTGTGGGGGCTCTGTTTTCCTAATTACAGCAAAGTTCTTATAGTGCATGAGAATTTTAAAGCATAAGATACTTGTACTCAGAAAAGCTTGTGGGTTAAATACTCTGAATAATTAAACATCGCAAAGAATCTAGGGGAAGGAATATTCTGAGCACTTTTTGGGGGACTATATATGAAGATGTATAAAAATAACATATGGAGGCAAATAATATTTTTCATGCTAATTACACTTGTGTTGCCTTATACATAAAAGGTAAACAATTTGAGGATAGAGTTACTAATATTTTTTTCTGCTATTTTTCCTGGTTTTGTAGCTGAATATGAACTCTGCTCCGACTTTCATGCATTTTCCTCCAAAAGGTAAACCCAAGAGAGCTGACACATTTGACCTGCAGAGAATCGGATTTGCAGCTGAGCAGCTAGCTAAATGGATAGCTGACAGAACAGATGTTCATGTAAGTCTTTTGACAATTTTAAAAGTTGAAGCCAAATGTATCTTTGTAGTCTGAGACAGGCTGATGACAAATTCTGTCTTTCCTTAATACTTTTTGTTCCTCAAGTGTAGGTTCCAGAACACATTAAAAAAAAAATATATATATAGTCACGGTACTTGTGGCAACTTCCGCAGTTTGCAGATTATATTCCATTCTTGCTTTGTTAAATTTTATGTAGTCTTATTCTGGATGAAAACAAGCAGTGATATTGTGATAATTAGTTGTTGGTAAGTAAAATGTGCTTTGCAAAACTATATACAAACCAGATAGTTCAAAGGTAGCTGCAAATCTGTTGAAGAAATAATGTTTTGGAGTTGAACAGTTCAAAATGATGCTTAAAATTTTTTCATATTATGTGCTTATTAAAGGAAGTAAAATTTTAATACCTTTAGGGATTAGTCTTTCTGACTCTGAAACCAGATTTCAGATGCTCCCTGTTTGATTATGTGGAAGGTGATCTGTATGTACACGTTTATTTGTGATCTGTATTTGCATTTATCTTTTCCAGATTAGAGTGTTCAGGCCTCCTAACTATTCTGGTACAATTGCACTGGCTCTTCTGGTATCTCTTGTTGGTGGCTTGTTATATCTGCGAAGAAATAACTTAGAGTTCATCTACAACAAAACTGGCTGGGCCATGGCAGCTCTGGTATGCAGATTTTCCTTACTAATATGCTTTTTATTAGTTTCTTATCTTAGCATATATATCTTCATTATTTGCATGGTAAATTAAAAACCATTGCATTAATACATTGTTCAGAATGGTACTATCAGACAAAGATTCATGATCTAGATTTTGGGGCTAATTCTCATAAGCAGTGAGTATCGGTTGTTACGAGTGATTCACTGAAAATGAATAAATTTTCTGATAGCTGCAGATTTTTGTTTGACCTTTAACAAAGAAATATTTCTAATAAAAAGTGTTACTAATGTTCACTGCTATCGTTCAACTTTCTCTTTTTTGTAAAAGCAGTAATGTTATGATTGGTTTAGTGTGGATATCAATGTCAGACTGTATTGCTTTAGAGTAATGAAAGGTTAAGAAAAGTAACAAAGGCTTTTATATGTTTGTAAGAAAATGATAAAAGATCTAAGAAACAAAGAAAAAGGTGGAATTCTTTCCAAAACTGGTTTCAGTAGTACTGACCTTAACATTCCACTGTTAAGCTAAATGAGAATAGGATGATCTTATAATTCTGAGGAAATTCTAAAATTGCCAATAGTCTGTTTGAACTATTAGTCAACTAAATCCTCAAGGCCATAAATAATGAACTAAGGTTTAACATGCCTAATAGTGTATTGCAATGTGTTTGTTTATATCATAGTTTTCAAATAACTGAGTAGACTGATGAAAAGCGTGGGCTGTGCCGTATAGTCAGCTGTCTCAGTTTTAGATAGGGAATAACATGCAAGGATGGTAGATGAAGGTTAAGATATATCAATAAGTATTCGTCAGTCTGCCACCATTGTGACTGACAGAAGAGGAAAAATCCGAGAAGCAGCATCTAAGGTTTAATTTTCAGGGACACGGAGTCAGGAGCATGGTTATCAACACTAGAATAGTGTCTAGGGTTACCAAGTACAATCCCACATTTTACAGCTTAATAGAGCTCCTTCCTTCTGTATTAGCAACAGATTAATTGAGAACAGTACTTTCTAAAAATTTGTCCATGTATTTTATACAACATAAGCCAAGCTTTTCTTCTTTTTCCATGTAAATGGTTATTTAATCATGTCATCATTTTAAAGACTTTTTCCCAACTTGCATCAATATGAATTAACCTTTCTTGAAAGCACATGGCTAGGATTGTAGATGGAATTATGAGTTTACTTGCGTAGCAGCGTTCATATTTTATTTCTCATCTAGGCTCCCTTTCCCATGAAAGCTTGGACCAGATGGTCTTTTGACGTCCCTTCCAACCTGGGCTGTTCTATGATTCTGTGTATTTTAGCCCTGCTACAAGTAGGTTACTGACGTATCCTATAATTGTTTTTGCCTTTTCAAAGCCACGTCATATTGATGGTTTGCTGTTCTGCTCCAATTCAACAATATGAGAAGATACCGTCTTTTGTGACACTTTCAGCTGATGGGCCTGTTGGCAGCTTTTATTGGATCAGTTCAAAGATACAGTTGCCTAGTACCTGTTGGGCTCTAATTCATTTTTTTTAATATCTAAATGATTAACAACATCTTAAAGCAAGCTCTTTGTTCAGAGTTCCTTAATACTTGGCATTACTCTTGAATAATGGCTACTGATAATGCTGTTTTCTCTCATGTGCTATCATAGCATTTCCTACTAGTGTACATGGCATACATTCTTTGTTTAAACAGTTTGTTAATCTACCCTGTACATTGAGGGAGGAATAAAGAACAAGATTTCAAACAAACCACCTACAGGACTAGATTTCAAGTAGAATGATGTTTCCTTTTGATCTAGAGAGCCAGGGGCAGAATGTCTTCTTTGTTCCAGGATGTCATTTGGGGTATCCTGAACTCTAGCACAGACTTTTGATGATTTTCTTCCAAAGTAAGTCCGTTGTATTCAGTTCCACATATTTTTCTAGATTACCAGTATTTTTTAATGATAATACTTTTTAAAGATACACTACCATGAGAAAGCTGAAATTTGATACGTATCAATCTTTTCTTTGAACTCCTAATTAAATATCTTTAGATGTCACCTGAGTAAAACAATAATCAGCACACCAAAATAGATGTTTGTATCAAATAAAGATGTGTAATCAATGGTATTTCCTTTGTTTAGCCATGTGATGTATCTCTGGAGACAGCAATTATATTCCAATTTCATACCTCAGGGTCCCAAATCAGAAGTTTAATGTATGAATGTTTTGGGCAATTGTGTTTTTTCTCTTGCAGAAGTTAAAAATCAGTTCTTCAAATCAAGAATCATTCTGTTACAATCTGCATTCAAAAATAGTTGAAGACATAATTAACTAATTAAATTAAGAAAATTAACACATTGATTCTTTCTTAAAATATTTGCAGTTCTCCTTAGCAGCAGCTGGACGTTTTACATCGGAACTTAACTGCAAATTACAATGTAGAAAACTTCTAATCACATTCAACTGAACCCCTGTGAATAAGATCAATGTCCAAATGTGATCAAACATTTAAAGAAATTGGATTAATGCCGTTCAGTAATTGTCATCCTGCTGATTGTATTGACAAGCAATAATAGAGTTAAAAGGAATTAAAATGGCGTTAATGCCATTTATTGTTGTTGCTAATACCATTTTCTGTAAAATTCTGTTTACTTTAAAAATGAATAGCACTTAGAGGATGTTTTAGAAAAAGGTCTTATATCTGAAAGTACATAGCAATTAATCATGGCGTTGAGTCGATGCTTCCCTTTTTTAATCATTACTGTTCTTTTGCCTTCACAATGTTGTCAAAGCCCCATACTGCAAAATGATTTTTTAGCAAAGATCATGCAGTTACCAGAAGTCTTTTTGGTTTTATTCAGATCTACATGGACATACAAGTTAATGTTATAAGTTCTTTTTGGTGGAATCAGCAGGGACTCTAGATTGCAGGCTTTTGCACAGATGACCTTAGTTCTGTAAAATGACTAGAATATGTCAAGATCCATAGAAGAAAATGGACAGTCATTAATATATTCATTCTAATGTATTGTGTAGTTATGATTCTCTTAGTGCTTTTTTCTACCAGTAAAACTTAGAGCTTCTTTTTTCATAAAAGCTTATTAAAAGGAAAAATGGAGAAGATGGTGTCTAGTTAAGGGGAGTGAGTCATGCCTAATAAAATGCTTTTATGAAGTGTATAAATAATAAATACTTAATTTTAAAGAATTACATTCTTCATTAATATTTTTTTCTTTTTGAACTTTAAAAAACAAATCAAACATGGAAAGCCTGGCAAGATGCATAAAAACTACAGGAAGCCCATGTTTTTGACAGGAGTATTGGCAATTATTTTGTTCCTTATTGGCAGTTCTTTTTACAGATGTTGCAGAACTGAGAAAGCACAGGAGCTTTTTTCTGAAAGCTGTAGTTTTGGGGTTTGATTGTTTTTGGGGAGGTATTGTACTGCTAGGTAGCCAGCATTCTTTAATTGTATGGAAAATAACATTTTTAATTTCAGCTGAAACTCTTTCATAGATATCCTGGAATTCAGTAACTGAAAACTGTATCATTGCAAACAGACAAGTCTCTTGTTTTCTTTCCTTGTTTTTCAGAGCTTCTTAGTTTATTTTGAAGAGCTTTTATGCTCCCAAGTTGGATACTTTTTATTTAAATGAAAAATGGACAGTGCCTCTCTGCCTGATTAAATGATCTGTTCCTAAAAATTAGAAAAAAATTCTCAGCAAAAAGCGTCTCTGATGTTTTTACTAGCAGGAGAACAGAGGATCCCAGAAATGTTGACTGAATTTTTATTTGATATCTCCATTGATACCAGAAAGTTGTGTCTTATAGGTAATATTTCTAGCACTGTTTTAGGAGAATATTTAGGAATGCAATTTTTAGTGATGCATCTAATGGTTTTGATAGACTTTCAGAAGCAAGACCAGAGAGCTTTCATCTCACACATTGATTCCAATGCCAGTTCACACAAGACTGTTGAATTGGTTTTCTCCTCAACATCAGATTGCGCAACAGCAATGCTATTAGCGGTTTCATTCCCGCATTGAAGCACTGCAGACTCTGGAAGTATCTTGTATGCCTTAGGCGTTTTTACTTGCAACATTACCCAGAAGACTTTTAGAATGGCAAACCATGATGATTGAGTCACCGTACATGATATCCCAAAAGGTGTCTTTTGAGATCACATCCAAAATTTATCCCCTAGATTATTTTAGACTTTAATTCAAATCCTACTATTCATCTATGGATATTTTTCCCTCTGACATGCTAGCACAAAGATGAGGAAGGGCTTCGGTCCCTAGATAATTGCAGAGTCCTGTCCTCTTATACTGATAACAAGAAGCAATTCAGATTCTTCTCAAGACTCTTCATTTCTTAAGCAGAGAGGAAAAAAAGGTCAGATGGTATAAACTGGGGAAACTTCTAACATTTTAGATAAGGAATTGCTACATTTTAGGCAACAGTACTGGTGCTGAGAGTTTATTTGTTCAGTTGGCTAGAACATGGGCTACTAGGGGGCTTTTTAAAGTGTTTTCTTTTCCAGGCTGCCACTGTGGTTTTCTGCATGTAATTTTCAGTTTTATTTTATGTGTATATTTCAGATTTGCCTGTATACCTGTGGAATCTGGGAAGGCAAAGTCTGTGCTCAGATTCAAAGGTAGCTTCCTAGGAGTTGACTCTATTGGGCAAAATATGTCAAGTCACTTGAATGAGGAGGCAAAGCATGTGTTTACGCATTGTTGTAACAGTTAATGGTTATGAGAAATGTGTTCTGTGCTGATACACTTCCACAGTACCTATACTTTACAGTACATTCGTCATCAATTATTGCTCTAAAAGAGCTTAAAGGGTATCATGGCTACTAGCGGCTTCTTTACCCCTTTCTGTGAATGAGAATAAAAAAGTAATGGGTTTTATTCAAAGATACAGCTAGAAAAAGTCAGGCCCCTCTACATGAGAGATAGGCATCTCAAAAGAACAGTAATAAATATAGGTTATTAATTTCCTTTTCTTCCCATAGTTAGAGGTTTGAGATGCACAGTACCTTTTAAAGATACAGAATCCCGTTCTCTTTGCTTCTGTGTTGGTACTCCCTGTCCTTGAATTGTCTGTCTCTTACTGGAGATTCTAATAAGTGATGGATTGTTATTTAAAAATTGAGTACAGATCTTGCAGCTCTGTAGCCTTCGTTGAGTACAAAAGCAGAGTTAAACTGGATAGAAAGGATTATATTTCTTTAAAGCAATAATTGTGAAATAGCTAAAACTTACATATACAGAACAGTATAGCAGTTAAGTACAGACTGGCTGCCTGTGTCTCCCCTTTTTTTGAAACCATGCTTGAATTTAACTATATTCATAAATGAATCTAGAATTTCATTATTTTTCTTATGTTACAAAGTATTTGGCATGTTCTGGGGTCTAACCTTGCAGAGAGAAATCTAATGATCTGCTTTGTATAGTATCTGCTAGTAGGAAGCTTCACTTTAAAATGCATACCAAATGGCTTTTTAAGTCTCTAGTAATTTTGATTAATAAACTGGCAGATGGTGTTAAACAAAACTTAACGCCTTTGAGAAACTGATGTATTAAACCCAAATCATTTGACAAAGCTTGCAAGACCAAGAACAGTCGAGAAATTCTGCCCATGTACCTGTAAAGTTGTGTCTTGCTATCAATTCAGTGTTCTGGTGGGACTCTGGGTGCTTATCTACCTTGCATCTGCTCTTAGAAGCCTTGTGGTACACACACAGGTGCACCATGGGTGAGCTCAGAGCAGTTTCCCTCTTAGTAAAACTAAGGCTGAAGTCATGCATTGTGAAGCCATCAAGAAACCACCGCTCGCAATTTGTTAACTAGGTCCTTGAGCTGTCCTGTCTACACATACAGCATACTTACCCGAGGCTGGTAATAGGGGTGAACTTCATTGCCACTGAAGACATCCTGTGGTCATTTGGTCCTGGAACCATGATGTGTTGTAGCAAATCATTGTTCCTTCCCTCTCTGTACTACGCCAGTCAATAATGTAGATCTACTCTGATTGCTTTTATCATTTGGATGCAGAATAAGCTACCTAAATCTGGAAGCTCTTAAAATAGCTAAACCCTGAACTCTGCTATCTGTAGCATACCAAATGCTTACTTAAGGGATATGATGGAAATGCTTTCTTCTTAGTATACTTAAAGTAGATGAAGAGTGGAAGAGGACAAGGGAGAAGCTGGAGAATGTTTTTTGGCTCCTGAAAAGGTCATTTTGAAATACACAGTAGAGAGGTGCATGATGGAAGGAAATCATGGCAGATCCAGGATGTGGTGTACTAAATTAGTTTTCTTGGTCAGTAACGGTCTGAACTTGACAAATATGAAAGATGCCTTCAGGATAAACAAACATATTGTTAACTCTTTCCTTTTCAATAATATTAATACTTGGAATTTGTTCCTCCCCACTATTATATCTCTTGGATATTTTTTGTTAGATGTTACCATGTTGTGAGACAGTGTATTTGTATTGGCAAGCGATAAAGATCTACAGTAATTAGAGATTTATCCGTTATAAAGTATATGACTGTATAAACTGGGGTGGGTTTTTTTAATCTTTCCATATGGAAGCAGATTTGGCCCTGGAGAATGTAAATTAAATACAGTAATTTAAAAATGAGTAAAATGAGTTTTCATAGAAAACTTACTTTGAGAGCCACAGTTTGTGCACGCTATGCATCTGTTCTCTTTCGATGTTTTACTTTTCAGCTAACTTTTGGCCTTTCAAAATTGTCTCTTTCACCTCACTTATTACCCACATTTTCAGTTTCTACACTTTTGTACTTTCATATAAGCTGTCTCTTGTGTGATTCATCACCAAAATTGCAGTATAAATTTCTCTGCTAAAACAATCTACAAGGTATAGAAATAACTATTACCCTTTTGCAGTAACGGAAGCATATACTCTCTTAATTTCTTTGCATATTATTACTTAAAACATAATCCATTTGGTAATAATCACTACCAGTAGGCTTTCATTTGCCATATTAATTACTATGCTGTTATATTCCAAATCCTGTTAAGGGCAAAATGAAACACACCTTACACTAAGAGCAGATTCTTTGCTTTAAATATAACTGAAATCTTAACACTACAACAAAGAATTATTATTAAAGTGGATATGAAAATATTCCCTTTTTTTTCATTTTTTTCTTTCTGTTACAAGGGCTCTTTCTGTTACAAAAAGTCTGAGTAATAACAACACAATAAAAATTGTTATGCACACACTTCCTAGTATCTTTCCCTTTCTCTGACATCATGGTTACTCTTCCACTGTTTCTCTCTGGATCTTGAGATCATTCATTGGCTTCAGTTTGGGGGTGCTATGGCGAGTTGTCAGCATTCCAGGTTCTTTGCTGGGAGGAGTATGATGCTGCTGCTTTCTTCCTCCTTGCTCTAAGGTCCACTTGGGGCTACTTTTACACTTTGTCATTCCTTCACTGATCTGCAACTACATTTTACATCAAAATTTACTGGGTAAATGGGGATTGTCTTACATATGTTGGATGCTTGTCCTTTGTTCTCTTTGTTACCCCTAAAGCTGGTTTTGACCAGCTCCCAGGTCTGTGTTTCTTTAATTCACCGTTGGCATAATATTTATAGGCTTGGATTCTCCAGTATAATCCTGTGCCCCCTTTCTTATCATTCCATACTGGTACACTGCATCCTGTGTTTCCAGTTTTGTTGTCTCTCCTCTCATTCCATGCCTTCACTACATCATTATGTTGGTCATAATTATTTCATCCTAAATAGAATAAAAAAAAAAATATTATGCCGTACAAAGATAAGTAAAAGTGATGCAAAGTAGGCATAGCAACCTGGTCTTTGGAAAAAATGCTGTCTCAGCTAAACAAGTTTAAAAAAAAAAAAAACAGGAAAGCCAAGACAGATTTGGTTAAAGCCTGACAAGATTCAGTCCTAAGGCTTTCCAAAGTTTGTTCAAATCATATTGCTAGAGGTGACAATGCTGCATTTATGGGGTTACAGAGCTACGCTAGCTTACATTTGTTTCATAAGTGTGTTACTAAATATTCTTTAAAGAAAACCCCTTAAAGAGTTTTAGTAAACCCTGGTTTAGTTAACGATCATGGTATGAATTTTTGCATTCATGATCCGTCTGCTTAAATCACTATGCCTATACTATACTGGTGGGTATATTGATGTACAGTAAAAATGAGCAAATATGTAAAAACTGTACTTAAATTATCTTCGAGTTTTTGTAAGGATTATCTGTACTGATAAGACAGAAGATATATTTAGATGATTCAAGTTTCCCATTTCTGTTTTTCTGATTTGGTAATCAAAAGATACCATATTTTCATCTTTAACATTGCCATAATGACCCTTGCTATGACTATAATGTTTGTCATGTAGATTCTGCAGTATGACCTTCTGCAAGACTTAATGTCCATTTTTACAGTTTTCATACATTCCTAACCTAACTCCACACTTCTTTCCATAGGGAATTTCACCTTTCTAACAACTTGACCATTGTTATTTGTCATAGCTAAAATGAATCACAGTCATACAGGACACACAATGAGAATTTCATAAAATGGGACAGACTTTCTTTTGATAATTGGATTTTTTTTTCTTATGGTTTTATATATCATTTCGTACACCTGGAAGCAAATAGTTAAGCTAAAAGTTTGCATTAGATTAGAGGCAGAAATAACTTCATGAAAGGTTATACAAATCTCAAACACTAGTTTGTAGAATATTTGAAATGAATGCCTTCTACTGCTATGAGTGCTTTTTGCCATAAAGATGTGTAAATGTGGCAATTCCAAGTGCACATAAAGACAAGTGAGATTTTAAAAATCTCTGTCTTAACTCATTTTCTAACAGAATTCATTAAGAATTTTATGAGAGCAACACATCTGAAAACCCTATTCTAAAAATCAAATAGAGGTAGATACTGTATCTGGTTAGGTAAACAATTAGGTATCTAAAACAAACATCACCAGCAGAATGGTTTTCTATTCAATTCTGCTGGGTAAATAAATGAGTATATTGTTTTTCTGTTTTCTTCTAGTGTGTTGTATTTGCTATGACATCTGGTCAGATGTGGAATCACATCCGTGGACCCCCGTATGCACATAAAAATCCTCAGAATGGACAAGTGGTGAGTTGATTCTTTTATTTTGGGAGGAAATATTATATAGATAGTCACTACCTACAGTGAGTCTTAAGTCTCTAGTGGCAAGCAGAGTCTGTTTTGGAATTTCAGATGTTTAGAAAGTTCCACCATCTTTGATTTGAGCAATGAAGTGAGTGGCCATGTTTTTCAAAATTCTATCAGGCTTCCAGCTGTAGTGAATGTGTTACAAAATGTTCTATACTACACAATTTCTGCTATCCAAAAATAAATGGATATTGTGTCTTTTTGTAGAAACACGCTCCTTCAGAAGGTGAAAAGCAAGTTGTTTTGTTTTTTTTTTTCTTCTTTTCAGGCTCCACTTACACAAATCTTTGAGGTTTGTAACTTCTTATGTTCCTCTTTCTTGAGCATTTTAGTTAGAAAAGGAGACGGCAAATATTTTCATGTGCTTTATATTTTTCATGTGCTTTTTTTTTTCCATCATGCCTGTAACTCTTCCACTGAACTTTATGGAATGCTTTTTCCTATATCACTTTACTCCTTCAATTTAGATTCTTTATCAGCTTTACTAAGAAGTTACGACTAGTTGATTCTGTCAAAATTACTGTTAGATCCTTCTACTGCTCCTACGTGCTCCATCTGCTCACAAATTAGCAAACGTTCATCAGAGTTCAGAAGGAGAAACTCTCTTTGCCTACTGGGAAGGTAAAGAGGACCTTGGCTAGTTTCTACCACTCTTTGTTGTTTACCACTTTTGAAGCAAGTTGTTGGTATGGAATCTACAAAACTTGCAGTGAGCTTAGTGGTCAGGAAGCTTTTTCATGACTAGTGGCCTGTGAAGCTTTTTTCGGCTTTGACCATCACTGGTTAAAGGAGACTGGCTTATGTCTTAAAGAAAAAATTTATTTGAAGCTCCCTTTGTGTCATATCTTAATTGGAATAGGAAAAAAATGATGGTTTGAATTTGATTACTGGTTTGCTTTGTATCAGGAATGTAGCAGCATATCGATGTCATAAAATGACATGATTCCATCTGTCAACTCTGTTTTGCAGAAGTAGAACTGATAATGTAATAAATAATCTCTGTAAAACACTGTGTTTATAAAAATTTAGAGTTTTTCATTACTGCCTTGCAGTATTAAATTTATGATGCTTTCCTACAGAGTGACAGAAAGGAGAAATACTGCAAAGAAAAAGCACAGTTTGTAACAAACTAGCTCTTACCATATCCAATTTTATACACATTGCCCTTCTTAAAGACCTGTTTCTGAAGTATAGACTACGTTAAATAATTTAAAAATATCCCTTTAATTGCTCCTGAATTTGTGCCATCTTGTCTGTTTTCAGAGTGTGAACTCTGAGTGTTTGAAAAACTACTAGTTTGGGAGTATTAACATATGAAACTAAATAATGAAAATACCGGTAGAGGTGGTTTTAAGTTCTAGTTACTAACCTACTGTATTAGTCAACACACATACCTTCTTTCCTGGTTTTGCTCCATTATATGACTTCAGGTAAGTTATTTTGCGCCTCTGATTCACCTGTCTCTCCTTGTTCATGTATGTCAGTACTTTCACCTCTGTCGTGGTTTAACCCCAGCCAGCAACTAAGCACCACACAGCCGCTCGCTCACTCCCCCCGTGGTGGGATAGGGAAGAGAATCGGAAGGGTAAAAGTGGGTTGAGATAAGAACAGTTTAATAATTGAAGTAAAATAAAAACAGAACAGTTTAATAGGTAAAGCAAAAGCTGTGCACGCAAACAAAGCAAAACAAGGAATTCATTCGCTGCTTCCCATCGGCAGGCAGGTGTTTGGCCATCTCCAGGAAAGCAGGGTTCTATCACGCGTAACGGTTACTTGGGAAGACAAATGCCATTGCGCCGAACGTTCCCCTCTTCCTTCTTCTTCCCCCAGCTTATATACTGAGCATGATGTCATATGGTATGGAATAGCCCTTTAGCCAGTCTGGGTCAGTCATCCTGGCTGTGCTTTCTCCCAGCCCTCCCTGCCCCCTAAGCAACAGCTTAGCACTACTTAACAAGAACCAAAACATCAGTGTATCAACATTATTCTCATCCTAAACCCAAAACACAGCACTATATCAGCTACTAAGAAGAAAATTAACTCTATCCCAGCTGAAACCAGGACAACCTCCTTGGAGTCGTGTCTGTGTCAGTAAGTAAAACCAGTCATATTCTAAGAATTAAAAATAGATGCAGGATCACCAAGTTCCTGATTTATTTAAGGTATTACTGACCACTGTAGTTGTAACTTAAAGCTCTGGTTTTTACCAGTGTTAGAAGTTTAATAAGTATTCTGTAAACCTTTACCTATTTTACATCGCTTTTTTTTTTTCAAATAACATTTGAAAATTCAAATAACATTGAACATTTTCCTATTTCATTTTTCTAGCACTTATCTATGTTCCTGTGAATTTGAAGTCATAAAAGTGCTTATCTAACACTTCTGTGAGATTTATTCAACCATGATAATTCACTGTAACACTGTTCTGCATTAAGTTAGCAACTGCTGTCTTTACATCTGGATGAAATTTAACTCATTGCTTTCTTTCAATGTCTAGGATTTAGTACCAATTCCAAATTTCCATGCTAATTTTGTACAAGGATTACTTGCATTTAATATTCTGAAACACTGTTAAAAGTCTTACCATGTAAAACTCTGTTTTTAAGAGGAGGCATAGAATAGCTCACCAAACTTAATTATTTTATTGTTAGGTTCAAATTTACTAACTCTTCACTTTTCTTGTTTCATAGGCGTTAGCGGTTCAGTTCTCTACTAGCTGTAGAGCCTGATATGCCACCAGACTTTGAAAGTGATAATATTCTGTCTTCATAAACTTTTCCTTGCCTCAGATATCTCCTGTTATTTGCTTTGTTCTTGTCATAATCGTAGATGACACTTCATGTCTCTTCCTTAAATTCCTATTTTTTTCAAAAGATGAAAAGATATTTGTTTGCTTAGCTTAAACGACACTACTTACTAGTGCCAGTATCTTGTAAAAGTAACATTACCAGTTCTTAAAATTTTTGGTTTGTGCACTGCATTTATGATTCTCTGCTTGCTTGCTTAAATTACTTTAATTCTGTGATTGTATTCTTTGAATGAAGCTTTTAAAACGTATTTTTGTAATTCTGTGTGGTTCTATTCTATGAAGTTGATGTGCTCTCTTATTGGGGTTCTTGCAGTTACTTCCTTTATTCCTCATGGCCGTCAGCTAATTTCAGTTTTTGGGTCCACATGAAAGCAGCATCAATTTTTATTTAGGAAGCTGAATCACACAGTACCGTTGTTTCATATTTCAGTTCTGGTTTAGATTGACGAAACTGGTGCTAGTCTTCTATCTTGACATGTTCTTTATCTCTGTTACATTTTTGGAGTTCTTCATCTTTTGCCTAATAATTTTGTTAGGATTAGGCCCTTGCTGACTGTGTGGCAATAAAATCTGCACTTATTTTACCAGAGTTGAGAGTGAAAACTAAACATCCCATTGGTGTCTGTATATAAACAGTCCTGGGAGAGTTCTGATTTTTTTATTCAGCACGTGATCTGTATAAAGATGGTGGTGAGACAAGTAGAGAGCTGGAGAAAGCAGTTACGTATTTTTGAGTCTCCTGCAGAGGTAGTTCTGTTGCGGTTTAACTGACCTAATAGCAAGGAATTCTCATTAGATTTTCATCAGCTTTTAATCAAATAGCAGCAATGGCTAAGAAAGCATTTATGTATGTCTGTCCAGGGATTAGCAGCCATTTTTTTGATTTGGATACAAATTCTACAATTTTTATTGTGCAGTATGCTCAAGACTGCATCTTTAAAATGGTTGAAAGTTTGCTATAAATGAGAACAGGGAAAAGGACAAGCTTGATCTAAAGTACTGAATTAAGACTATTTTTAAAGCTCATCGTTTTCTTTCCTTCTCAGAAAAAATTATTAGAAGTTGGAAAAGTTTTTTGTGTGAAGAGGAACATACAATATTTTTATTGTCAGATATTAGATGGTTTTCCTACATAAGCTGATGCTTTGTGAAATGGATAATGGTGTTATTTGCCACTACATTAATTGGATTTTTCTTTACATGTGTTATGTTTTAAAAGCTTGTTAAAATTGCTTAAGCATAACACAAATTATGTCCTTAGGAAGCAATTTATATCTGTTTAGTGGATATTTTAGATAGAATACCTTGCAATATCAGATCAAATATAAATATTTGTTCAATTGTGGAGTTTATTCAGCCTTTTTTTTTTTTTTTTTTTTCCTACTTACCTTTCACAGTTTTATAACCACTGATCTTTATTCGGGAACAGTCTCTAAAATATCACTTTTCAAATGATCTAGCTGATACTAGTGTCTGGTAATCTGTATGTTTCTGAAGGTAAATGAAAAACGTTTGCTATTATTAATTTTTGCATTTGTCAATGCAAAATTAAGATATTCTATGTGAAAATTTTACGCTTAGAATATAGAAATTCTTAATGCACATTAGTCCTCTACTGCTAAGCAGGACAAAATGTCATTTATTAAAGTATATTCTGTGTTTTCTGACATGATTTTTTCATATGAGTCTGATTAAAATAAATGGAACTTTCTTGGAACAGTTTTAAAGAATGACTCTCCCTTTCAAGCTCAGTAAGTTGCAGTAAATACATTGTCCTTTTGTCTTTAATCTATCTGGAAGCATGTTTGAAGTACAGTTTGCCAAGATTGTGTTTGTAATGCCCAGCTTTTCTGAATGTGGCCAGATTGCTTGGTAGCAGTTTCAATATATAAAAAAGTCACTTTGTTGGGTGATATATTATTATATATTTGCCTTGCTTTTGGATAAAAAAAAGTTCATACAGGTTATTATATCAGCATCTGACATAAGATATCCAGATTGGCATCAGTAGTACCGCAACAATATTTTGGTGCATCTATCAACAATAATCACAACCATAGTGCTATTGAAAATACTTCTTAATATTTTATTGGAATAGCCAATTATTTTTGTTAATATGCTTGACAGAAATGAGAAGTAGTTAATTTATGAGTGTATTTAATGAAACAGCTTTCCTGTGGTCGTCAAAATAGTGAGTCTACTCAGAAACTGCAACTAGTAAAGGGATTCTCAAGCCTTTAATTTAAACTTCTATCCTGATTTAGTCAAAAAACTTAACAATTGGCAGTGTAAGATATAGAAGTAGTATAAAACAATCTTAATTCTGTTAACAGACCAGCACATTAACAAATAGGCAACATCATATCTAAACTAGTGTTGGGAAAACTATTAACCTGTACAAGACATCTGTCCTAATTTTTGAGATTGCAAGGGTGATCGTAGCTGGCATTTCAATAACTTTCTGTATAACACATTTCCACCTTGGTATTAGAACAGGAAAACCTTACACAATATTGTGTACCCTTTTTTATTGTGGGAAGAAAAGGAGGTAGGAAAATAGTCATGACAGCAGGGTTGCTCAGATGAAGCGTTAGAACCTCTAAATTCTTAAAATGGTCAGTTCTTGAGGTATACATGCTGTAAAAGTTCAGATTGTATTGCAAGTACTGTAGTTTTGGCTGAGTAAAGATGGAACATGTTCCCATCAAGTAAAACTGGATTTTAGACAAGTAATCAGGCAGCAAGTAGTCTGTCATGATAAAATCCAATAAAATAAAAAAAGGCACTAGATTTTAATTGCTGCTTGTAACAACAGAAATCCAATTGTAATTGACTGATACCACTTTCAAGTAGCAAACACTCCTCCTCCCCTGCACACATTTTGCTAAGTGTAGATGGGCTCCTAGAAGCAATTTAGTTTCATTTGAAAGAAGAACTGCTTTGTGCGGAACAGCTCTTACTATGTCAGAAATCAGAGAGACCTCAAGTATGTGAAGTTATGAAGTATGTAAAGATAGAACGATAATGCAATACAGTAAAATATACTTTTTAAAAGACAGAAAACCAGAATAACACAAGGGAAAACCTGTTCATGTTCTGTTCCTACTGGAACAAGAGCCATTTTCTTAAACCCAGCTTGAGTGCCAGGTAGGAATATAGTTTCTCTGTCTTCCTGGACTTTACTGGTTGTGTAGGTGTTAAAAGGTAAGAGCCTTCTCTAATAAAATAATTTTGCTTGGAAGGTACCTCTGAAGATCGTCTAGTCCAGGTGCTTGCTCAAAGCTGGTCAGGTTGCTCAGGACTTTGTCTAAGAAAATTCTGAATGTCTCCATGGTTAGAGATTCCCCAGCCTGTTCCAGTGTTTGGCCATCCACATAATTCTTTTAATTTTACCTTTTAATTTATTTTTATCCTTTTTTTTTTTATTTCCCTCAGGAACAGTCAAGGTAAATTTTATCCATCTCTTCAATAAAAGCTGATTTAGCCAAGTTCTTAATTAGAATTTAACACTGACTTTAATAAAACTAGACTTAGCCCAGCAGTATACCTTTTCAGAGCTGCTGACAGCATACCTTTGCTTAAGTAGCACTAGCCCTGTTTTGCTATCACTACAATATCCGTACTGGAAACGTGAAAACATTAAGCCTGGAGTAGTCATAGAGATTTTTCTCTGTATAGATTCTGTTCTCTGAATAGAGCTGTGCAGACGTTCTTCCGGTAGCTATTAAACGACCTAAGCATGTCTGTTTTCTTATAAAATCTTACAAGTTTTCAACAATTTTGAAGGAGTGGAGAAGGGAAAAGAGAGGAAAGAACTCTACCATATTTTCCCTATTGCACAACACAGTCTTTCACTGTTTTAGATGGATTATTTTGTGAATCTTTCCTCTTCCCTACGGAAAGATAATTTATAGTACAAGGGTGCAGATGTTCCTTTTGCTGAAGTAAAATTTCAGCAGTTGGGAATTGTCTTGTGAATTACTAAGCAAGTACCAAAATATTTTGTATCCTGCAGAGCTTTCTAGAATTATAGACCTGGTACATTTTTCCATTGGAGAGCTCTTGCCTCTCCATATAGTTTTGCTAGTAAGCTCTAATGCTGTCATTTCAGTGTAAGAGATTAGATTTCTCTTATGCCTGTGAATAATGTCAAGAGAAAGAACATGCTTTTGAGTGTGTTAGTGTAAATGAAGCAGCGTACTTCAGACAGTCCTTCATGGACTAATTCATCCATAACCTCTGGTTCAGAGAGATACCTTTTTATTTTTAATCTGCAAGGCAACAGTTATTTGCTACTTGATATTTTGATAAATATAAAATGCTTTTTGTATGTTTTCACAGAAACAAAAATTATTCTGACACTTTTTTTTGTCTAGCTCTGGTGCCAACATTAATTCCTTTCTTTGGCTAACCTTTCATGTTTACTGACTGTTCCTGAAGGAAGAAACAATAGAAGAAGACATAAGGACTAAATTAAAAGGTAAACTAAAAAGTTTTATTGTACATGCGGATTGTTCTTCTGAGCCCCTAAAAAGCAGTATAGTAGTACTATACATCCCACCTTTTATATATCAAATATTTCTCAGAGTTCCTGGATGTTAAATGGCAGGATACGTGTTTTTTGTTTTTCTGTTCTTTGAATCGTTCATCATAATTTTTTTTTTATTTATAGATGTTGACACCCATATCTTGTAGATAATATAATGAGGGACAGGCACATAGACCTGTTTTCATTATTTTTCTTACATATTCTTTTGAAGCATTATGAATATTCACAAGGTTAATGATGCCACCACTACTGTTCTTTGTACCTTTCATTTTGAGACTTGGAAGTGTCCTATTTTGTGGTTTTTGTTCCCTCCCCCCCCCACTGCCTAGCAGCATACTTACATAAGAATTCAACAAAGTCTGAACCCAGGTAGCTGAGGAACCAGTTTTGGCTTCAGATAGTGTGCTCAGATAGGCAAAACCTATTCCTATACTAAAATTAAAATAAAGTGGTGCTTGGGAAGGTTATACATATGAGCAGAATGTGAGAGTAGGTGCTCTGGTAAAAGCAAGGGTTGACTACTGGGTTAAACAGGGGTTTTTTGTTTGGTTGTTGGTTTGGTTTGGTTCCCCCCCCTCCCAAGTCAGTGGTAAAATTAGCACTGATTTTTATAACTGTAGACCTGTTCAAAGCACCTTTGAAAATCATATCTAAGGAACGTTATGTATTCATTTTTCTTTCTGCACAGTAATGCTTCAATAGCAGAAACGAAATTTGGTCTAGCTTTAGAACAAAAAATGAGAATATTTAAACAAATGAAGGACCTTGTTTCCTGATTTTTTGCATTTCTCAGATTAATTTATACAGTTTATTTATCTAATGTTAATTGGATGGTATTGTACTTCTGTTTATTACAATGGTTATAATTATAAAAATGGAAATGTATATATATACTTTCATCTTCTCAATACTCCTCATAGCAATATATCTTGAAAATGTAAAAGCTATTTCAAAATTGTTAGACAAATATACTCACTGAATCTATAATGCTTGTGTTGTCAGAAATGCCATACAGCATGTGTTATTAATATTAAAACTTTCTGCTGTTCTGTTATGTCCAAAGGACAAATTCAACCTAAACTACTGGGATTCTCTAGAATATACTCTAATACGCAAAGTGTAGTCTTATAATTTAGGATCCTGGTGAAAAGTTCAATTTCTTTAATTATTTTTATAATAGTTTAATTAGATTTTGCTCACAAGGCTAGCTTGCATGGCTGTTACATTACCAATGCTTATATGTAGAAGCAGACATTGCTAAGAATTGTCTTGCTGTGTCTATGTAAGTGGTAAGCTATCTTTATCAAAAAAAGTCACCACAAATGTTTGAAAGGGAATTACTATTTTCCAACTGTGCCATCCATTTTCCTTGGAGGTGCCATCCTTTCCTTGGAGGATGAGGAGAAGAGAATTTAACTTCTATCCTGACTGCTGGTCAGGATTCAAACTCTCTTTATGTCCACGTTGTTGAGAAACAAGTTCACAAAAGGAGTGGGCTTTATACAAGCTTTAGAACAAGGAATTATTTTCATTTTGCACTGCCCTTTAGACAAGCACCCTCCTATCTGCTGCTTAAAAGGCTATTGCAGAACTGCTACCACGTATTGGTTAGAAAAGTTGGTCTAGAGCCCTTCTGAGGAGAGCTTACTTCTGCATAACACAAGTGAGATTGATCCGCTTTTTAGATGTTTTAAAGGCATCTTGCATCAAGCTAATATGACGCCCGGAAGTGGGTTGAGGAGCGCATTTAATGTACGTCACATTTTCTTAGTATTCAATACTTAGAGAATTAAACTTTCACATTTATGAGAAGTAGACTGTAGTTCTTTTGTACATGTTTGTACTGAAAAGAGGAGGCATTTTTCACTGTTCCCCTTAAAAGTCATTTATTATTAATTTATCATTAATATTTCTATGAAAGCTGTTAAAGGCTGGAGTGCTTTAACTTTAGGTACAATACAAATTAAAAAGAGTTTTTTACTGCAGGTCTTGCAAATCCAGGTTTTGAGCAATAAACAAAAACATGAAATAACCTCCTTCATGTTCACGGGTTCTGAGGTCACTTAGCATAGCAGAATGCTCTACATGAAGAGAAAATAGCATTATCATTTAAAAGAGGGAAGTTGTCTGCATTTACCAGCCCTTCACACTTCTAATATGGGTCAATAGAATGAAAGAAGAATTTGGTCTATGATTTTTTTTTTATAATCACTGTTCTAAAAAACATTCCAAATAAAACAATGTTTGTGTGCCTTTTCCACATCCAAAATTCTGTAGTTCATATTAATCAAACTGGGTAATCCCTGTCAGATAAAAGAAGAAATTGTTCCATAGTCTTCTCTGTGGCTAAATACCAGAGTCATAGAACTAAACTGAAAACTATTTTTTCAATTATTGTTGTTTTATTTGCCTATAAACAGAGAACACTTCAATGAATGGTATAATGAATGAAGAAACACCATCTAATCTTGTCCATTTAAGATATTATTGTCCATATTAAGATATTATTCATGCTGGAAATGGGGAAAAAAATACATCGATTGTCTTTAGAACACAAGTAGGTATACTGCCATTAAAATGCTTTGTGTGTAAAAACAAAACTTTAAATTTGAGCTCTGGAAATGTGCAGAAGTATTAGGACGTAGTACTCATAGCCCTTTTGTGTGGTACTGTAAAGAATTGGTGAGGGTTTTGTCAGTGTTAGCTACTTCACCTTCTGAATGTGCATTTAAGTAGAACTATGCTACAATAAGTGGAAACAATGCAAGCATTGGGTCAGCTGCACAGTTTAAAAATGGATTTTAAGAATCGATTTAAGATCCAAATTTAATTAAATTCATGCTGTTAGTCATTTAATATCCCAGTAATTGATCACTTGCATTATTATTAATTATCTCTGGAAAACACAAAACCACAAGGACATGATGTGAATGTATATGCCACTTTAGGTAGTGCTAACAGAGAGACTATAATGGGTTTGCTACTGTGGTCTTTCCACTGCATCCCTCTTATCCCTTAAAAACACTTTATTACGTTCAGGCCTACAAATATTTTGCAAACCTTGAGTAACTGGAAAAGTAAAAACAGTACACAGACTTTATTTCTTCTGGCTTTTTTTCTCCTGTTTGCTTAATTTCCTGTTTCCCTAACCCTACTAAAATACTGGAAAGCTTCATTTACTGAAGAACAAACAATTGAAACCCCTCCAAACGAGCCTCTTTAAAGCTGAGGAACAAATTCTAGAAGAAACAAATTGGAGAAACATTCAAACCACTGTTACTCAATAGATTATTTTCTGTACAAGTTAAAGAACATACCTTCCAAAAAAGATAGCAGATATAGCATGGGGTAGAGTGAATACTGAAAATAGACAGCACAACTGAAATAGTAAACACACAACAGCAATCTGAAAAAGAAAAGGACAACTTGAAAAAAACCCACAGAAACAAATTCCAGCAGAATCCTGGACGTTACTGGTATAGGTGACCAGTACATGTCTGCTGCTGATATATTTAATGTCTTTAAAATGAGCCTCTTTTCTGTGGATCTTTTTCCCTTTGAGAGTTAAAGCATACTGTAAGGTTGGGTTATTAACGTAAGTATACTACCAATGTAACAAGCTCAGTCCAAATGCGTAATACTGATTTGAGGTTTTTTCCTTCTCCTTTGCCCCTTAATTTTTCTTTTTGCATTTGACTATCTAGACCATTTCATGTGGCTCTGATCTAGCAAATAACTTTAATGCTTAATTCATAGTTCATGAGTACACAGTAGTGGGAGGGCCCTTGTACATCCCCCAGTCATGGGCAAGTACATCTTATCAAAATCTTTGATTTTACTTAAGATTTTGCTCCCAGACTTATTTTACAGTGCTGTTGTACCACCTTTTGTATTCAAATGAAACTTCTTTTAATTGTTCGGTGGATTGCAGATGCAATACTTTGTACCTTGATTTTGACTTAATTTTTTAATAGGCAGATCAGATTAATGAATTATATTCAGTCCATACTTATATAGCGGATACTTTTTTTCTAGCTGAGTTCTTTCCAGATAATGAGAACATAATTTGTGGAAATCCTCCTGACGTTTGAAGCATATAACTTTCATTTCTCCCCATGTAATGTAGTGGTGTGTTTTTCCTCAGTTCCTTTCTGGCATCAGCTGAATTCATTAGTACCTATTTTTGCACTCAAGTCATCAACTTGAAACATAATAAATTAGTCTCAAGATCTAGAGTTCCTTTATGTGTTTTTAAACAGCCTATTCTGTCTCCCATTGAGCCAGTTATTCAACGTGCTTATACTGTTTGTTCCAAACCCATTTTTCTCCAGCTTTACATGTAACAGAATGAATTGCCAAAGTCCAGATAAATAGTCACACATTTTCTTTGTCAAGAGGATTAATTACCTTAAGAAAAAGATTGTGCCTGATGAATCTGGTACATATCTCTTTGGAATAAGTGTGCTGTATTTCGTCTCATTTTTCATGTTCCTTCATATGTTTAATTGTTCTTTATTTCAAAATTTATTCAGAAGCACTTCATGTTATTGAAATCTAATTTCCTTCCTTCCTTCCCTCCCGAACGTGTTTAGTTTCTGTGTATGCTGTTCTATAGATTTACAGTAACATGCTCAGATAGACTTGGCTAGAATACATACATAGAAAAATAAAATTGCTACTGGGCTTTAAAATACATGTACTAGTTCGGAATTCTGCTTTTTGAGTTTTCCTTCAACTTTCTACATGGTATAGGTGTATTCTGTCAGCTGTGGACCCTTGTAACCCTTTTATTAATCATAAGCATTGCAGAAAACAAAATTCAGAAATTGGGTGATTACCACCCTTTACTGAGTATTAACTTCTTTGCTTGTTCTCTGTTTTAATGGATGAAATACGAACTGTTTTCATTTCATTTGTGGGGCCACCTCAGATTACCTCTGGACAACTTTCATTTTATTGCTAAGCTTCTTGACCTTTTAACAGGGAAATGTATTTGCTAGTCAGTCTCTTTCCATTCTTTCTAAGCTCTGGTTGTTCACTGTATTCCATTTGGGATTATTAATCAGTTAGGTCTAGAATCCTTCCCTGAAAGGTCACTAAATTATTTATTTTTTTATTTTTAGGATTTGTGGGATGCAGATTCAAGATAGCTTAAGAAACTTAAACTGTTAGTCTCTGACTCACTCAATTCACCAAATTTTCCTAGTGTAGGTGACTTCCCTTACTGATTTTTAATTTCCCTTGAACTGTTTCAAAATGTAAAGATCTTAAATTGAAAGTTTCAAATGTGTTACTATTAACCTTTCAATTTAATTTACTGAATCAACTCAGGTCATTTTATCTGAAACAATTTTATACTTCCCGTGTCTTTATAGTGACCTTTTTTCTATGAAAAATGCACTTAAAGTATTGTTGCTTCTTGTTGAACCAGTGGGTAACTGAGGATAGAATCTGCCAGGGGTCACATACCGATCATTGACGTCTGCTGTTAGTAGTAACTGTTTCAATCTATTAAGAAAATTAGTTTTCAATCTACCACAAGGAGTTCTTTTTCTGAATGCTTTTCAGTTCTTCAGCTTTGTAATATCCTTTTCTGTGAGAGGAGTCTGAGTTATCTCTTGACATGTTCTCCTCCTCCAAAGCCTGAAATGTTCTTCTGAAGGTCCGCTTATCTTTTCATTTCCATTTTTCTGTGAGTTCACCCACACCAGTGCTTAGTTCAGATAAGGGGTGTTCTTTTGACACCCATGCCACCTTCATTCCCACCTTCTATGCTTTGGTTCACATTACGCAGGGCACATAAATTATGATCGTTTTGGATGAAATGTAGCCAGAAGGTGGACTCCAGGAATTCAGCCAGTAAACTCCCACCTGCTACTGATTTGTTCGGTCTATTGGACCAAAGAGGAACTAGCATGAAGTAGAATCACTTGAAATGTGTATAGTGTGGATGTTGGGTTTGGAGAATTAATATGCAGTACACTCTAGTATAAGCATAGCCTTTGAGTCCTCAGCAGCTCAACATCAGCATCTTTGCATCAGTAATGGTGGTATTCTTCCAGTCAAATTTTGAAATTTGCTCTGATATGATGGGTGATGTTGAGCAGCAGGCTCTGCTTCTATGAGGGTATTTCAATCGCAGATTTGTATCTGATATCCCTTTTTCTAGGAGAAGGTGTGTCTTACATTTTACCAGATATATTCTGGTAATGGATCATCAAATGAATGTATATCTATTTCCTGCTAGTGTATGTATATATAAAAAAAGCTAGATAGAGCTTTGGGTCATGTCTGCTTTTATCTTAGTAGCTCTGCGCTGGTCTTTTCTTTATTTCTTGAAAAGACTGAACCTCAGTAGGCTCCTCAGAATTTTGACTTAAATGCTTTGCTGCCTGCTTTGCTTTTATACTTTTAAGGTTTTGCTAGACTGTGTGTCAGATGAGAAAATATATTTTCTGAAGAGTCTACTTAAGTTCAAGATCTTTCCTCTTCAATCTTGTAATTTTCTATTGACAGTTAAAATGCCTCTTTGAATGCATGTTTAGAAAATATTACTACCAAAGGGTAAACTGCTTTTTTCATTCCAAATTTGTAAAACAGTTTTGGTGTTGAGAAGAGATTCTAAATAATGGGGGGGGGGGGGGGGGGGGAGGGTCTGTATGTAACAGCTAACTCAAATTCACAAAAATTGTAATCCTTCAATTTTACATCTTGACTTACTTTAGGTCTTGTAGCGATAAGGTTGATGTAATTTTTGTTTAATTATCAAATCAAGATTTTTTCAACTGAGAAAAGTAACTTAATACCTAAATGCTATTAATGTGTGATAATAAGAATTTTAACATATGTTGTGTCCTTTGTACATAACAAACTTTTCAATGTGGATTTTCTCTCACATTATTAAGTATTACAGTGGGTGAATCCTGGCAACTTTTGTCATATATTTGTTTTTAATATGCTCTGAAGATAATTTCCTTTCTTAATATGCTATGAATATAATTTACCTGTATTTAACAGGTCATACTATAGAAATATTCTTATATCCTCTTATTTATGGCTTTCAAACACAATATTCAGTCCTTTAACATTTTTATAATTCTCTACAACTCTTTTGCAACTTTAGTAAAAATACATAGTCAAGTTGCTAATTGGATCCTAGACATAAACAATTAAAAAAGCTCAATCTTTTAACAGAACTAACAAATACCTTAGTGTGTATAGATATATTTCCTAATTGCAATGCTTCCTCTTTGCATTTTAAAGATCGGTTCTATTATTCCTGACAATTTTATTTTAATTTGGCAAGCTAAAAAAAAAAAAAAGGGAGTAGAACACTTTGAAACATAGAGAAGTTGCATTTTAATATTTAATATAATATCACCCAAAAATAGTGCGTTTCTCAATAGAGAGATTGCCAGAAAAGGGTTGCTAGATGGTACTAAAAATACCAGTTTCAAGGGAGACAAAGGAGTAACCTTCAAACTTTTTCTGACTTTGTCTCTTATCAGTCATGCAAGTGTCAGAGTCATAATGTGAATACTCAAGAAGGCTTTGAATTGTCAATAGAGGAAGCTTCCTCTTTGAGGTTATATTCGCTGGAACAGAAGAGATAACGCTATTATCAATGTTTTTATAGTGTAGCCAATTTCTCATTGCACATACTGAAATGCAGTTTTTTAATACAGTTTAGATATTAGTATAATGATAAATATGACAGACTTTTAAACTAAATTCTGAATGTTTCTGTCAGTCTTGATACAGTATGAAATTCCACTCTGGTCTCTTCAGAGATTTTTATGAGCATTTTCTGGAAAAAAAGTAATTTTCAAACACATTTCTAACCTCCTTTTTAGGAAATTGACATTAAATACGCATTTCTTTCTGGGATGTGTGTTGAATTGTCAGCCAGTTGGAACTTCAAAGTTTAGCACTGGAGTGTAAACATACAGAATAAAAGCTAGCACACTGTATAATATACAAATACTTCTACAAGCTGTTTATGATCACCATAGTATGAATTTTTATGCTGGTTTTGATAAGGCATTCAGGCCCTGTGTTTTAACTGCTGACTGTGTGAATCGGTTTAAACTGCTGTTCATGGGCTTGTTAGTTTTATTTCTTACATACTGTAATTTTTTCCCTTGGGCTAGTGAATGCACAAAATCTCAATGCATTCAAAAGTATTGTACAAATTTTGCACGATAATTGCGCTAAACTTTTACACGTGTCCCACTTCAAATTTATTAATATTTATACTGAAATTAATCAAGGGCTTAACTGCTAGTGGACTGTAGAGAGCTATGAAGGATTTCTTTTCATTTGCGTTGACTTGTCGGTCATTGTTCGCAATATGTCAATTAACTCAATTATTCAAGATCATTTCTATAAGAATTATGTGTTATCTCCACTACCAGATTTAGGTAGTCTTGTGAATCATTACTACATTTAGATATTCTGAAGTAATATTTCTGTTTTACTTGAGTGAAATTCTCATCCCTGATCTTCCAACGTACAGGTTAGCAAATAAAGATTGACAAGTGTGCCAGGGCTTAGGGTTTTACCAGCAATCTCAAATATTTCAGATGTATGAAAATAGCCCTTATTGTCTAATACGTCATCATGAGAATTAAAATCCAATAATAATCAAATATACTAAGTGTCTGGAGAATTCTGTGTAGGTAAAATTGTTGCTCTGCTAAAAGATAGACCTTTTCTTATTAATATCACATAAAACAGTCCATATTTTGTGATTGTTGGAACTAATTATTAGTGAATATAGATCTTCATTTGGTGTTAACAGTATCCCATTTCTTATAAAGTTGTCTGTGTTTCCCTGTTAGCATCACTCAAGAGGCTGATAACAAACACATTGTTTTTGACAATAAGATTCCAAATGAATTCGTAAGGTGGCCTTTAGGTCAACTTTGGATGTTGTGCTAAGAACTCTGCCAGTGGAAAACTGCTGTGTTAGAGGATTACTGGTTTTAGCAAGCTACGTTTCATGTGTTATAAAATATATATTATCGACAAGGTCAGGCTATAGTATTCGTCTTACAGAATGAGGACTACATTTTATCTGATTTCCACTTTGTTGTTCTTAGTTGCCTTATCTCTTCTCCTGCCAATCTACCTGTCTTCAGGAAAGCAAAAATGGTTGAAGTAGGAGTTAAGTGCATTCTTTCTCAATTTTCCTGTTACCAATGGAGTAATTCATTGAACTAAAAAGATAAAAATACAAAAGAAGTTAAAATCCAATACCTAAACCATTATTATTTTCAAATATATACTTCCATATTTCTCTGCATACCTTAGCAGGTTGAATCCTAATAGTTTTTATGGTTCTAAAAGGATCCAGAATGTGAAAAGGAAGTAAAGAAACAACTGAAACAAATGAAAATGCAGAAGCAAGACTGATAAAAAATATTTTACTTATTATCCAACTTTTTTTCCTATTATTTAGCTTGTATAAGATAATGTACAATCTTCTTTGAGAAAGTGTCCGAAGATTGTCGTCTACTGGAGAGTAATTCAGATAGTAGTGGTTCAGTTCAGCTTTTCTGCTGTAGAAGGTAATTTTTTATTTCGAAATGTATGCTAAAGACTGTCTTCAAAGTACCAGATACATATGGAAGTACAGGAACTTTATCCAAAATATTCCAACAAAAGCAGAGATTTACTGGTAATATTTTTACTTACGATATCACAGACTAACTTTTAAAAATAAAATTATTATGTCTTTAAGATAGCTAAACAGGTGGCATCCATATTTGAAGTTGTTTCTAGATTTTTGTTAACCAGCTTAGCTTACCTATTTTGAAGGACGTAGTAAATAAAAATCAAGGAACCTGTGTGGTGAATCTTGAATTACTATTAGGATGAGACTGAAATATACTGAAATATCTGGAATGACCTCCCTCCAGAAGCATAGCATTAATCTTTTTCAGTGATTATAATCAATGTTTTCTTAAAGTGGGACATGGTGTTTGATGCCGTAGATTAAGGAATGGCACTAGCAAGTATTTTATAGCAAACATTGCAAAATAAGTTGTATGTCATTCCACGTGGGGTAAAAATAGCCTTTGTAATTTTTGGTTGTATATTGTCTTGTTAAATATGATTGTTTTGGCTCTCTAACGTGTGACATTTTTACATTTAATATAAAGAGAAAAAGCTTGTATCAATACTGATATTAAGTCAAACACTGATATTAAGTCAGTGATGTACAAAACTGGTCACCTCTATTTCAGGATTACCTGAGGCTGGCATAGAGCAGGCCAAAAGAATAGGAATTTATTTTTGATCATTAATCTGTGACTATGACAATAGAGTTAAACCTGAAGTTGCCTGAAAACTTGCTATAAAATATTTATGTCTTATGACTACTGTCTAGATATTTGTATTTTTTAATTTCCAGAGTTGTTTGTGGATTTGAAAGATACTTTTCTACTACCTTGTAACATAGATTTGGATTTCTCATTCCTTATCCCTAGTTCAAGAAATATAACTGAGTGGGAGGGAGTGGATGTGAGGGTGGAAAAGTCCACTTGATAGCTAAAGTGAAGCATTTCTTAGAATGGTTAATGATACAAAGCTATAAAAACTTTCACGTGCATGTGCAAAGGTATGTGTGTGCATGTATATTTGTGTCCTTATATAAGGATATGTTTTACAATATTTTTATGGCTTTATGGTCATTATTGGCGCTCTGTCTGTTACTTTTGCATCTTAAATTGTAATGGGGGGGGGAAGTCAGTGTGCCTTTATTTCAAACCTATAGTCGTTATTAATCTTTATAGTGTTGCTGCTGACATATTACTTCTTCATTACTATAATTCTTGTCCAGAATAACTTTGTATCAGTGTATTTCGTTTTTCTTTGGTTCTCTTTACACACTCGAACAGCTTACTGCTTAACGCTGATTCTGAACTTCTAGATATTTTGAAAATATGGAAACAGTCAATATTCAGATATATGCAACTGTTTACCACATACATGAAGATATTATTGAAAGAAAATAAAAAACATTACTGAAGTACATTTTTTTTAATAATGAAAGTTACACCTGAGAGCTATGAGGTCTAAAGCTTTTTGGTTTACTAGCATTATTTTTTATTCTCATGTTCTGGAAAGCTGATAAGAGTCTAAAACTTCAGGGTTCTGTCAGCTTAGTTCCAGGGCTGGGTTTTTTTGGTGGGATTGGGTTTTTTGGATTTTTTGTTTCTGTAGAAACAACAGAAGGAATGTTCTCATAGCCATAGGCAGTGCAGTATGTAGTTACCCTTGGGTAAAACGATGACGTGCCTCTTTCAGATCTTTCTTTAACAAAGAACTATGACAAAAACGGTGACAAATTCTGGTCAGCCCATTTTCTTAGGAAACGGGCTGTATACAACTGCTTCTTGTTTTTGATGGGCCTGGGCCTCCTTGAAAACTAGTAAAAGCTAGGGGAAAGTTGTGTAGGAGGGGAAAAACGTTCTTGAGTCTGTCCTGTGTTCACTAAAAAGTTTTTGTGATAGCAATTACAGTTCATAGGATGTAAGTTTTCCTTACTAAAATATAAATAAAATCTTTAATTCTTAAAGATAATATGTCATCTTTGGAAGCAGTTTGAAGAACATATGCAATGTATCAGAGATATGTAGTGAATACTTCATTTATAGTGAATTGACTTTCAGGCTAAGAATGGAATATTGTTTAATTTACACTGAAAGGCAATGGACAATGCGAGCTTTTAAGAAAGGGAGACAAAGGATGAGGAGATTTAAGATACCACAGCTTTATGTTGCCAAGAGGAGTAGTGAGTCAACGTAAAGATTGTTGCAAGAGTTTAAGTATTGCATTATATTTCATTAAGTTACATTGTATGGAACGGACAAGGCACACATTTAATGGATTAAAAAGTTGCTCACTACTTAAAAGGTTTTTAACAGGGAGAGATCAATATGGACAATTTTGGGAGACCAGTGTTTCCTAGTAATCTAGACACAAATGTTCTATGTCATTAAAAGAGTTTCAAATAAAATAAGAGAGGTAGTGTTGGTACTGGAGGACTGGGAATGTGGTTAATGTGATGTCAGTTTTAAAGGTGTGGGGGTGTTTGCAAGGTCCACACTGAACAAAATGCTCTAGATAACAGCTGTTAAGATAGGAATATGTGTGTGAATGGAGTACCAAAACTAAGTGAGAAGGTATTTGCCCTAACACTTTGTTAAAGAGGGTAGCAACCATCAGATGGATTAAACAGTAACCAGGGAATTGCAAAGAGATTTTTGTTTGAAATAAAAGGAGGAGGCAGTTTGAAAATAAGTGTAAAGGAAGAATGAGAATTTGTACCAATGGGGAAGGACCTTGGAGGGAGAAGAGAGCAGCAGTAGCAACTAGCTTTCTCACTGCTGGAAGTGACCCCACTGGCAATATGACACTGCCTGGGCCTGACAGAGCAGCCTCTCCCTCAGATGGTAGGCATAGCCTGTGTCTAGCTAGTAGACCAATAGTATAGGATGCAGTAAGTGGGCACTCACACATTGGGTGTGTGGGATGCTTTTACTGGTGTGTGCCATAGTGGATTGTAGGGCGCTTCTTTTATATAAAGTTAGAGCAGAGTGGGGGAGATGTATATAAGCAGGAGAAACTGTGCTTCTGGGATCCTTGATTTGGATAAAACACTGAGCTGTTTTTTTCATCGAGGCTCTTGAGATCTTGGGAACTGAAAACTAGTAAGCATGCTTTCTGTGTTGGGCAAACTAATAGATACACGATCAAATATGACACACTGGGGAGAGCAGCATGGCAATAGAAGGAAGTCTTGCCTCATGTATCTGCTCAAGTTCCTTGATGGCATCAACAGGAATGAGAGAGCTACTGCTGACAGTCCACTTGAACTGATGGAAGTTTTGTCATCAAACAGGTTTGAAGAAATTGCAGAATGAGGTCTAATAAGCTCTTCTCATGAATGAATAAGGAACTGATAGGTGTAAATTATCACCTTTCAAGGTGAAAGGAATGATAACAGGCTGATTTGAGTGAGGTGCATTAAATAATGACTGACATGAAGAGAAGCATGAAGGGAATATTTTTCTATTTATTCCAATTAAATTTGAATGTAACATTCTCAAATAAAATGTTTCGACATGTTACACAACTGTGGAACTCTTTGCTGCAGGTTATCACACATATTAAAAGTTTACAGCTTTCAAAAAGCTACTGTACAAGTTTATAGCTATTAAAACACCTTCAAGATGGTAGTTTCAAGGTAGTCTGCCTAAAAACCAGGAGTAAGTTTTGGGATGCAGTGTCTCAGGGAGAGATTTAAAGAGACAATTCTAGATCATAACCTCAACATAAACATTAAACGGTAGTGTCATTAAGAGCATCTATCTTTGAGTATGTGAAAAGAAGACTATCAAGTGCTAAGTTGTTCTTCCTTTGTCCACAACATTTAATAAAATAACGGAATAAAATTTGACTGCAAATGGTTCAAGTGTGTGTAATTCAAGAGATGTGAAAATACTGGAAGTATTGTCACAAGAATAAAGATTTTCAGTAGTTGGTCATTAAAAAAGAAACTAGTGGATTTTTAATGTTGTGTTGCATGATTGAAGAGTCTTCTGTGTGGTCATGCTACAGCTGTCTTTGTGTCACACCAGAATACCCTCATCATTCATGTGGTGTATATACTAACACTTCCTTTGAAGTCAGCCAGATTTAAAAAGGAAGGGAAAATGAGATGTGGACTGGTAGGAAGCAATACATAGTCCTGCTAATACATGCAGTCACAATGCATGCCAGCTGTTCAGATTAGCTTTTGAGAGAATATGGATCACTGGAGACAGATACTTAAAAACAGAAAAGATGTTCGCTAGTAGGGGGCTTTTAAACTGCTTAGGCAAAGCGATAAAAATGTACTTCCCAGTGTTGAAAATAACTTAAATTTTGGAGTACTTTATCAAAGCAGATGCTGCATTCCATATTACTTGAAGGAGTTTTAGGACACGTAAAAGATGCTTAGATTGAATTGGGAGAAACTTACCTCCTACTAAAAGAAGTTGAGAGGCAGTAGTAGTACTTAGAAGACAGTGACTGTCTGTTCTCGTCTTGATGTGTGATCAAATCCTTTTCCCTTCATAACCTTTGAGAAGAGTGAGCACATAAATACCTTACATACAGTAGCTTCTAGACATCACAGTTCCTTCTTGAGACAGACATTGCAGTAAAAGTCAGTGCTTCATCTGTCAGTTGCCTTTTGGAGTAAGCAAGGAGTAGTTGCCTCACTACAAAAAAACAAACAAACAAAAATATTCTGATAAGGGGCAAAGAAAAGAGCTCACCCCAGAGAAACTTCAAATGCTAAATAAGGGATACTAGGCTGGATGTGGAGCATTACTGTGAGGATGTCATGAAGTGTCCCCTAGATGTTTTTTCTCATTCAAGTGGTTAGTGTTAGCCATACTTTGGCTCACTAAATAGTTCACTCTCCAGGTCAGTTTAGAAGAAACTTGGGAGAGGTGCATTTCTAACCTCCAAAACATATGGATGACAGTTTACATGCCAGATCTCTTGCCTGAGGTTATTTGCAGAACTCTTTCTTTTATATTGAGAGCTTGCTTTTTTCTTGTGGCAGCCAGTTTAGTCTTCTGCAGCTAAATGTTATTTTGAAATAAATACGTTAGATTGAAATTCTTTAATATAGAGTAAATGGTTTTACTTTATAGTTTGTTCTATGCAATTATGTGGCTTATTGTATACTATATATCTTTCTAAATATTGATGTTCTGAAATTCTATCACCAATAAACCATCAGAATGAAATATTGGCTCTGTTGAAATCAATAGCAAAATGCTTATTGACTTCTTTTGAATCAGCATTTCACCCAATTTATTTTAGGTACAGAGAAGAAACCTCTGTGCTCTTCTATGAATATAATCGGACTGGAAATCTGCTTAGGTCAAAGTCACTGTGAGGTTTTGTAACTAGAGCTTCATACCATGTATAAGCTCAAGGGATAGGTGTGTGGCGAAAACTTTTTTTTCCTTTTTTTTTTTTTCTCCCCAATAAAAGATACTTTAAGAAATTACCTGTTGTATTAAAAGAATTGCCTAATTAGTCTATAAGAACTGAAAGGAATCTTGAAAGTCCAGAGAGGTGAAAGGGGGTAAAATTCATTATGAAGCCAACAACTGCTTCTCCAACATTGGGAACAACCCTTTGTACTAAAGTCATGGGATGTGTAGAGAAACAGTCTTCAGATTACATGTTCATGTTGGTAAATTAAGACAAACCTGCCTGTATAGATGAGTTTTGAAAACTGGCAAAACCACTGAGGTTTCTTGGAGTTGTTGACTGGAGTTTTGTTGTAATTCATTTAGAGAAAACAAGAAAGATCACACTGGAACTTGCCTGTCTCAGTCAGCAGTAATTTAGTGAATTAATTAAATTCAGATAAATACAGCAGGTTGAGGTAGCGTTCTGCCTGTCAGACCCTGATTCAGGCTCAACTAGTGAATAAGTTTCACTCCAGCACACCTCTAAAATGCAAACTTGGAGTTTTTGCTTAGTTTCAGTGGGCTGCAAATAGTCTGCAAGTATTAAGAAAATACTATAGGTGTTGTAAAAGTCTTAATCAGATTTGACATGCTGTATTGAAATTCTGTTGTGACAAAAGTACCAATGAAAAATATTTTTTAAATGCTGTGTATTTACGTACAATGTCTCAGTTTATGTACAATGGGACTAAGGGAACTCAATGAGTAAGCAAACAATTCTTTGCCCTCACATGTGTGAAGGCTGTTTTGCATGCTTACTTTATGCTAACTTTGTAAGCTCAGAAATCCATGCTCTTTTCTGCCGCTTTGCTAGAGAACCATGTCTTAGGTTCACTATATATGCAATAGGTGTTCCTATACTGGATGTTTTTATTTGCAGTTAGCTGCTATAGGCACCACAATAGAGTACAAAAATTTTTGGCTTGGAACACTTGTTTGGGAAAACATACCCTTTTAACAGAAAAATTAAACTATAGTAGTTCAACTGTAATGCAGGTATTTTAAAAGTCTAGAAGTTTGGATCTTTCTTGATGCCAAGAAAAGAGGAAAATAGTATTTAATGACCTCAAAGTTGATGAAGTTTCTGAATGTTCTGAAAGCATTTAGTCATCTGGTACTGTGATGCATTTAAGTATCTGAATGCTAAATTTGTAACTACTTAAGCCACCTGAAAAATGACAGGATGTTTTTAACTAGAACATTTTTAAAAATCTACTTGAACGCAGATCTGTCTCACAGTGCTTGCAGATCTTTGATCAGTTTGTCAGGCTGTTCTTGTGCATTAATTTTAATTTGAACAATTCTTTTATGTCAATTTACTAGACAACATATGGTCCGTAACTTGTTCAGTTTTTCCTCTTCATCTAGAATCTTCAACTCTTTCTCTTTTTTTGCCTTGGTGGTTATTTTTGTCTTAAGATGTAAAATTTTTCTTCCTTGTGCATGAAAACTATTGACCCTATTCTTGCAGTTCCTCATACAATGAAGTAACCCTGTACACTATATGCATACTTAACACTTGCTGAGAAAATTGTCTCTTAAAGCCTTCCAGGCTTTCCTTTTCCACCTATGTTACAGCATTTCGCAGGTAAGGTAATAGTACTAACTTTTTGTTTTGCACCTTCCTAGGCAGCGGATCACTCTGATGTTTTTATATATGCAATTTTTATTGACAACTTTGCAGCAGACTATTCAATGTAATGCCATGGTTCAATATAGTATATAGAAGTCCCATGCTGACCATTGCTAAGTGTCACCAAATGAAATGCCCCTAGTGAGGTACAAAGAATGTTTTAATTCTTGTATAATTTTTTTTTTTAGTTTGTTTGTTTGGGGTTTTTTATGGTCCTGAGGCTTGCTACATCTTTGGCCTCCTCAGGTTTTTTTTATTCTTATTGTTCAATTAATATTTATGGTTTTATTGTTTCATAAATTCTTTTCAAAACCACCTTCAACATAAAGCACTAAATACAAAGCACCAAAAGAACATTCTGCAATTTGTAAATTCATTTCACTTACTGCTGGTCTTGGGAGTCATGTCAGTTTTCTCCAGATATCTAGGCTGCACAGACTGAAGCATCTTTTCACTGCCATTCAGCCTGAGGACATCCATAGAAATGTTTTTCAGACCTGGAACTTTTCTGTTCTTGCTTTAACTGGGAGAACAGTTTTGTATGTGCTTTATTTTATATTTCATTTATGTTTATATTTCACTGTGATATTCTTTCAGCTGCTTAATCAGTATCATGTAGTGTGATTCTTCTTTGTATGGCTTCTTACATCATTATTTCCATTTTAATCCATGTCTGTCTCTCTCTTTTATATATCCTACCCCCCCCGCCCGTAGTAATTTTCATTTTAATCCATAAGAGCCCTCAAAATCATAAACATCTCACTGGATTTACTCACTTTGTTGCTATCTCCTTCATGGTATATCAGCTTTTCAGAAATTCATGTGAGCAATTTAACTTCTGAATTTTTCTTTTTTTATATTTAGCATTGTCTTGTCTTTTTTGCCTATACACAGTGCCCTTCTCAGTCAAGAAGTTAATCTTTCTCTTTCCCTTTTCTTCTTCGGATGTTCTCATCTATCTCTTTCAGGCATCATGGTGCTTTCACATTGAACATAGGAATGCTATTACATAAAATTTGGTGTTGACATCAGTATTGTGCCTTTTTCTGGGTAAATTAATACACTATTCTAAAAAGTAAACCATCTAAGGTTTCTGCTTTTCAACAACTTTGCCCAAATTAAAAGTTCTTATTTGCAAACTGCTCTCATTTCTGCAAAGCTGTGATCTACTAAAGGGAAGTTATTTCTTCTATGTTCCTTATCACAAAGAAAGGAAAATCATTTATCATGAGGTATTGTATCTGTTCTTTCAGGTATCTACTTTCTATTTCAGTCCTCTTTGTTAATGAAATTCATTATATGGCCTTTGCCTTTGACCTAAAAGCTTATTTGTCCACAGTGGCCTGTTTATTGGTTTTTGTTTTTTTATTTCAAAACACTAAATGTGTCATGAAAGTACAACTTCGTTATCTTATTAAGTTAGGCATAATAATCGAGCTTTGAACAACTCTGACTTCTGATATTTGTAGAATATGACTCAGCTTATTCTCTTCTTTGAGCTGAAAACATACTGCAATTTCACAATTCAGTACTTGTAATATTCTTTTAACTTCCTCGCATAGCGTAGTACAAGTGTGAAAGTCTCACGTGAACAAGCACTTATTACATCTTAAGAGAATTTTTCATTTGGCCTCAAATAATTCCCAGGTTTCTTTGTCCCAAATACATGGGCATTCGATGTTCTATTGATATTTCCTCTTCTAGGTATTATTTATGACTTCTTTAGTAAAGCTAGCATTTTAAATATTTCTGTATAAGCTTGAATGTAATGGTCATTCTGAATGTCTATACGATTTGTGTTGTTTTTCGCAGTCCTGGAGTTTTTCAGTTCTTGACTATTTGGGTGTTTTTTTCAAAGACAGATGACGGAAGGAACTTGAAATGCAACTTGTCTTACAGCAGTATTTGATTTGTATTCATTGCAGGCTGGAATACTTGCTAGGGATAGCACAGCAAATGGGTCCAAGGTTTTGTGTCATAACATAAAATTTTTAGGTACTGGCTTTTGTGGTATATATATTAAGTTAATGCCTGCCATCCTAAACAGAACTTTATAAAATACATCATCACAAATTTGATAGTTGCTGAAGTACAAGATGTTTAATGGCATAGCACATCCATTGAAAAAAATATTCTCACTCTTATATTCTAATAATTAGGAAGCATCTGCCAGTGCATTAAACAGTGAATTTAAATAAGTGACTCCCCTCACTGCCTTCATAAATCACGGATTCAAAGCATTTGTTAGTGTGAAATAAATTCCTATTTGTCAAGTGTATCTACTTTTCAATTTTATATTCTAAACATGGAGAGATTCCTTTGTTCTCAATTTGTCCTGCTAAAGGCTTCATTTTGCTCAGTTTCTATGTCATGTCAGCAGTACTTCTTCCAATGTGCTAACTAGACCTAATATACCATGCAAAAATTTGCTCTGGGCAACACAGAACTTCTTTAATAACTCAGCTGTACAATTCTGAAAAATATAGGCTTATTCTAAAATATTGATATGAAGATTAAAAACAGTACTGGGAAGAAGTTTAACAAGCATATACCTCTTTTCCATTGAGAAAATTTGGGTGTAGATTTGAGTTTTCCATCACAATGGCACTTGCTAAGTTAGCTTGTAGAGGAATGAGGAGAAGAAAAGAGAGATTAAATACAAAAAACAGGGTTTTGGAAAAAGAATTGGAGCATGAGTGCAAATAAGTTTCCCTCAAGTCATGCGTGCCAGCTTGAATTCTGTTTTCTTAAAAATTTGATGAGATGTTCTCTTTATCCCAAGAGTAATGTTAATATGTAATGCTGTGCAGCGATAGTATGTAATGAACTTAAGATGTCAGTATTTAGAGCTTTAGATCATTGAAATGATATCTTATTATAACCACATCAGATGATAAGTTACACCTAAATCTGAACAGAATAATAAAACTCTTCCTGTAGTGAAAATATACTTCCCTCTTTTTACTGACTTAAATGTTGATACTTTATGTACTTGCATACTTTGGTACATAAAATTGGTTTTAATAAAGAATATTAATTTTTAAGGTTTTATTCTGGTTCACTGTCACATAATGACAAAATCCCAGAGGATATAAAATCTGAGGACATGTGTGTATACGTGTGACTCTATGTGCTATATGACATGTAAATCGGTTATAAAACTGTGTTGATAAAATTTCAGTATTTGAAACAGTTATATTTTTCACACAAGTATCATTTTCTTTTTGTTACTATAAAAAAAAAAACCCTGAAATACAAATAGCTGAAAGCAAATACATTACTACAAATATGACTTCTTGTCCCTTAATGACAGCTGTAGCTCCATTCCCTTGTGTTCGTGTTTTGTCGATTAGCTGTCAGTCTTCCTCTCAAGAATAATCCAGTGTTTACTAAAAAGTGTAGTTTGAAAGGGGATTGGAGACCTACAGTTGTACTCAAGAAATAAACTTTTTAATTCATGAATCTGTTAGTTTATACAGTGTTCACTCAGATACTTCTTTCTAAAGTAAGTGTTAAGGTTTATAAATTGATGTACAGGCTGTGCTTCAGATGGCACTAAAAATTGCTTTGGCAAGAGAGACTACCATGGTTTTCCTCTCTGGCATGTATCTAACTACTCAATCATATAGGCTAATTTTTCATGCTCAAATTTCCATGCCTGGTTACCCCTGCCTAGGATGTCTCACCTTCCTAGTTAATTAGCATTTAAAAAACAGCATTCCAAATATACAAATATTTCCCCTATACTTGACAAGTTTCTCTGCTATGGCAAATCCAAAAAATGACTTAACCTACTATGGAACTTGCAGTTAGTGAAACCTGTAGTTGAAGTAACTTAATATATATCTCCATGTCGTGGTTTAACCCCAGCCAGCAACTAAGCACCCCACAGCCGCTCGCTCACTCCCCCCTGGTGGGATGGGGGAGAGAATCGGAAGAGTAAAAGTGAGAAGACTCATGGGTTGAGGTAAAGACAGTTTAATGGGTAAAGCAAAAGCCGCGCGCGCAAGCAAAGCAAAGCAAAGCAAGGAATTCATTCACTACGTCCCATCAGGAGGCAGGTGTTCAGCCATCTCCAGGAAAGCAGGGCTTCATCACGTGTAACGGTTACTTGGGAAGACAAACGCCATCGTTCCAAACGTCCCCCCCCCTTCCTTCTTCTTCCCCCAGCTTCTATACTGAGCATGATGTCATATGGTATGGAATAGCACTTTGGCCAGTCTGGGTCAGCTGTCCTAGCTATTGTCCCTCCCAGCTTCTTATGCACCTGGCAGAGCACGAAAAGCTGAAAAGTCCTTGACTAGTGTAAACTCTGCTCAGCAAGAACACATCAGTGTGTTTTCAACATTATTCTCATCCTAAATCCAAAACACAGCACTCTACCAGCTACTAAGAAGAAAACTAACTATCCCATACCATTTACGTCATGCTCAGGTCCCACATTATCCAATACAACCTCGTTAACCACCACCCCACTTATTCTATGGACCACCCCTGTGAAATGTCTGTAAAATGTCCATAAACATCCACAAATGTCAACATAATGTCCATTGAGTTCATTTAGTCCGTGACTTTGGGCTCCATCTGTGATGGTGATTGCTCAGGACAGGAGAGGTGGTGTGTTGCGTGGAGTTATTGGGCACCAAAGCCAGCTCAGGTCAGGTCACTGCTGCACTTGCACTGCTTCTTGTAAGGCTGCTTCTCCATTGGTTCAGGTGGTTCCTGCTATGGTAATTCCTATAACATGCAACTCAGATCATGGATTACAACAATTTAAAGGTATTTCCATTACAATCTCCACCCCTGGGCCCTTTGGGTCAGGATTAACATTGCAAGGAACTCCTCCCCTTGCTCCTAGCCTGGCTAGCAATAAGGGGTTCCTGCTATAGTAATTCCCATAACATGCAACTCAAATCCCGGGTTACAACAATTTAAAGGTATTTCCATTACAGTCTCCACCCCTGGCCCCTTTGGACCAGACCATTGGGTTTAAGACTGCAACGGACTCCTCCCCTTGCCCCTGCTCCGGCTTGGACTTATCCACAGACTGCAGTCACTTAGGGGTTTACCTGCTCCAAGTGGAGCCTTGTCTATGAGCCACAGTCTCTCCAGGGGTATACCTGCTGCGGCATGGATTTATCCACAGCCACAGTCTCTCTTTCTTCACTTCTGCTTCCAGCACTAGCATTGAGGTCAAACTACCTTTTTTGCCTCACAGCTTGGAAACCAATTGAAAGAACACTTTGAAATTTCAAAAGAGAAAATATTGTAGGTCCTGACTAAGTAATTAAAAACATCTCTGAGTTCATAAATATTACCCAAAGGTATAGGTTATTATGGTGAAGGCTATATCCAAAATGGCTGTAATTTCTTTGACAAAAGAAAATGTTACTATAGACCCAGAAAAAAAATGGGAAACTTAAAGGTATAGGTATTTTCTGGATATCTACAATCATATGACACTTCACTAGCCTTAGATTCTAAACCATAATTTAAATAACAGCAAGAAAATGAGCTTGGCTAGATGGCTCTTTCAGCTCTTCCAACTCTAAAAGAAAACTTTCTTTGAGTCTACTATATGGTAGCTGTCTTCCCTGTGTTACGCCATGACAAGTCTTTGTCAGTACAGCAATGGAGGGAATATCATCACACTTCCACGCTAACTTGGACAAAAGGATTCAGGAGATGGGGTGGAGAAGAGTTCCTAACCTACAACTTGCCAAAGGGAAAAGTAAAGTTATTTAACTGTGGTCTTATCTGATTGTGTGGACTTGTGTCATCAGTGCTGCCTAATCCCTGTATTGAAAGTAATTATAGGTATATAGCAGCATCTAGGGGAATATTTTAACTTTGACTCTTAATTTTTATAAAAGGAAAAAAAAAGCTGAATAACTGATGAGATATATCCCATATTGTGCTTAGCATCAGAATGAGGGTGAAAAGTGCAGGGGTATTTTAGAGTTCAGAAAATGGTTCTTATTAACAATGTGTTTGTGTTTTTAGGGGAATGCCGTTCATGAAAAACATGTCAAAATCTCTTGTTTCCTGATTAGAAGTAGTACCATAGTTTGGCTTCCATGTGTTAAGCAAGCTCTCTGTACTCCAAAACAACTATTAACAGTTGAACTTTAATTGCAACTTTTCTTTCATTAGAATCACTGGTTTGGTTGTTTGGCTGTAATGAAATGCATAGTAATGTCAGTTTTCTCTGAGATTTTTTTTTTGTTCTCTTAAGTTGATTAAAATGTTGTCATGTTGTTAATCAAAGCTTCACAGTTGCAAAAATTTCCTTTCCTTAGGCAGCTAGGCTAATCTGTGTCACATAAACTTCCCGGAACTTCCAGAAAGCTCTTTCAGAGATCCTGTAAATCATACCTTCATCTCTGTTAAAGTCTCTCATGTGGGTACTGTGTGTCATAATGCCCATTAAGAGGGAAGACATTTGTTGCATGCCAATCTATTAGCTAACTTGGGAATTAAGTGCTATAAGGGTAGCAGTGTTTTATTCCTAATGAGAGGTTAAGTTCTGTTTTTTTTCCTGAAACCCACAAAGTAATGATTCCTTAAAGGACTGCTGTATCTTCTGTCTTCTTATTATTTAGTAATTAATAAATGTGGGAGGAATCCCTCAGAATAAATTCTTATTCAGCCAGTTGTATCAAAGCCTCTGTATAGCTGAACAGTGTGTTTGCAGTTTCTGGATTTGTGAAATCACCTCTACTGATTCCTTTGATAGCACTTCTAGGCACCCTAAATAATGCCATATAGCTATAAAAACTGTCTAGGGACAGCCAAAGCAGCAGCATAAACTAGGATTTGTATACTATTTTAAATTATACCAACTACCCTTTCCAGCCAGCTAGTCTGCAAAAGTAGGCAGCATTTCTCCACTTTTGCTCTAGGGCTGGGAACCCAGATCATATTCTGTGCTCAGTGCCAGATGGACTTTGTGGAAGACAGCCAGCACAGCCTGTTTCAGCCAGACAGACCTGTGAAAACCAACTGATGTCTCTGGACTCTGTTTTGGTTTGGGGCAACAGTGAATGCAGCAGTGAGCTCATGGAAGATGTAACTCATATTCATTGAATTAATATATGAGTGAATCAGGGAGCCTGTATGAGATTGTTGTGCGTATTTGTATTATATATTTTTTTAAAAAATTCAACATTAAGTATTTCTTAAATAGGCTAAAATTTATCCATTGCTATTAAACTCTTCCATCAAAAGTGGCTGACATGTTTTATGGTCATATTTAGTAAGTGGGAGTCTGAACACCTGCACTAACTGTTACACCACGGATGCTGAGACTGGTGTAAATACATGAAGTTTTATTTGTGGGATCCAATGTTGATTTTTCTAGATTATCCTACTGCTTTTTAGAGTGAAGCACTTGAGTGTAAACTGAAGAAAATCAGTAAAAGTGCATAGTCACCACCTCTAGTAATTCTGTCTATTCCTCACCAGTTTGTGTGTGCTGGTGTGTGCACCTTAGATGTTTTCTTAGTCCTAGTCTTGTTGGCCTGTAACTGAGCTGGATTTCATGTAGAGTCATTGCTTAGAGCCATTGCTTGCTAGGAATATAAAAAATGAAATTTTCACCAGAGTGCCATTCTGGTGGCTTATATTTGAATTGGAAATGTTCATAGAGCTAATAACTGTCTAAAAGAAAGTGTTTATTTCAAGTGGGTTAGTGCTGCACTAAAATGTTCCTGTTTCATTGTTAAATAATACTAAGATCCCTGAAAAAACTCCTGGCTCAAATAGTTGGCTGCACATTTCTTACTATAGTCATATGTAGTCTACATTTTGCCAGAAACACAAATTCATTAATTCAGGATTTCTGTTAGCAGTGAGTGAGTTTAGATTTATTTTGTGTTTAATACTAATTTAAATTTTGAAGCAGTTAAGCATCATTTTCAGATAATGCCCTTTTATAACTGGGTATCTACAATAAAAGAAATTCCCCTATTAAATGCTTGCGCATTATCCTAAGAGTTGGAAATTAATATGTGGTTAGAATAGTCAGAGGTTTCTGAGCTGTTTAGTAAATGAATTGAAGTCAAGACATTTTGTATTTCTTTAGGTTTTGAGATGTTACTTCATATATCATTGTATATGAACTATATATAAATATAAATTACTCAATTTCAGTGTTCTTTAAAATAAAGTCATACTCACATTCCATCCCTCGTCTAAAAAAAGGTTTAAAATTATTTTAGCAAATCGTGTCCATACACTAACAGATGTTCTAAGTTGGTAGCTATTCTCACTCATGTGAACAACTTAGGCCCAAAACAGCATCATCTCATGTTTTTCACATCAGTGATCATGATAAGGGCTTTTGAGGGCTGGCTGCTACAGGGAAAATCAGCTACTGTCATGTACTATCCCCAGCAGATAATAGTATCTTATACGATGGAAAGAAAATGGAATTACATTAGGTTTCTGTTTTCAGATTTTCACAGACCTGCCTAGGCTAATAACTTCATATGAAGTCCCCTGTTGGGTTCTTAAGCAAGTTAAAACTCTGATCTGCCTGTACGAACTGAACAGATACTACTATGTAGTAATCAAATAAGCATATTTGGAGAGCATTGCTTCAAGTGAAGCTATGCTGTTCTTTAGAAAACATAGTATTTAAACAGGTATAAGAGAGACAAGAGTCTGAAAGCTAGGTTTTTTTGAGCTGCATAAGATATGATTCTTGCTGGGCAGGGTGTTGCTTTTGAAGTGTTACATAGTTAACGGAAAAAAAACTCATTTGGAGAAATATGCATATGATCACGAAAACACACAATAAAATGTCAAATTAATATACCTTGGTGTTTGGTCTTGAAGTGTTTGCTGTACTGAATGAACTATTTGTTCTCTGTAAGATGTTTAACCTTTTTCTGAATTCACACTTACAATGGTAGAGTGTATAAATGGTATCGTGAAAAAATGTTTTAGATCTTTTGCTTTAAAAAGCAAAACACTTAAATACTGATAAAAGTCATGCTACCCCTGGACATTAATTTTAAAACATATAAAATTGATGTGATAAAGAATGTGGTAGGGTTCTTTTTTCCCCTCTAAATTAAGAGAAAAGAACAAGTTCTTATAGCTAATATATGTTCTTGGCAAAATTGATGGACTTCAATTGAAATAGGCCATTCTGAAGGCTTAATCGTAATTAAGTAATCCATGGCCTTCCATAATGTTCTTCTTTCTGATGAACTTCACCCTGAATGTTAATGTAGTAAAGGAGGACAAATTAAGTGTTTATCCTATTGGTGTGGAATTCATAACTCTCTCTCTCTTTGGGGGCAGTTAACTAGTGTGTTGCTTCACCTCTTTCCACATATATTAGCTTGAATTTGGCCTGTTGTCTCCTCCAGGGGGTAGCCTCCATCTAGAGGTTTCTTCAACATGCAATACAAATTCAGCTTATCATTAAGAAGGATGATTTTTATCAAAATTGTCTGCTTTTGATTGGTCTCCAATACACTTCATTAGATGTGTGTCATGTCTTGTAAACTCAGGACAAGTTATTTCTTAGTTATCCAAAATGATAATACTTCATAGAATCATAGAATCGTTTAGGTTGGAAAAGACCTTTAAGATCATCAAGTCCAACCGTTAACCTGTCACTGCCAAGTCCACCACTAAACCATGTCCTCGAGCACCACGTCTACCCTTCTTTTAAATACCTCCAGGGATGGAGACTCAACCACTTCCCTGGGCAGCCTGTTCCAATGCCTGACTACCCTTTCGGTGAAGAAGTTTTTCCTAATACCCAACCTAAACTTCCCCTGGCACAGCTTGAGGCCATTTCCTCTCATCCTATCGCTTGTCACTTGGGAGAAGAGACCGACACCCACCTCGCTACTTCATGAAGTAGCTTTGTATGGTATGTTATTACTAAACCCAACTCAGCTTAATCCGGTCTCTCCACCCCAGCCTCCGTCATTCACATACTCATAAAAAATAAACATCATGGTGTTTATCTTAGGAAAGAGTATTGGAGCACTTGAAATCATGTTTCAGTTTTAATCTTGGGTACTCCAGAAGTTAATTGTATTGCCTTAAGAATTAACATATAACTCACAGAGGCCTTATTTCCAATTACTTTGTTTCTGTTTTATTTACATTGCATTAACAGAAAGGAAGGAAAGAGCACAGATTACACTTAACTCAAATATTTTACTGAACCATGACAACTACCACTCTTGAAGGGAAATCACAAGCATATGCTGTATTTAGGAAAAGTTAAAAATATATTACGTTGTTGTTATCGTTGGCTATCCTAGTGAGGGATTATATTTATGTGCCATCTGCAGTTCAATAACACTAAATATTTAATGAGTTTATGAATACTAGATAAATATTTAACATAGCTTTGTAGAAATTTGCATGCATTGAACAACTGTTTGTCACTGCCAAAGAAAATGGCCTGATTTGGGCACATGATTATTTCAGTTAGCAATTCAAATTGCTTCTGTGGAATCAGACCTGAGATAGGAAAATGTTGAAGTTGGAAAAGGACCCATTGTTCAAAATGTCAGTCAGCTATACTTTGGTTCCTCTATTAGTTCTACTCGCATGGCATTTGCTGTTGCATCCGTTGTGTGGCTGCAGTAATTGTGCGGCTGTACAGCAATTCTGCTCAAACCGTGGTTGCATCTCTTCTGATGGACTTTAGCTTTGTATCTTACATGGTACTCCCTCTGGATGCCTCTAAAATGAAAGGGAAATGCTGAGTTTATTCATGAATTTATTTAAAGCATTTGCTTAGAGCATTTGCAGCCAAACAAATTTCACAGAGCTTCCAAATATTAAATGGATTCAGTGTCAAAAAGTAGAAAAGATAGCAAAACCAGAAATCTTACTTCTCAGTCCCTTAATAGTTTGTAACCTCAAATAAAATTTCGTAAGAATATGTGCCTTGCATGTAGGTCATTCAGCAATCTTACAGAGGGAAAGAAGTAGTATGAAAATAAAGAAACCTCACAGGTGACCAGATCCTTTATTTTGATTATGTGGATATAATTTTAAGAGCTTTACCCAGTTAAAAGCTGCTGTGGAACCACAAAAAAAGTATGGAGAAAACTGGTTATGAACTGTTGAAAAGCTTATTTGTCAAAATTCCTTAAAAAAATATTGTCTATAAATGTATTCTATTTTAGGTAAGTATGAGCGACAGATGGCCATGAATTTCAAAATTTGATGAGTCAATGGCCATTGCAGTGTACCGAACTGGTGTGTGTGGGTACATTTGCATAAATATGTATCCATACAAATATAATCTGTGTTTCAAGTGGCCTCACAGTGTCATCATATGCCTGTAGGAAAAAACACAAGGACAAATGCCACACAGTTCTCACTATTTTCTCTTCAAGAAAAGCGGTTTGCTGTCATTTTTGCATTAAGTACTGGTCTTCTGTCTTCTAAAAACTTCTACTCTGATTGTCTGTTGTTTAGAATGTAGGTCTGAAACTTCATTGCAGAAAATACATACCCTGTAATTCCTTCATGAAGTGGTTATGATAATCATTCCTCATTAGAAGTGAGGTGAGGTACTGTCAGAAACTCACATGATTCACATTATTTTGTTGAATGCAAATTATTTTGGTTATTCTTCGTCACTGGAACAGTCTCTCACTTTCTTCACTTCTTCACTACTGTGGCTCTGACTGGCCCACAGTTATGAAGGAGATACACCATGCTGCCATTTTGAGTATTTGGAGAGCAGTGTCTTGGGGAAGCAGTTTGAGGAGCCTATTGATAACACACAGATTTAGTACTAGGTAACTTTAAAGAATAATCTACCTAAGGACATTTGTAATAAAACAAAGAAGTTAACAGTTAAAATGTGAAATAAAACAAAGAAGTTAATGGTTCTTTTTTTTTTTTAAAGCAATACCAGACAGTAAACATCTGCCCTATTTAACATTTTAACTAATTGGCTTTCAACTAGCGCACTCTCTCTCTAAATTAACCTGAAATCTCTTGCCCTCTCAAATAAAGATGAAGCTTGGTTTTTGCATTTAAGGTGGCTACTCACTTTGCGTTTATCCATTTCTGAGCCCTCTCTGGGGACAGAGCAGTAGTTAACGATTGTCTCTTGCTAGCTTTTTAATATACACATAATGTTTCCAGGACTAAATCAAAGAACTTCCACTTCCTTGCAAGCAAGGCTATGCCTTTAGCAACTCACATTTAAAGAAGTATAGTTACAACATTAATCCCTATGAGACATTTAGCCAAAAATTCATATTCATCAGCTAGTTTTCAAATTGCAGTCTCTGATTCAGGTCTACTAGGCAAGTTTTGTTTGTTTCAGGTTTTGGTTTGTTTGGTTTTGGTTGGTTCGAGTTTCAGCATTTGCAAATAAACTGTATCTAGTCCATGGTTTTTTCTTTATACTGAGTATCAGGTGGTAGCTAGGACTCTATCTGTCACCTAATTAATAGTGATAATGAGAATATCTTTGTTTTCAGGATTTTGTCTTCTTAAGGACTTAATCTTTTGAGAGACTGGTCTGGTGATGCATTTCATACCTTGAAAGCTTCTCAAACAGCCCCTGGAAAAGCCTCAAATGAAAAAATCCTGAGAAATATACATATTTTATGTCATGCAATAAAACTAATTACTTTGGGAATTTAACGAACAGGCAGGCAAAGATTTCTGATTGAGAATGTCTTTCCAGTAGCTGTATCCTTGTTATATCATTGTGATACCAACCCTGCTAGTAGATTAGATAAAATCAAATCACCATACCGCTGCTGTAACGTATAAAAACTTGCCTTCTCAGGTAGACAAGAGTTAATGTTTTTTAATCGGAATATGATTAAAAAAAATTAGCAATCTAATTAGTTTTTATAGTGTTGAGTCTTTTCTTTGTGTTGTTTCAGCTTTGCATTGTAAGTAGTCTACATGTACAACGTTGAAAACTGGGTTTACCTGTTGCGAACTCTAATCATCCTCAGATTGAGACAGAATTTTTCAGTCAGTTTTTCAAGTACAAATAACTAATCATAGAATCATAGAATACCAGGTTGGAAGGGACCTCAAGGATCATCTGGTCCAACCTTTCTAGGCAAGAGCACAATCTAGACGAGACGGCGCAGCACCATGTCCATCTGCGTCTTAAACCTGTTCAGTGTAGCAGAGTCAACCACTTCCCTGGGAGATTATTCCAATGATTGACTGTTCTCACTGTGGAAAATTTTCGTCTCGTGTCCAATCGGAATCTCCCTGGGAGTAACTTGGACCCATTACCCCTAGTTCTCACCATGTGACTCCTTGTGAAAAGGGAGTCTCCATCTTCTTTGTAGCCACACTTTAAGTACTGGTACATGGTGATGAGATCACCTCTGAGCCTCCTTTTCTCAAGGCTGAATAAGCCCAGTTCTCTCAGCCTATCCTCATATGGCAGGCTTCCCAGACCCTTGATCATCTTGTACATACTTTGGATTCTGTTCCTTCAATGGTGTTATGGTGAATTAAATTGCTACCATAAAGAGAAAGAGAAAAATAATTTATTTTAACAAAGTATAAAGCATATCAATAAAAATGACTTCTCTCATCTAAATGTTTTACAAATACAGAAGGCATTTATAGTCTTAGGAGTCACGTGACAACCAGTTTTATTAATTGGTGATAATAATGTTGTCTTTTTGACAGAGAGTGTATTTCTTTAGTTCCCAATCTGCATTTTTATACAATTTAGCATGTGCATAGAGAAATAGTATGGATTATGTATAAATGTATATAGGTATTCAGTAACTAAATAGTGCTACTAGACCCTGTTACACTTTTCTGATGAAAGGCCCATTTTTTATTTCAGTTCACATTGTTTTAACAAATACGGTATATATGTAATCATTGTAAGCTTTAGACTATAACTTGGTGCTATGATTGTAAGAAGAAATAGATGTTTACCATTTGTTAGGCAAACTTGAATCCAGATCCTGCAAGTGTATATGTATGCCTACGTAGATATATATTGCTTTAGCTGCATGAGAAGTAGCAACAGAGGGTCACTATTTGCAGGACTGTGGTCACAACTGAATCAGAGTACACGATCTATTAAGCATTTTAACTTCATCATTATTTTTTGTTAATGTGAAATATTCCTATTTCCTTCCTTTGTTTTGTATATATGTGTGTGTGTGTGTGTGTATAGCCTTAGCGAGATTTATAAGGGACCCTGCAAAAAAATCAAGAAATACAGATTGGCGCGTCATCATATCATACTGCAATGAGATATTCTTATGAGATCAGTTTTATCTTGTTAAAGAAAAAAGATGTCTTCTTTGAGATATGGAATCTTTAGAAACCAGTTCTTGCCTGGTTTAGCTTTGAATTGGTTATTTGAATGAGCATAATATAATTGAATTTTGAAAACAATAGATAACCATCTACTGAGTAAAAATTTTTATCACATCTTATGAACTGTATGTTTTGAGAGTGCATCAACCAGAAGTTAACCAGTATGGATGAAGGCATTCTTTTATATGCTGAAGCATTAGAGTATTTCAAATCAGAATTGTTCTGAATCTTGACAAGGATGGTATTCAGGCAGAATTATTCAGAGTAAAATGAATTAAAGGAAAGTGTATGAGTTAAAAAATAAAGAAACTAACAAAACCCTGAATCCATAAGGAGGGCAAAAAGTTTTTTTTTTTTACCTTAATAGGACTGAGCATTTTTCTTTCTATTTAATTGGTGTGAAAATTGTATCTATACCTAAGAATACATAAAAATAATAGTTTGAGAACATAGATATATTTAATTTCAAAGAGAATAGCATGACAAGCCATACTCGATGTTTGTAATTGATGTAGTAGAGGGAGAGAATCTCCCTCATTTTGTGCATGTTTGCAGTCCTTCAAATGTTTGCTTCCTTTTTTGCTATCATAGTTATTTAACAATAAGCAATAACAACTTCTAAATAATAAGCTATATGTTCTTAAAAATAAATTACAAAACAAGCCCATTAACAATAATTATTTTGGGGAAAAAAAGTAGACTATGTTAGGTTTGCATTTACTATTAACATCTGTGATTGCATTTACTACAATTCTGTATAAACAAGACATTTTATGAATTACGATTTTTTATGGACACAATTGTACCTTCTTGGAGAAAGATGGAATAGACTTTGTATGAACAAACCACTCAATCTGAGTAAGACTAAAGTAGAACGATTTTTTAAAGGCAAGGTTCAGTTTTCATTTTTGTAAAAACCATGCTGAGGCATGTCCTTGATTTCATCAACCTCCCTTCTCAAAAATTGTATCTCCTGAGCAAATAAATGCATGTTCTTTATTCCACACTAGCAGCCATGTGAAAAAGAGTCGAGCATAACACACTGGTGTATGAAACATTTCAGTCACTATATATACGTGCTTTGCCTAAATATGCTATTTTTAACACTCCTTTTTACTAAACATACGTACATAAACTGTGCTGTTAACTTGTAGCTGTTGCTCTCTGTATTTTTCTGCAAAGCAGGTTTTATTTTGATTCTCACATATCCAATTGTGCCATTTTCAACGGATTTCTTTGTTTTAAAGAGGATTGTTTTTCATTTTTATTTCACAGAGTTACATACATGGAAGCAGTCAGGCTCAGTTTGTTGCAGAATCACATATTATTCTTCTGCTGAGTATCCTTCAAACCGGTGATAAATAGAAAAAAAGCAAGCTGAGGCAAAGTGTGCTGTTAAATAAAATTGCTCTGACAGTGAACATCATTGAACTTTTGAGCAGGTATTGTATTTTGGCTTACTTACTATATGTTTAAATAAATATTCAATGTTGTTGCTATTTACTGCCAAGTAAAGCTGGCATTGCTTTTCACTGATATGTACCTTGTTGTCTCCTTTGTTACTTTTATGCCTGGTTACTAGTCTTAATGTTTTTTCCTTTCAGTGTTATCTTTTCAGTAGCAGAAACTAATTTTCTTCTCTTTTTCACTCTTTATTATAAAAGTTAAAAATTCATTGTTAAAAATTATTTTATTTCTTTTAACTAACTGACAAGGAAAGCATACTGAAATTTACTGATCATGCATGAAGATGATTTGTCCTCCAGTAGTCTTTGGGTTTGGGTTTTTTTTCACCCGCCTAATCTAAACAGTTTATTACTACTTCTTGAAACTAATAACCTGATCCCATTTGTTCTGACACCATCTCCTCACAGAAAGACTCTGAGACCTACTTTTACTCTTTCATTCTTACTGAGTCAGAGCAAGTTAAATTAATTTTTTTTGTGAATCTGTCTTAATAATTTGTAAGAAAAACTCATGTACTATCTGGTTTCTTTAAACCCTGCTTCTAAGCAGCTTTGTTCACTGAGTGAAAACTCTAGTTACCATTAACCACTATTAAAATACAGTCATTCCATCACAAATACCTTCCTCTAAGGAGAACAAGAGGAAGAAAATAACATTTCCCAATTTGAAGTAATAGCCAGATCTGAGTTTGATGATCGTAGCTACTGTCTTGTTCTCTCCCTGAAGTTATGTTGGCTTAAATCCTGCCCTTCCTCTGGCTTCCCTATCTACCTTCATCTTTGGTATTTACTATCCAAAGAGAACACCATCATTACATCTTTTAGCTTCATTACATTCATTTGCCTGGCATCAATTTTGCTACCTGTGAAAATTTATTTGCTCTGAAAATAGCTATTACAAATTTAATTCCAAAGTTATGATCATATTTTGCAGAGTAAATGCAATATTTGCAATTGAACTGGAATACTGTGCCCAGTTCTGGGTTCCCCAGTACAGGAAAGGTGCATACTTACTTGAGCAAGCCCAGCAAAGGGCCACAAAGATGATTAAAGGACTGGAGCATCTCTCCTATGAGGAAAGGCTGAGAGTGCTGGGACTGTTTAACTTGGAGAAGAGAAGGCTCTCAGGGGGATCTTACCAATGTGTATAGATACCTGATGGGAGGAAATGAAGAAGAAAGAGGTAGACTTTCTTAGTAGTGCCATCTGACAGGACAAGAGGCAGAGGGCCCAAATTGAAAAACAGGAAATTCAGTCTGAAGACAAGAAGACACTTCATACTGTGAGGGTGGTCAGACTCTGGAACAGGTTGCCCAGAGGGACTGTAGAGTCTCCATCTGTGAAGATATTCAAAACTCAACTGGACACAGTTCTGGGCAACCTGGTCTAGCAGGTTGCTTGAGCAGAGGGGTTGGATTAGATGATCTCAAGAGGTCCCTTCCAATCTCAAGCATTCTGTGATTCTGTCAGTTCTCCAGGTTTTATATCATACCCTAATTAATGTTGTGTCAAAATTACATTGTATTTGTTAAAGTTTTGGAAGCACATTCATTTGTTCATTATTTTTAAATTTGGGCTCCTTTTGTTGGAAAGAGAGAGTTAAAGATAAATAGCTTTACCTGAAAATTGCCAAGTCAAAACTCAGTGATTATTAATTTAATGGCTACATTTTTTTAAAACTACACAGACTGCTATTATGTTTCAGATGAAAAGTTTCTTGTATAATAGATAGTATGCATCTTATTAGTGTCATCTTTATGCTTTCTTTTGTATAGCCACAATTTATTTTTTAATGTCTTTTGCTTTTCCCAAATTGCCACAATTTAGACAAATCTGTTATCTAAAACAAATCCTGTTGGCTGCTTGAGAATGGGAGAAGTAAACCCAAAAACCAGCTAAGATTAAAAATAAACCAAACTTTTGTTCATGACATATTTTGTTTGTCTGACTCAGGCGTGAAAGTGATATCTTTTTGTTGGCAGAGAATGTTTTTAAACTGGGAAGTTGGCTAACTACATTAAAGCAGCTGGCTGAAAGAATTCTTTCAGTGAGGTTGTTCATTGCCACTTGCAAAAAGAATTCTCTAAGGTTTCATTTCATGGCTCAATACTGTTGAGCTGAGTTTTTGGTCACGCACAAATTTCACAAGTGACATGAAATCTTGACAGATTTTAACAGTTATGCATGAAAATTAGTATTTCTTTATCCTTTCAGTGTTGGTAGTAATTATTATCTGCTTCATTGCTTCTTCATTATTTGTTTATTCAGGAAATGTTGATAAAAAATGTGGGAATTAGAAAAAAAAGTATGCCAGATTGATAAACTTTATCCTTTAAAGTTTAAAAGATGCATTGAATCTTAAAACAAGACATTACTACGCTGGTAATGTACATGCTTCATTTGGTTGCTTCTTTTCACTTTGTAGTAGAAAGAACAAGGACAAGGTTGTCACTTCTTGCTAGATGTTGAAATGCAATGCTGTGTTTCTCTATAAAGTGAATTTTTAATACCTGTGATGAGAAAACACGAATTTCCATTGCATTTCTATACTTGCTTTTAGATGGTGATTCTACCCAGTCTGCTAGATGATTTCCATATAAAGATCTGCTGTTTTTTCCAGAGCTGTAGCTACATGATTAGGACATGTGTAAGAAGGACTTGTGAAGATGTCAGATATTCAGTTTCAATTATATTATAAAGCAAAATTAAATTCAGTAAAATCTATACAATGTTACTGATTACATACTAGGTGTATGCCCAAAATTTTTATAATATTTTAAACAAGTAGTTTTAGTCCTACCAGATGGTTACTACATCTTAGTAGTAACGCAATGGAAGTCACTGTAATAATACAGCATGTACAATGTTAAATCAGTAAAACAATTCCAAATAAAAAAAGCATTTTGATTATTATTGTACTTAATTTTATTTCTATGATATGTTTTCTAACAGCCAAAATACTGATATTGCATTTAGCAGTAGATCAGACTAGCTGAAATGGGTTAGATTTAACATTTTCTGAAGACATTAAAAACTCACAGTAAGCAAGCTCCTCAGAACAAGGAGGCCTTCTTTCATTTCCAAAGTCCCAAACTGGGTTCTGATTCATTCTGAGGCTCCTTAGAGGTGGCTGATGGGGGCCATCTTACCGAGTCCACAGCATCTTATACCATGGGTGAAGTTTCCTTTTAGAAATTGAAGAAAAAAAATCACCATATTTTGATAGAGACCTTGTTTAATTCCAGGCTGCAGAATAGTGAATAAAAATATGAGTAGGCTTTTAAAAACTGAGTGTGGTGGGTTCACCCTGGGTGGACACCAGGTGCCCACCAAAGCCGCTCTATCACTCTCCATCCTCAGCTGGACAGGGAAGAAAAAATAGAATGAAAGGCACGTGGGTCGATATAGGACAGGGAGATCACTCACCACTTACCATCACAGGCAAAACAGACTCAAATTGGGGAAATTAATTTAATTTATTACCAATCAAATCAGAGTAGGATAATGAGAAATAAAAAATCTTAAACGACCTTCTCCCCACCCCTCCATTCTTCCCAGGCTTAACTTTACTCCCAATTTTCTCTACCTCCTTCCCTCCAGCGGTGCAGGGGGACAGGGAATGGGGGTTTCGGTCAGTTCATCACATGTTGCCTCTGCTGCTCCTTCCTCCTCAGGGAGAGGACTCCTCACACTCTTCCTCTGCTCCAGCGTGGGGTCCCTCCCACGGGAGACAGTCCTCCATGAACTTCTCCATAGTGAGTCCTTCCTACGGGCTGCAGTTCTTTGTGAACTGCTCCAGCATGGGTCCTTTCCACAGGGTGCAGTCCTTCAGGAACAGACTGCTCCAGCATCTTGTGACTTGGGGTCACAAGTCCTGCCAGCAAACCTGCTCCAGCATCAGGAGCCTGCTCTAGCACAGGCTTCCCATGGGGTCACATCCTCCTTTGGACATCCGCCTGCTCTGGCATGGGGTCCTCCATGGGCTGCAGGTGGATATCTGCTCCACCATTAACCTCCATGGGCTGCAGGAGGACAGCCTGCCTCACTATGGTCTTCATCAGGGGCTGCAGGGGAATCTCTGCTGTGGTGCCTGGATCACCTCCTCCCCCTTCTTCTTCACTGACCTTGGTGTCTGCAGAGTTGTTCCTCTCACACCTCTCTCTTCTGACTGCTGCTGGTGTTGCCCAGTTTTTTTCCCCCTTCTTAAATATGTTATTCCAGAGGTGCTACCACTGTCACTGATTAGCTTGGCCTTGGCCAGCAGCAGGTCCATCTTGGAGCCAGCTGGCATTGGCTCTGTCAGACATGGGAGAAGCTTCTAGCAGCTTCTCACAGAAGCCACCTCTGTAGCCCCCCTGCTACCAAAACCTTGCCATGCAAACCCAATACACTGAGAAACAGTCCTTTTTGTAAGAAGTAGCTCCTGTAATTCTGATATTCTTTTTACCTTATGAAATGAGGATTTATAGGTCTTTCAGACTCAGTTGCGCAAGCTAGTTTTAGACTGCACTGTTTGAGGTGAAATGGTTGTGTGGTCCAGAGCATGTGGAGACACCGAGCTGCCTGAATACAGAGGCAACTCCAGTCAAACTCCCGCACAGCATGGCATCACTGCCTTTGTGCTTGTTCCAGGACCATTTTAGTCCAGAACAGTTTAGCTCCACCCTGCGAAGACAGAGATCTCATTGATCTAAACTGTAAGATATCCAAATCTACGGAGTTGGCTTGGCATCCCAAAGCAATTTTCCCATTAGTAGGATTGCAGTACAAAGCACCTGGTTGCCCACGCTCAAGCTGATCCAGAGTTGATAAACTTCGCTGCACGCACACTGATGCCTGCTCAGTCACTCAGATGTCACTCAGGAACAGGCTGTTATCTTAGGTACAGAGCAAATACATAGAGCTGACATCCAAAACTGCCTGAGCTAGTAAAAGTCCTTGTGGGTGAGCACCTAGCAGAGAACTGTGAAAGAACATAGTTGGATATGATGGCACTTGTTATACACTTCTGTGATTTTCAGGCTATTACTACTCTGAAACTTTGAGAGCTTTATGTTACGCTGACAACATGACTGTGATTCAGCTTTGTTTTTATTTGGCTCCCTGTTCTCTCATCTTGGAGAGTTAACTTCAAGAAATAATCATGGAAGTCGTATAAATGTTGATTGAAAGAGACCTCTGAAGATCACATACTCCAGTTTTCCTCTTAAAATGGGATTATCACCAATACTGGATCTGGTCTTCCCTATCTTTGTCTAATGCAAGTGTTTAAAAACTCCAGGGATGGGTTTGCATATTCTCTCTGGGCAGTTCCAGAATTGAAGCTGTTCCTAACATCCAGTCTGAACCTCCCAAGCTGCAATTCATGGCTCGTGCTTTTGTATAACAGTCTTGTCTGTCATAAGGTTTTGGCTTCCCTTAGGATTTTTTGCCAGCCTTGTAAAATTAGTGGAGTCTTCAGTGATGTTTTCATTCAGAAATGAACAGAATATTCTGTGGGATAGAATAATGAGATCCATTATGGTTTAGCTTTTTTATTGCCTAGGAAAAAAACAAAAGGCAAGGTTTGCTTTTATTCATGCTACTTTACAGCTCATTCCTAGCCATAGATTGGCAGGTAAAACTTTTTTTCCTTTTTTTTTGGCACAAAGAGAATGCTTTAATATTTATTTCGAGAGAAAAAGTAATACTGAATAACAGTTAAGTATAAATTTCATTTGTGGTTGCATTTAATTATCCATAAAAACATGCTGGTCTTTTAAGTATCTGCATTCGGTTTTCTTTGAAATTGACCAACTTTGATTTCCTTCCCAGGAGCAACAGAACCTTGTTATCATTTGCAATTGAGAAGGAAGTTTTATGTAATATATAACAGTATTTATCCCCACATCAGCCTGATGATCACTGCTTCAAGCAACTGGTGTAATTTACACACATAATAATTTGGGGGGTTATGTAGAATTATATCAATATTGGGACTTTCCTGTGAAGTAGAAGAGTTATCAAAAAGTTGTCATAAAAATGGACGTATAACTGCTGTAGAATAAATGTGGCAAACACAAACAAAAATTATTTAAAATAAGACCATGGAATAGATTTTATTTAAACAGAAATCTTTTTTTGTTAAATAGATTTGAAAGCAGTAACTTATGTGGAGCTATCAACACACTAGATATTGTGCAGCCTGTAATGCAAGGTTTTTGCTTCTGAAGAGTTTGAATATCTCTGAGGACCTTAGGACTGCATAATTTACACAGACGAATAACTTTGTTCACATGAGTAATCCTGGTAAGACAATCTATTCATTGGCTAGATATCTAATTCTACCACATAAAAAGAGCATATATCTAAACACGTTATGATTTAACAATAAAGTTTAGCATCTTCTCAAGTTATCATCACAGTTTACATCCATGTGTATAAGTGCAGCAATGTATATAGAAAATAGTTAGAGAAGGATTGTGCAAAACAAAACATCCAACCATGATCAATGATTTAGGGATTTTTGAGCCAGATCTAGCATGCAGAATATTATAGCTCCTAGCCACCAATGAATACATTCTTATTTCCTTTTAATGCCTTTTTGAATTAATTATGGCACAACATTCTATAGCAATGAATTTTCAGTGCTAACTTCATGTAGTATGCAGAACTCCATTACGAAGTTTTTTTAGCCTAAAATTTGCACAATAACTCTAATAATAAGTCATGGGAAATAGTCCCTTCTCTTTTTTTTTATTTTTCTTTTTCTTTCCTTTTTGCTTCTATTTGGGGCTTTATAGAATTCTCCATATAGATTTCTCTTTCTTTTCTCCTTTCCAAGTGAAAAATTCTACTCTTTCCTCATGCAGATGTTCCAGGCTGCTGGTGTCTATTCTTTCCGGACAGAAATGGGGTCATAGATAATAAGAGTCAGTGGAAATGATGAGGTATTTGTTAAAAAAAAGTGCAGGGTAGTTTGACATTCTTGGAGAGACAAGGAAGCGGAACTAAAGACAAGGATATTGAAGTACTGTTGCTAGAGTTGGGGAGGACAGAGTTATTAAGAAGACGTAGAGGCAGAAGAGATATAACTGTAGAATTAAGAGCTGTCATTTACTAAGAGAAACAATGTCAAGTAAACTGCACAATCAGTATTACCGTTGTAATTAACTATAGTTGAATACAGATAGAGTATGTTGACTTGTAAACTGAACAGCTGTTGGAGTATGCAGTGTTGATGTAAGTAGGGCTCTGGGTGTGAAGATACAGTGAGAAAGATAAGCAATAGTAAGGCTGGATAGTCTGTGTTGAAGCTGAAAGATTTCTTCAGTTCTTTCATTTCTCCCTTTGGTAGACACTAATCTGTACTTCTAATGAATGTCCATTTTCATCAAGTTTTTATGTCATTCCCTGGAGAAATAAAACTGATTTGAATCAGTGTCATCTTTTTTTCCTTTTGCAGTAACAGTCAATCTTTATTATACAGAGTAAGTTTAAAAGTTACAGTAAATATTTTCATTATCAAAAGAGTTTCAGTTATTAAGCAAATTATTTGTTGTACAGGAGATAAATCTAAACCATTATTGTAGGAATTAGCAGCTACTGATAACCTGATAATGTTTCTCATTATTACTATTAAACTTAGTTAACTTTGATACTGATAAAACACAGGCACCTAAGTAAAAATGGAAATGTCTTTTCAGATTGTTAATTTGAATTCCTAAGGCAGAGTTTAAGGTGACAGCTGTGGGTGGATATGAGATGTTGATTGAGAAGGAAAAAGAAACTTGATTGGTTACAAAGAAAAAGACAAATCATTTCTGTAGCATTAAAATTACACTTATTATGAAAGACATTTCCTGTCCTACAGAGTGAATTTAAATAAAGTGTGTTAAGTGCCTCTTTAGTGTAAGGAAAGTTAACCACAGAATGAATTTAAATGGGAGATGTCTTCTGTGTGTCAGTAGGGCTTGTGCAAAGTCACTGAGCATAAGAACCTGAAATTTTGAGTCAAAGTCAGTAGAACAATACTCATTTAGCTCTCAGTAGTAGGACTTTATCAGTCGTGCATAATGGAATGAAATTTTGTTCCCCAGAGATTATGTAAAAGTGAATGATGATGACAACTAAAGCAGTGAGATAAGGTTCTTGTATGCTTGATCTTAAGGATAAGAAAAAAGGGAAGAGCATCACAGTGGAAAAAGATAGAGCTAAAAGCACAAAATTATAGCATATTTAAGCATGTTTCTTAATTAACTATGGAAATCAACGTCCAAAGCAGCAAAACATAGTGCATGTTTTCTATTTACTTGCGTTATCCACCAGTACCGTCTGTTAACCTTGTAGGCTCTTCTGGCTTTTCTGGGGGCTGCCTGACTCCTCCTAACTGTAACAAAGAATAAGGAGATGATAGCTGGAAAAATCAAGACATTTCCTTCCATTACCTCATTCTCCTACAGCTTGACCTTAAAATAATTCATAATATGACCTTTTAAGAAAGATACTGAAGTCTCTTAGATGTCAGAGAGATATGCAGGGACCTTAAATTTACAGCTGGGCATTTGTCAATGCAACATGCAACATAATTCTCTTTCATCGGCTAATTAAATGATACTGGATTTGGTGAATTACCTTCAAATATGGTGTGTGTCCTCTGCATGAAATTACGAACTCTGTAGTTCAGTGTTTTTCAACCATTTTCAATTTCTGGCTCTAAAATTTTCCAATGGAAGTGCAGACCCCTGCAAAGCAAATTTAGCTGTCAGCTGCTCTGGCAATTGCCCCATTTTTATTTGCCTTTTCCAAATACCTGACGACTAGTCCACAGACCAAGAGGTGTTCACTGACCACAGGCTGAAGACAACAGCATTTCTAAGGGTTTCTTTAGGTATCAATTAATAATTTTAATGGTTATTTTAATTGTTAAGAAACACATTTGTTTGAGTGGCGAAAAGATGCAGAAACATAGTCCAAAGTTAAACGTTTTATCTTTTTGATCCACAGATAGCTTTTACTAAATTGAGTAGTCCTCAAGTGCATTCAGCTAAGAATAAACTGTATCTATTAAGATACTGCACAGGTCTTTAGCAATGAAGGAAAGTATATTGCCAGCCTAAAGTCATATTGATGATGATTTATGATATAGAAAAAGAACGTGTGATATTCTTAAAAAGATTTATAGGTGCTTAGAGAAAGCGAGAAAAATCGTGTGCATGCATGCTGAAGGGTCAAGTGTGTACTAACAAACAGATGAGACAACGTATTAAAACAAGCCTAGTGTTTGAAATAAAGTGCTTGAAAATCAGGTAGATGTTTGGAATAAAGTGTTAGAATAGTGAGAGAAAATGATATAGTGTCATGAATTCTTATAGATAGCTCAAATAGAGTTTGTTTTAGGCAATATATCTGTGTTTAAAAGTTAAGGAATGAAGCTATTAAGAAAAATTCCTTCAATTATTTTAATTGCTGGTATGCTTAACTTTAAGGAAACTAAAGTACTGTTATACATCTACTTGTTCTGGAGATGTGTATACTTCTGTGATTTAGAATCATAGAATGGTTTGGGTTGAAGGGACCTTCAAGGTCATCTAGTCCAACCCCCCTGCCATGGGCAGGGAGACCTTTCACTAGATCAGGTTGCTCAAAGCCCCATCCAGCCTGGCCTTGAACACTTCCAGGGATGGGGCATCCACAGCTTCTCTGGGCAACCTGTTCCAGTGCCTCACCACCCTCATAGTGAAGAATTTCTTCCTACTATCTAATCTAAATCTACCCTCTTTCAGTTTAAAGCCATTTCCCCTTGTCCTATCACTCCATGCCCTTGTAAAAAATCCTTCTCCAGCTTTCTTGTAGGCCCCCTTCAGGTACTGGAAGGCTGCCGTAAGGTTTCCCCGGAGCCTTCTCTTCTCCAGGCAGAACAACCCCAACTCTCTCAGCCTGTCTTCATAGGAGAAGTGTTCCAGCCCACTGATCATATTTGTGGCCCTCCTCAGGACTCACTCCAACAGGTCCATGTCCTTCTTACATTGGGGGCCCCAGAGCTGAATGCAATACTCGATGTGGGGTCTCATGAGAGCAGAGTAAAAGGGGAGAATCGCCTCCCTTGACCTCCTGGTGGACCTGCTGATTTATATGTCTCTAGGCAAGAAGATTTGTAGAGACAAGTTATAAAATGTCAATAAGGTTAGAAAAAAATATTTATTTTGTACAGTGGCAAACCACACTATAAGAATTTGCAAGATGGACAGGACTAACCCTGAGACGCCATCAGATGTAATTTACAAAGCCAAAAATGTCATAAATAATAAATGTAAAAATCATCTCCCCAGCGTTAGTTTTAGGTGATCCTAAAAGATGACACCAATATGAATAATTAGGATGTAAATCAGGCTGAAAACCTGCGAATGTTTGATTAGTGATTTAGCACAAACTTACTCAGGTATCTTTGATCTTTAATCTTACGTTGTTGCAGTTGAAGTAAAATGGATTCCAGAGTCTTTCTCTTCTCCTGAAGCTTCTATATGGCCTTTCCATGCCCAAGTGTCTATGAGCATCACAAGAGGGACAGTTTCATCAGATTATCTGTGGATTAGAAAGTCTCATAAATTGAAGCTGAAATTAATCAAATGAATAATAAAGAAACTTTTTCACTATGGGAGGTTCTGTATTAGTATCTGTTAAAATGATGAAAAAGCATCGAAAAGGAAAGTGGTGTAGTTTGGTTGGCATTTAAATGGTTGAAATGGAAACTTCCAGCAACTTCACTGTTGTGAATTGCATATTTCAAGGAGTTGGGGGGAACTCCAGGGCCAAGACTCATGTCATAATTCCTAAAATTCTTGAAAAGCCATTTGGTGTAGCTGAAGCCAGAAGGTTTTAAGCTGGAAGAATGCTCAGGGTTATTGTGAGTATCAGTACAGCTAGATTTCAGGCCATTTAAAAATACTGAAGTACATCTTGATTGTCTACAATTCATGCTTAAATTAAATTCATATTCAAATAAATAATTTTCAGACTATGCTGCACTTTTTCAACTTCTGAGTTAGGAGTCACCCTTCTTCACTGAGACAAGACATACAGTGACTGGTATTTTAAACGTGCCTCCTTCCTCAGCCCTTAAGGCCTGTTGAATCATCCACTGGGATAGTTATGGTCTAATTGAGAATTGATTGCACATTGAATAGCATAACTGGAATATTAGAATCATTGCTCATTGTTTCCTAAATTGAAGCAGCAATTTCTTGAAAGAAACCATGAAACCTGTTTCATTGCAGAACCATACTTTTTGTCTTGATTAGTTTCTTCAACCTATGATAAAAAAGTCAGATCCTTGAGCTGGGAAAAGTGACTAATACTTTGTTTTCAAGAACTGCACATAGCTGAAGAGTATTTCCTAAATAGGATGACTGGAATGCATGTTATGCTTGGATTTTTCAAATATAAGTTGAAAGTTAAATCCAACCTGAAATGGTTCAGATAAAGAACCTGTAATGTGGTAAGTGTTTCTGAAATTATAGCAGGTATTTTAGAGGTTTAAGCATTAGTAGGAAAAAGTTAAGAGAAATATCTCTCTCAGTTATCAAAATATGCACCCCTCATAAGGGACCAGCAAAGAATTTCTCATGTTCTAATCATCACCCCCCAGCCAAAAAAAAAACCACCTAAAAAAAGAAAAAATAGAGACAAAACACCGTAGATTTTCCTGTTGATCACATTACTCCTTCACAAAAAATGTTATCTGCTTTTCTTTGTTCCATGTCTAATAAAGTGAACCAGAAGTTTTTAAAGTTTGTGTGATAATCTGTCCCCATTTTAGTTAACAGTAAACTGAGCACAGACTCGAGTGGATGAATATTTTGTTCCCTAGTTTTTCTTGCTCATGTGTTATTAAGCAACTGCATGATCCACAACTAAAGGTAGTTTTTCTTCACGTGTATAATCTAATGCCAGGTTTTGTACTCTTGGCAGAAATCCAGCGGAATATGAATGAGACCACCAAACTTTTTTCACAAAAGTAACCAAGTGTTAGTCAGCCTATTTTCTCTCCTGCTGTTATTCCCCACTCAGTACTAATTAGGACTAAATTTGTGAAGTAAAGATATAAATTATATATCACATTAATAAACTTATGAACTATCAGGTTTTCTTGCTTTTGGGCATTCTGGCTGGAATTAACAGTGATTAAATTTTCTATTAAAGTATGCTAACAAAAAGTATCCAGAATTTACTAGTAATCACTTTCATTTTTTAGGGTATCGATCATTCTGGAGTTTATTGATCCAGTTGTCTTTGTTTTGGTTTGGGTTTGGTGTTGTGGGTTTTTTTTAATACTTCCAATCAGGCGTCTTGATTTTTGCAGGGCTAAATATTATGCTCTGTTACTGCTGATCATTTTCTGAATAATCTTACGAATTTTGATGATCGCTGTGTTTTTCATCCTACTTTAAAACTGCTCTTCTTCAGGTATCAAAACATTCAGAACCTTTTCAAAAGCACTAACTGAATAATATATGTTGTCAATTTCTACAAAAAGCATGTACCAGCTGGGAAAAGGAGCAGCAGAAGTTTAATATGTAAAATTGAAATAATTCCAAATTTGAGAAGACATATAACTGGATTTACACAGAAAAAAAATTGCTACAGAGGGATACATTTATCAGAAAACATGAGCATCTGAATTTAAAACATTTCCTAGCTGTGGTTTATCTGAGCGCCACATTCCCCTGATCTTTTCAGAATAGTTTCATAATGCATAGTGAGGGAGATAAAGATGAATTAGAAAATAAGTACATCTTTTGATGACATCTCATTTTTTGCAGATGGAAAACTGTCCAAGTAACCACTTGCCAAAATTTTACATTGTGCACTGCTAGAGAAATATGATACCGTAAGAGATTCTTTTCAGAGCTAGGACTGTTGCTTTCTTTTGTAGAATATTAAAATAATGTAAAGACATAACATACAATATTAGGAATGAAAAATAATAAGCTAAGCATTCTGTGGTAAAAAGCTAATGATTGTATTGAAATCTCAACTCAGTAAGATTGAATTTTTACTTCAACATAACAGAGCTGAGGCAAGTGACATGCTCAGTGTTAGAGTGTGAAGTTATGAAGCTGATGTCATTGAAACTAGAAGGCAGCCAGTGAGGCTGAAAGCTCAGCAATGATGACTAAAGTTAGAAAGCAACAACTGAAGCAAAAATAGTGACAATGTGAGGGAAGCTTTAGGGGTAATGATGTGAGACTCCAAAAGACAAGAAAAAAAATCAGCACAGTTCAGCTGGTTACAGATCTAAAATTATCAGTTGTAGAGCAAAGAGTTATATTTGTGAAACTGTTCTTCCTGATGTTAAGAAAAGTGAATTAAAACTCATGGTCTGGTAAGAAAATAGGAACTCAGTTACAGAATAGTTGTCCGGCAAATGGCGTTTTAGTGTGTGGTTGGTTGGTTTGTTTGTTTCTCAGAAGCAACCAGGTATGGGAAATAGCAAAGGACCACATTATGTGCAATATCACATGAGATAATCAAGCAAATAAATTCCATTTACAAAGCAGTCCAAAACTTTTGCAAAAAGTAGCACTTCCCTGAGAGGCTCTGGTGAGTTGCTTTCACATCTTGGCACTATTCTTTTCACATGACTCAGTTAAACTAAGAACAAAAACACTACTATAAATCTTAAGTGAGGGATAGGTAAAATAAAGTTGTTATTAGATAATGCTACATTAGGGGCTTTTCTTAATAGAGTAGAAATATGTGTGGATTTTTTTTCTCAGCCCTTCTTGTTGCAGCTTCCTCAATTAATTCATTTTTATGCTTTTGTAACTTTTGAAAGCAGAGAACTGAATGATTCTCTTGACAGTCTTTCCAATTCTTTTTCCTACTTAAAGCATAGCAGTAGCACAGGACATTGCCAGTCTCTTATGCTTATGACTCTGAATCTTAACAGGCAAAATTTTTAGAAAGTAATTTTTGCCTTCCCTTCCAATTTGCATAGTCTTGTGGATTCCAGGTTTGGGTTTTTCCCAATATTTTGTGATTTTTTTTTTATTATTGTTTTGTCAAATCCAGTAATAAGCTTCTGGAAAACTTGAATGTAGCCATTTATTCATAAGAGTGACCCTAGGCATTATAGGTTGTACACACGTGTGAGAAAGTAATTTGAGCTACTGTTGTGTTTCTAATAAGTGTCTAATTTAGGACTGTAGGTAGATGTCTATATCAAACCGGGGGTATTAAAATTTACATTTCCTTGACATTGCCTGTTGGGTGAGATGGGCATTTGACTCCTTTCACCATCAGTTTTTGCTTTTGGTAATGCTGTTATTCATCATTAGAATTTTCTCATTCTACGTATATGAAATTTGGAAGTCTCAAGTCTGAATGGGCCTGCTAATCTCTGATAAAGTGTGATGATGTTAGCATTGACATTTCTAAATCCTTTTGCTCAGACTCAGGTTAACTGAAATTGTATAGCTGAAATTTCAGATGTCTTTGAGCCATTTTGGTCCAATTTTGAACATTTCTAACATGAGAAATGTTAGTATGGATATTGATAGGATTAGTGCAAGTATAATGTTACAGGATGCAGATATTGTTTACAAATGTAGCGTATTTGAAGTATCTTCCGTGCATTATCTGTGTGCATAAATAGAAACATCTTCTCATTCTTAAAGTTTGTAGTCATCCTACTACCTAGCCCTGGGGTGAGTAATGCTTAAAAATCCAACCATATTCAAGAATCGGTTAACTCTGGTGAAGTTCATATTTCCTGAAATTGTGAGATATAGCTCCCATGATGCACTCCTGCTTCAGTATGGCATTCAGGCATGCCTCCTCTTCAGAACAGATGTTATGCACAGTAGTAACCGTTCCTTTTTGTTTATACAATTTCAAATAAACAATTAAGTGAATGGTTTAAGATCTTGCTAGATTAGTTAAATTGTTTTATCATTATGTACTTGTTCACATTTGTAACTGTTATAATGAGACAATAAAACACTGAAAGTGAATGAGGACTTTGCCTCTGAGATGTTTCTCTGCTGAACTATTAAGCAATATGACACTAAAGAGGGAGCTAATGTCTTATCTAAAAGCAGAGGAAGATAAAGCAGTCCAACTGCTTCACTTTGCATCAAATAACCAATGAATTGTGTGCAATAACACTGAATGATTTCTGGTTCTTTTAGTTTTCATTTTTTAAAATCCTTTACTTCCAATACACAGAATATTGTAAGATGTTGAGGAATAGCTATTTCTATAACTGTCCAAAATTTGTGTGTCCTACTTGATGACTTGTCCTTCAAAGCTTTTTGAAGCTTCTTTCCTCTTTTATGTAGAATGAACAAAGAAAAATCCTACTATACATTTTTGCCACAGGTGAGTGTATTGGTACAGTACAGATAGTGATACGCAGTTTTATATATAAATACTTTCTTTCATTTTATGAACTTGAAAGCTTTAGTTCGTAGATGTACCTTTGTGGCATTCTGAGGTATCCACACATCTGCTGTTTTCCTTGACAATGGCGATACAGATGCTGCTATCACCATGGGAATGGTACTCCTGAATGAAGCTGCTACCTCCAAAGGGGATGTTGGAAAAAGGAGAAGTAAGTTATTTAGTACAACTAAGACAATGTTTAGACAATTAAAAGACATTGAGAAATTACAAATTAATCTGATGAAGTTTCAGAATGTCTCTACCTTAAACAAATTTTTACCTTTTGTGGGGTGGAGGAAGGTATAAAAATTCTATTGGTAAAAACTGCATTCACATGAAGTTGTAACAGTATAAAAATGTTTTAAGCATACTCAGTCAAGTTACAGTTTGACACAGTATCTCCACTACGTAGTACTGCATCGTATAAATGCTTTTTGGCTCTTGAATTATATTGAAAGCCAGCAAGATAAAGAACAGGAGTTTCAAAACATCATTTTCAAAATTAATTTAGGCATTTAAGATACTTAAGCTGACAACATCCAAAGGAGTGTGAAAATTCTTTTATTTGGTACGCTTTGCCAGCGTCATGTCTCCAGAGGAAGGTGAAAGCCCAACAGTAGATGTAGTACAGAACATAACCTAATCTGTAATGTCTAAAGATTCTTAGCTTGAAGTGCAAGTTTTATGTTTTTCTGAATGTTGTAGTCATTCAGAATATTTGGAAGATTTTTGGCAATGAATTACATAAACATACAATATGTATTAAGTATTTTATCCAGATTTAAACTTCCTAAAACTGTTAATGTTGAACAAACTTCTACTGAGTACAACATAGGTTGAAACAAATATGCCATCTGCCTCTGTACGTTTTATAATATGTTTTTTCATCTCCCCTGCCACTTCTTCTTCTCATATAAGGCATTGAAGACCTTTGAAAGATACCAGACTTGCTACGCTGCTTCCCCTTTCTTTCTAGATCATTTTTTTAGCTTCTTCTATGTAATACACAGTAATGCAGATAGGGCTGGCCAACTGTTTTCTATAAAAGCATTCTATAATTCTTCATAATAGCTGGTTGAATGTTGGCTAGAGATCTCTATAGTGATTTGAGGGTCTCCTTCAATGAGCTGTAGATGTATAATTTAATTCTGAATATCTTTTACAGTATCTAGCTTTAATACTGATGTCAAAAGAGACAGTGACATGAGTTGAATTGGAATATGATCTTAGATCACAATTGAGATCTGGGTCTGTGAACATGGACACAGCAAAATAACAGTGGGCTGCAGTACAAATTCAGACTCTCCTCTGCTTGTGGCCATTATGTGGCCACATATTATATTACCTGCCATATTATATTACCTGCCTTGCATTGTTCATGCTTTGCAATTTATTCATCCATGTTTTGAAATCATATTTGTGAGCGGTGATTTCTTTATAATGAAGTGTGTTTATAAAATTTGTACATGGCTAGTTTTCTCAAAATAACTGCAGAAATTTTATATTTCAATTGATGTGTGTCAGTTTCCACATGGTCAGTTTTAATGAAAAAATGTGTCATTGTCAGTTTCCCCGACTTCATGGTTGCTCATCCTTCGCTCAAAGACAGCACACTTCTGAAGCATGAATATTGCAATTAAATAGCAAAGGTTTGTCTAAAGTAGGAATAGTATAAGAAGAGAAGTTTTTAAAATCAAAGTAGCTCACTAGAACTAAAGCATTATCTAATGTAGATTAGCTGCATCTCAATTATATGCATCAGCTTGTAACATGTTGGCTTTTGGGGGGGGTTTATTTACATGCAATTGAGCAAGCTATCATGATCAAAAAGGTTTTATGCTATTACTACACAGGTGCCAACTGGTGTTCCAAATTTTATTTGTTAATTTAAGCATTTACTTTCCTAATTCATTCTTTGCCTGGAAAGGCTCAAAGCAGTTTCATCTGGATGCTGTCAGAAGGACTGTGTCATTGTTATTTATCTTCAAAACCCAAAGATTTATATTGCTATCAAGTTAAGAGTAAAAAGTAATTTGGCTACCAGCCTTGGAACTTTCTACAGTGAAATGTTTTATCCACTAAGAACTAGATAAAGTAGTTACTAAACTGCCTTTGCTGTTTCTTCAGCCTTAGATGGTTGACTAGAGAGAACATGACTCCATTAGTAAAGGGATATTTTTCTGAATGTAATTTGTTTTCCAAAAAGAACAAGCAAATACCTGAAATTACATTGCCTGATATGTATAATTTACAGGGTTATTTAAATCCATTATCAGCAGTAAGGTGTTTGCATCCACATACATTTGAGTTGCAAATTGCTGCTCTTTTTTCTTGAAAATACATTCACACTGACAAGTTATTTTTTCTTAATAACCATAAATATTATTTCTATATGTGTTTGAAATCCTGTCAGAAGATAGTGGGCATCAATAGTCAAGGCAGTAACATTTTTGTATTTAACTGTGTCAAAATTCTCCATAAATGATTGACATAAATAATATTCTTTGTAGAGATTCCAGTTTTAAATCTTTTATGTGCTAATAAACAAAGTTATTTTCTTTCCAGTAATATGCCTGGTAGGCCTGGGTCTGGTGGTCTTTTTCTTCAGCTTCCTGTTGTCAATATTCCGCTCCAAATACCATGGCTACCCATACAGGTAATCTCTCATTAAATTCTCATCTTATAGATTTTAATAGCTTTGTATAACTTTAAGAATAGCTTTCAGGTAGACAATTTTTTTACCACTGAAGTCTGTGGTAGCTGGAAGAAGCAGGAAGAATGGTGATCAGTTGCAAAGGGCTGGAAAGCTAATGTTGTTAACATGACTGTTAACGCAGACTGGTTAAATGGGTTTGAGCATAGACATGTGGCATATGCAGTGCCCCATGAAAATGCAAAAGAAAATATGTGCTTGAGTTTACAAACCTTTATTAGATATTTATTTGTGTGTCTTTATAACTAAGATGTACATAAGACAAGGCACAAAAACCCCAAACCAATGTACAGTGCTAAGCTATGATTTGTCACTAAAAGTACCCTCTTATTTTGTCAGCCACACCAGAGAGGAACAAAAAGGTTATGGTCTCTCATAATTATATGTACAGCTATCAATTAAACAGTTACAATTTGTCTGACAAACAGAAAAAGTGGAAAAATAGTAAAGGAAATACAGTTCTTGCCTTTTGTAGGTGGATGCTTTCAGCTGGGAGGTCACCTACAGAGGTAGTCTAGCCTTCTGATTCACATCTTCTTGCTGATCTGTTATATATTTTTTTAGTAGTCTGCCAGGAACAGATGGCGCACATAATTTTCTTTTGATCTTGGTACCGTTTTCAGATGTGCATGAAAAAGCCTAGCTAGAGGAAAGATGCAATTAAGTAAAGTCTTCAGTGCTATAGTAAACATGTACCAGGCTACTGAGGTAAAAGCAATACAGTGACATTTCCCCAGTCATCAAATTTGTGGAACAAAACAGAGGCCCGTTGATTTTTCTCTCCCAAAACTCTGTTTCGTAGGATGGCTAAATATTTTTAATGAAGAGGAGTCCTTTTCCTGTTGTTCTTATTCTCCAAGATTAGCAATTTTGTTCAATTGACTTTTGATCCTATTTGAAACTATGCTGTTCTTCCTTTTTGTTTCAGTCTTTGCTCCTTTTTAACTTCTTTCCTGTAGATACATGTATAAAAACATCTATATGTATACAGCCAACATAGCCTTAACATGCTATGTGAGGCTTTACAATACAGATAGTATGCATGAGTGCTCTTTTCCCCCCTCTAGTTGGTCACAATGTGGTTAAAAAGATGAGTTTTTCCTTATTATTTCCTGTGAAATTGGTTTCTATAAACTAGTAGACTAATCCTTCACAGAATATTAGTCTACATTACTATTACCGTGGATGGAAGAGTAAATGGATGACATGTGTTGCAATGTAGATATAGTAACACTTGGCTGAAAGATCTGGCATGATGAAATATCAACTAATACGTTTACAAATATATATGTAAGGGAAACATTAGTACAATAGATTCAGAAGGTTATATTTTGAAATAGAGAACAAAAGAACTGTATATATTAATGTTAACGGTTCTGTTGTTTTTACAGCCACTGTTAATGAATCATGTGAGGAATACGTCTACAGTTTTTCTCACATACTTCTTAGTGTTGATTTCTATGACTAGGTCTTGTAATTAGTGTAGCAGCCAGCTTTATATTCTGTGTTATGTTCCACTAGTAAGGATTCAGCCTTGCGAAGCCAACTTAGATCTAATGTTTGAGCTAATACATAAAATTTTTATATTAGTTTTTGCTGTGAGACCTTAGAACTATTTTCTCATTTACTGAGCTTGGTGTCTTTATGCAGATTAATTGACATTTAGTTTAGATCACCTCAGATTAGTTTTAGCATTCAACAACATCATACTCAAGTCAAGGAGTATTCCCTTTGCAATATGCACAGAAGGTCTGCTCCTGCTTTTTACTCATTCATTCCTGCTGAGGGAAGAGGTCTGTAAAGGACCCAGTAATATAATATAGCAAGATTTCATCAGTATGGAGTTAGTAGTTAGCCATCTGGGATAGTCTGTACAGCCTCTCTGGAGACTACCTTCTAGCTCGACTGACTTGGGGTGAAAGACAAGATCCGGTTTTCCTAAGTGTGAGGTCTTCTTACTTCCCATTAAGTGCTTGAGACTTAAAAGAAGAAAGAATTATAAGCTTGATCTGCAGCTCGTAAGCTCACTTGAGAAGCACTGCCAAAGAATGTCAGCCCATGCTCACTTGCATCTTCTCATAACAAGTTTACTAAAATGAAAAAAGCAATTGTTGTGTTCCTTGCCATGCAATTTAACAGCTACTAAAGAAAACCTGACAGTTGTACTAGTTTCATTTTTAGTCCTTTCATCTTAGGAATGTTCTTCTCACCTATTAACCACATGCTTATATGGCTGTACCAGTTTCCAGACCTTGTGTGGCTTTTGTGAATGTTTGCACTAGGTTTTTTGACGGCTGTATGATACCTAGGAAGTCTGAGGTTGTACAGTACCTTGTGAACATGACTATGCTCTGTCAGTTGGCATGCCTACAGAATACCGTTGATGTTGTTGCTTAGGTCTACTACATCTCTGACTGTATTGTAAGCTTTAAGAATCTTAATTTAAGTAATGTAGGGGTTTTCCCTCTTTTCTTGCTAATCTGTTTTCTGTAAATTTTGGGTGGGACGGATTTCTGCCCCCACCCCGCCCCTTCCCCCAAACTGAACCTGTATTTAGTGAAATATCAGACATCTTTTCTTTGGAATACCTAGCAGAAGTTGGAAACCTATGTAGATTTCATAGTCCTCTGTTAGTATCCAAGCTAAGAATAAAGGACATCAAGAACCAAGGGTGTGGTGGGGGGAGGGGGAAGAGGAAGAGAAAGAGAACTTATGAATTCTATTAAAAGTTTAAGTTCAAGAAATTTAATTTGATATGCAATACATGTAGAAAAAGGTGCACCTGTTAGTATGTTAAAGCTGGTGAAGAAAGAAATAAAAGAAATCCAGGATAGGGCTGAAAAGAATGATTCATCACAATCCTGTTAAAATGAGATAGTGCTGCATCATGTTGTTACTAGGAAGGAATTATTAGATCCATAAACAAAATTCTGTCTTAAGGAGCTAAGTAGATTTAATATCACAACTTAGTAATCAGTAACACCCATCAAGTAAATTGATAAAAGAATGAACCCTGTGGATGCATAAGTACATGAGAAACATTTAATAGCTGGCTGTGTTATGCAGTTTTCTTTATTTTTTTTTTTTATAATGTTACTGCAGAATTAAGCAAGATTTTACAGGCTTACTTGGACTGTCCTAGATTCTTGTTTTCATGAGAATAAATTAATCATTCGATCTCAAATCCTCACTCAATGCAGAATTACTGGAAACTGTCACTAGAACTGATCCTTTTGCTTTGCTATTACCAAATTTCATTTGCTAGTTTCCCAAATGTGTAATTTACTTATTTCATCCTTTCCAGTGTTAAATCTTTCAGGTTTCTGTTGGTCTCTTGAGTAGCTCTGACCCCATTTTCTGTTGTGTTATTTTAAATAAACACATTATTGATTTTTTGACACTTCAGTGATCTCAACCATGTCATCTTCATGACAATGCCATAGTGTTTCTTAAGAGAAGCCTCTTTAGTTTATGTGCATAGTTGTTATGAATTTTAATGAAGTGAACATGCAAAACACTAAGGAGGACCAGGTATACAAACTATTATTTTCTCTCTCCCCTTTTAATTTAATATCCTGCATTTTAACTTCAGTCATATATGCTGATATACATTCATCTTTTTGTCTGAATTCCTTAGGATCTTCCAAGGAGTTCCGTGTCCCATCCGTTGATCCCAGTGTAGATATATTTTATGATGTGAAATATGTCTGTCTTTTTACTCTCAGTGGTTGTAGATTTCACCTTGAAACTATCAGTCTTTATGTGATAAATTGTCCTCGGGCTAGTAAAGCTTTGCCGTTAACAATACTAACAACGATGCATACTAATGATCTGTCAGAAAAAAGAAAGAATGTTTATGTTGGCATGCCTAAAGCAACAGTTAAAGAAAACTGAAATTGTTTTAATGCTATATGCACAATCTCAAGCATCAACTTCACTGTCCTACTTAAAAAAAAAAGTCAAATATACTAAATTCTTTCTGTTCTCTGGCACTGAACAACCAAATAAGTCCTTTATGAAGCAGCATGCATTGATAAAAACTCAAACAGTAACACAATTGCTGTGCATCCTCTTTCTCTCCAGTGACCTCCAGGTAGTGAAGATAAATCAAAACAGAGGTGGATAAACATAAAGCAGGAGTCAAAAACTGGAGAAAGACTGTTATTTCCTTTTCTAATGTGTATAAATAAAAGTACTGGGAATACTGTTATTTCTTTGACCCTGATAATGCCACTGTCATTGTTAATTTCTGTGACAAACAGAAAAGTATCCAGAGGAGTGCTAGATAAGACCGCAGGTCTATAAGTGTGCCCTTTAGAGGGCATGTATGTAGGAAGGGAGAGTAACATTTTGTTTACATTTTTTTTCTTCTACTTCAGACATTGTCCAATTAAGTTTTTGATTCTTCCTTCCACAGAATTTTCCTCTTGAAGGCTAGGGTTGGCGAAAAAAATGTTTTAATTAATATGCTAGTAAAATACCCTTATACAATAAAGCGTTGGAATAGGAGAGGTGATGCAAAATGGAGGTCATCATGAAGGTTACCTACTGAGCGAACACAAGCGTGATGGATAAGCTGGCATGTAACAAATCTCTCTGCTAGAGCCATTTTTACCATGGCAGGGCATTTTCATGCCTATACTAATACACCTTTTTTATGGGAACTAGATGAAATTTTCATTTTGCTGAAACTTAATTTAATTGCTGTCATTAACTGTTGAAAGATAATGCAATAATTTTATTTTACACTGTTGAATATTTTCCCCTTTATAATGCTTTCTGGATAATAGTGTTGATATGTCTGAGAAAATCTTTTTTGGAAGCCTTCTCACCCCAATATTTAAATTGAATAAGTGATATATTAAATATCAGATACTCAGTGACTGAGCAATAAAATTTCATTATATCAACACAGAATTTTCTCTCTCAACTAATACACATGGGAATGACAGAGAGACTATTCTTAACTATAAGCCAAAAGCATGAACTCTGAGTTAGCTTTGCTAGTCAGGAAAGAGCTTGGAGAGTTCTCTGGAAACCTCACTTTAGGCAGTTTCAGTCCAAAAAGCACACAGAATATTAAAAAGAGTGAGGAAGAACAGTAAGAACAAAACAGAAGACATCAATACACTAGCACAGTAGTGTTTTACTGGGAATATTAGGAATGTAAATATTTGTAACGCTGGTTTCTTCAAGAGGACAGACAGACAAAAGTCTTATCCACTGTTTACTGATGTTAAAAAAAGTTTCTCCGTTCTTTTTTTAGCTTTGGATGAAATTTATTAACTGCCCTGTGTTGTCTTTTCTGGTTTGTTTTCTGGATGAAACTTTTAGCACAGTTTCATTATTGTTGACACTTCCAATTGTCCTTTCAAGTGTACATTTTATCATTTAATCTTTTTTTAATCTGAATTTAAATGATACGAACATCTGAAAATTCAAAAGTGTCATGTAAGTTTTCATTAACTAGCTTGCATTAGGTAGCTTTTTAAAGAATTTTTTGGTACCTGCAGTTGAGTGTTTCATTATCAGATTATCCTTTATAGCCATTGTATTTGGGTATTATTGAAGAAAGTAATGATGTGAAGAGTTTTTAGTTAAACCATAAAAAATAAGCAACCTTCTAGAACTATGTGTTGGTGGAATGGAAAAATACATAGTTTGTACTCACTAGCAGAGAAAATGAACTAAGCTGCTAGAAAGCATGATAAATAAAAGATGCCTTATTTTTGTCAAAAAACCCATAAATGTTAAGTCAGACATGAAGTATTCATTCATTGCTTAGAGAAAAACAGTCAATGGAACAAGAACAGACAAATTGCAAGATGCCCCAGAGCTTGAAAATTCCTTGCATTCACTATATACGCCATATAAGAAATGTCTAACCTCATTGTAATTAAATTAGTTTCAGTAAAGAAATCCTGTATAATATTGAGCAAGTGAATAAAATGGAATAATTATTTCTTGGAAATATACTGGTAAAATATTAGTAAGTAGAACAAATAGTATTTGCAGATGTATAAAATTAAATTTATTAATAAACCTGAGCACTACTAACAACTGTTCAGATGTTCCATGTTGACTTCATGCATGATTAAATTGATTCACCTGAAGTTTATGAACTGGTAAATCTACTTCTGATAAACACCAAGATTCACATTCAGGTCTATAGTGCTCAGCAAAATAGGTTACTTTCTTTGAAATGGCAGACGGCAGGAATATTTTAAAAGACAGGAAAACAATAACATACAGTTGTCAAAACAAAGCATCTTACATTTAGTATTTTCTATACTTCTTCTTTTAATGTGGCTAGGCACTGTGTTCTTCAGAAAGAAGCTGCCCATTGAAATGGAAGGCAAAACAGCTCAGTCTCCTCTGTTCGTCCAACAGCACACTGAATTCATGAATATCCACAGACCTCCAAATTCCTCTCTATGTGGAGTGTCCATGTTCAGGTGCTGGTTTCTCGTCCTTTAAAGAATAAGAGATCTGAATTCCAGGTGTCTGGCCCCATAGCAGATTTCTTAAGAAGGGCGTGCTTCTTCCTGTGCCAAACAGTTTGCAAGCTATAAGTAGGACCTTCCTTCTGTGATTGCCACCATTAAGCATGCCTCTTCTTGCTTTTATGGCTTTCCAGTAAGTCTTACAGTTTACCATTGAATCCTACCTATTCTACCCATTTCCAGGTAGTTAATGTCTGGAAGGGCACAGTTTGGCCATCCTTTCCTGTTCTGCTTTCCCCTGCTCTGCGTAAGGGGACATGGTTTCTTTGTTCAGATCTATCCCAACAGATGTTGTCCAATTTGTTGTTGTAGATTTTTCAGAAACCCTGCCCAACCCCTAACCCCTCACCCCCTCCTTTTTGTCTACTCTCTAGTTTATGATTTTTTTATGGTGTTTTGGCTTTTTGGTTTTCCACCTTAGGCTTGTTCCTTCTTTGTGTATCTAGCCTCTTAAACTTGTTTTGGAACTTCCACTTTCAGGGTTTACCTTATTCATATTATATCATGTCTCTTAGCTGCTAAAGATGCAGTTTGCTTGCAGACAGAAAGTAAGGAACAATAGGTATGGTAGTGGCATATTTAACCAAAATGACACTGCCATATTTGTAATTCCTACAGTTATATCATTCAGTCTTTTACCCCTCCTGAGCCTGTCAGTGCTACCTGCCTGACTATTGTAATCTTCAACCCTTCCCACTCTTCCCCCTGAACTGTTTCACTACCAGTATTCCTCTTCTCTCTTCTCTTCTCCTATACATCCTTCTTTCCTATACATCTCCTTACACAGCTATCATAGACCTGGGTTATCTTTTTAGTCTCATGTGCTCAGCAGTCTCTTCTCCACTCAGCACCCTGCAATTCACCTCTTCACACAGTTGTTCTTGCTAGCTTTTCCCTTTCAATAATCGCTTCACCCTCCAGCACCCAGCCAGTTGCCATCTGTTTTGCCTTGGTTTGTGTGTCTTGCCTAATAAGCTTGTCGGCTTTTTGCAGCAGGGAACATGTTTATACTGGTACAGTCTTTTAAGCTTATGGCACTTGTATTTATGTTTTGTAATGATTAATTATGCCATGAATGGAAAACTGATGAAATTACTACAACATGTGTATTCTAGAACACCCTGCATATCTATAAGGAGATGAAAGATTTTCCATGTGAAGCTAGAGGCACTGAAAAAACCCTTCCATTCAGTAGTTCATTGCTTTTGTGTTTGTACAGTTAACTCAGTCATGCACAAGTCTTTCTCTCTGTGTTCTCATTTCCCAATTTATGACATAACTGTTCTTTGGTAAAGTACTTAGAAAGGAATACAAGCAATATATATCTACTTTTTAAAAAATACAAAGTTTTGTTCCAGGGGTAAAGAAACAGCAATGTCATGTGAAAATTCTTCATTTTTAAAAATATTAAGAATTTAAGAGTCTGCAACCCTGCAGAGCCTTGCCAAGTCCTCTATACCCTCCCCACTCTGGGACCACTTCAACAGTAAAAGAAAAATGTTTTAAATAAATCTCAAACATCCTGGGGGAGGTAGTTCTCACTTTAAGTAGTAAGAGCAGATGCAGAACTTGATTAAAGAGAACAGATGTTTGAAGTGTGTTTTGCTTTTTAATTTTTTTAAATAGGCAAATTTAAGTTTCAGTCACTCAAGTTTTATTTGATAACTTTCATGCTTGCTTAGTAATTACTAAATGGGATATAAAAACTTAAGAGATTATTACACAAATGTCATGACTTTTCAAATGAATGTTTTGAAATCTGTTTATTCTTTTCAAATAATTGTGATGCTATGTTTTATATGCATTTTTCAGCATTTAATCATGTTTTCTTTCTTTTCAGCTTCTTAATTAAATGAAGTCAAGAGGGATTCATTTAGAGCTGCTTACCATGAAGATAAGCTATTGCTGATATTATCTGCCCACCAATGTTACATGTGTTCAAGAATCTTTTGTTGGTTCATCTGTTTTTGTGATAATTTATATAGTATGCTGACAGAGAAAATGCAGTTTTATGCAATGAATGCATAATTTACAGAAACATACAGTAAACGCCTCATTGGGAAGTGCTAAAAAGTTATGAATATAGTGTGCTCAAGAATTTAAATAAATTTCATTATAATGGGTTTAAGCCTTCCTCATTAACTTTAGTACATGAATCCAACGGGTATTGCCAAGATTTTTCACCTGAAGTTTGTAATAAGGTTTTGGGAACAAAATATCATTGGTTCTTCAACTACTCTTAAGAGAAATATAATGGTGGAAACTATAATTTAATGACTACATGCACTTTGCCACCACTTTTCTTTGAAACAGTATATGTATATATAGTCTCTGATCACCTCAGACATGTTAAGCCATTAATATAAAATTGTATTCTACATATTTTCATCCTGGATCTCTTCTTTTCCTGGCTCAGAAGTATTTGGAGTACATACATTGCCAGTTCATCTCTCTTTTGTGCCAAAGGATGCAATTCAAAATGGTTTGTGGAATCTTGAAGGCAAGGCGGCTGAGATCAGTCAGAACTCTGATGCTTTTAAGCTGACTCTGTGGTGGAAAAAATGGGAGGATGGGGGGCAACAATATTTTGTAATCCACAACATGCTGTTTTTCTTAAGTAGCAGCAGAAGGAATGTATTATCCTGAATGATGTTTATAAAGCAATATAGATGAGTCTATTGAAACAGGAGTTGCAGCAGTTGCCAGTTTTCTGTGTTCACCCAGCTTTGTGAAAAACTTATGTAGGAATTTGTAATGCCATTTAAAAATGCCATTTTTGTAGCTGCTCACATCTCATATTATATGAATTGCTCATGAACCTTTGCATATGCCTGCATAGTGTATTCTCTGTGGCTCAAGGTCAAACAAAAGAAACACATGATACTCTACCTCAGTCCTGCTGTTTCTTTTCCTCTCCACTAGTACTTTTCCAAGTACCAGTTCACTGTCACTGGCATTCCAGGAATGAAATCAAGTTAGAATTTCTTCATTCATAATACAGGAATGCCTCTCAATATGAGGATAAAATGGACTGGACTTTACAAAACTCACTTCATCTAATGCTCTAGCTGTTCTTTCTCCAGAAAATACCGGTATGTTAAGAACTGGGAAATGTTTTGGGACATGAAAAAACAGGAAGGATAGGTTATGTCTTACACAAAACCAGAGCAAGACTGCTGGTATTGAAATGCTGCAAGGTTGTAGGTCAGCATTTAAACCAGAAGCTGGGGAAAAACTGACAAACTCAAACACCAGGTTCACAGACTGATACGGACTGCGAAGGGGGATGCAGCCTTTTCAGAGGTGCATCAGCTGTTAGCTAGGAAGGCACATCACATTGTGTAGGGAAGGCAAATCAGACTGCCTATGGTGCCAGTTGATTGGCATGTGCAAGTGTGGTGAAGCTAGGGCAGAATTTGCAGGAGTGTTATGTCAGTGCTAGAAGCTTGAGAAATGGATGGAGGAATTAGAATGTGTGGTATCGAACAACAGCCCTGGTTTAACAGACATTCAGAGACCTGGTGGGGGGAAAAAAAAAAAAAAAATCAGTAGGACACTGTTGCCAGGCTACTGACTTGAGAATGGCACAGCAGGATATGCGGGTGACAAAGTGGCACTATATGTGAAAGATTACATAGAGTGCAACAGCATGGATGTCTTACAGGAAAAAAAGCAGCATTGCAGTAGGTCTCCATGGTTGGAAGTCTGTACTGACCTAATTAAAAAAAAAAATCTAATTCTAAAAAAGAATTAGAACTGTGCTAGCGACCCCTGATCAAGACAGCAATAGCAATCAGGAAATTAGACTAGAGAAACTGCAAGTTTCAGACAGGTAGTAATAGTGAGAGATCTCAAGATGTCAAATCCTAATGAGATTAAGTATTTCAGCTTGTGATGAGGTATAAAGTATTCCAGTGATACATGACTGCCTCCTGGAACAACTAGTAGATCTCAAATAAATAACAACCAAATCAAAAGTAGCAGCTTGAATAGTGCACGGGTACTAGCATAAGAGGTAGCCATGGGAAAGCTACTCTATAACAGCAACCACAATACAGTAGGGTTAATACTGTTGCAAGAGAGGACAGTCAAAGTGAAATCTGAACTAATAAGTTGGAGCAATGTAGAAATAAAGGCAGTTAATAAAACAAAAAATCCACAACAAACAACAACAACAAAAAAGAACAAATAATAAGACACCTACAACCAGCCTGGGGGCTATTAAATACTGTATTAGAAGCCCAAGTAAAACATGTGCTGCAACTCAAAAAGAAATAAAAAAAATACTTACATGGCTTAATAGGAAAGTTATTCAGAGAGAGTTCTGTGCTTTGAATGCTGGCAAGAGGAACAGGAAAACTCACAGTACATCACAGATCTACTGTAAACATAACAGGTCTAAACAAATAATCCAAAGATGATGCTCAAGGTGGTAACATGGTAGCACAGAATTCTTTAAATACATCAAAACTAGGGGACCAGGTAGGGAGCTAGTGAGAGAGCTGATGACAAACGTTTAAGAAGGGGCACCCACTGATAAAGACTATGACAGAGAAGCCAAATTCTCTGTAGCAGTTAGGCCAGAACATCTAGATCAATGTGGTCTAGCACAGTCTGTGTAGTTGCTTTAAATAGATAAGCTAGATGCTGGTAAGATCTCAGGACCAAATGGCATTTATCAAAGAGCTCTGAAGGAAATCAGATGTGAGGTTACAGAACTGCTGAGCAAGGTGCCTTCACCTATCATTATAGATTGCCTCTGTATCAGAGGACTGATGGATTACCAAAACAGCTGTCATCTATAAAAAGGAGAGTCTAGAGGAAAGACTGAGCTACAGACCAACGAACAATTTCCAATCCTGATAGGATGGTCAAGTCTGCAGTAAAGAGTAAGCTTACTGAGAGCAAGGGTAAACATAGTCAACAGAGAAAGGTGTAGGACTTGTATAAAGGAGAATTTAAGCTCACAAAGCTTGGAGAGGGCTAAAATAGTGTCAGAAAAGCACACAGATAAAAATCCTTTGGCAAGGCTTTATTAAAGAACCTAGTCTGGAATTGGGAGAAATGTTCTTTTTGTGACTTGAAAACCAATTAAAAGATACCAAGCAAAGGATGGGGCTTAATGGTCACTTCTCATGACAGAACAGTCAGCAATGGGACCTTCCTGAAGACTGGTGCTGGGACCACTTGAATACATCTTCATCAGTGACCTGTAGAAGGGCATATGCAGTACAACCTGCATTATAGATAAGCTCATATGGTACTGTGCTGATGAGGAGAAAAGTCCACAAGAACTTCACAAAACTTGATGAATGGGTAAAGAGTTGGAAGGTGAGCATCGATGCATTTAGAGAAAAACAAATCATGCCTTCTTCAGCTAAAACTCAGGGAAGAGATGGGGGAGAGATAACTGAACAGATTTTAACAGAATTGTTAGTGTGCACTGGCAGCCAAAGAAAAGATATTTCGTGTCATCAGTACAGGTATGGGTAACAAGACAGAGGACAACACTTTGCAACCACACAAAACCTCTGTGCACTCCGGTTGAGTGAGTGCTGCATGTAGTTCTGATCTACGCATCTCAGAGACACAGGGCAGTTCAAGGTATAAAAAGGCACTGGGAACTGATCAGGGAGATAGAGTCTCCTTATGAAGGGACACTAGGAAGACTGGAACTCTTCACCTGGAAAAGAAAAAACTGAGGAGTGACTATGAGTGGCTTACAAGTTTATAAACATATTAAATAAGCTGCATACAAAACATTCACCAAATCCTACAATACTAGGACCAATGTGCAGCTGATTTAAAATAAAGTAAAAAGGAAGTACATCCTTACTACTTTTTCAAATTCTCATTCACAGGAGGTTGTGGAGCTAGATAATATCAGCAGGTTCAGAATACAGTCTGAAATTCAGTCACAGTTCCGGAAGAAACTCTGAAGGAGAGGCAAGCATACACTGTTTACCATCCTTAGTACAGTAATTCTGGATGCTGGAGAGAGTATGAGGGAAGTGGACCACATTCTCTCTAAATAGTATCTCCAATGAGCCAGAACAGTGAGCTAGACGGGCTTTTGGTCTGACCTCCTAAGGCATTTTGTAAGCTCATTAAGAGCTGTGAAGGAGGAAGGAGGTGACATTAAGAGGACCTGTATGATCTACTGCAACTTTGTTCTCTTGACAGCACAAATAAGCAGGCCTGGAAGGCACCAGCAATCAACAAGGAGGCAAACACAGGTATTGGCAGAGGTCAGGAGGACAAGAAGCATTGCAAAAGACCCCAATCCCAAGGCTGTAGTCAGGCAAACTCTGTAGGAAAAAAGTACAAAATTTAGCAGACCAAAAATACAGAGTAATATAATTACTCATTTTATGAAGTGCTAGAATGAATGCTATTTGTTGTAAGTCTTTCTTTCCTGTTACATTCATAAGGAGCTGATAAGATAGTTCCTGTCATATTTCATAGGTCGTCACTTCCAGTGCTATGAATTTAGCCAGCATTACCTAACTATAGGAACCCTAGCTATAGCATTCACAGTAATAAAAGGACAAGTTAGAGTTTGATTTAAAGAGCAAGCTGAAGCAGTGAGAAACAACACAGCTGTATCACAGGCAATAAGAACTGCAAATCTACACAGAGCAGGCAATATGGAGTCCTCCATGTCTTATGCTTGCTCTGCTGCATGCTGTCTGGCACATATGCTTTCTCCCCTCCCCCAGGTTTGGATATTTTTATATAGACCTTAGCAAGCATTTTCAAAAGCATTAGCTCCATTTTCTTCCATCCCTGTGTACCAGCAGCTTCTTCCTTATGTCCTTTTTCTGTATCACAGGCCTTAAAGTTTTTACACAGATCCAAGTGATGTTTGGGGAAACCTCATTCCACATTTGTTTTGTTGCACTTTGTTAGTTACTTTAACTAGATGTTGATGTAATTGGCATAACGTGTTGTCATTAAAGAGACCATTTAGATGAAAATTAAATGATGTATAAATCTGAAGGTGGAGAGAAGCAAGCAGTATCTCTTAAAAGTACCCAGACTCTAAATGAGAAGTGTGGTACTAAAAAGCTTGATGGCGTTTTTCACTAGTTCATGTCTGCAGCAGTAGATAGCTACAAACTTGTAAAAAAAGAAAGCCATACTTGAGGCTCAAAGCACAAAGATTTAGAGCAGTAAAGCCTTGCAACTGAAGTTGCAAAGAAAGTGTAAAAATAAAAATCATCATTGTCTTTCCAATCAAATTCAACTCCAGATACTCTTCAGAACAGCCAAATATAACTCTCTCTGCAGTCATGTCAGTGACATTAACAAGGCTTAGTGTCCTCTTAAGGAGCTAGAACAGACCTCCACATGGATGCAGGTGTCTGGTCAGGCAGTCATACACAAACTCAGGACCTCATCCCTAAAAGATTTAAGATGTCTTTAGACCAACTTAGAAACTGCTAGTTATTCTTCCAATTCTTTGTCATACATCAATAACTGAGTATGGTTTTGCTCTTTATGTTTGGTAGTACTGAATAACTATATTCAAGACAAAAATAGCCTGTAGTTTTCGCTTGAGATGAAAGTGTAATATATACATATACTTGCATGCTGTAAGTTGAAGATTTTATACACTTGTTGAGGCTTTGGGTTTTTTTTTTTTTTTGAGCTCTGACAACTTCTTGTTAGAACCTCTCAAGTCCAAGAGTAGACATTCACCTATTTACAATCCATGTATGAACAGGAGCACTGGATGTTCTCCAGTGAAGTATGGATACATGCTACACCAAGAGCTATGCAAGTTCAGAGCTCATTGTCTGCCATGTGGCAAACCAAACCCAACACCATCCATAAAGAAAGGTTAGGTCAAACAACTCAAGTCTTTTGCTTTCTCTGACAATGTCATATAAAACCAGTATTTGCAGGGGAACAAACCTGCACAGAATGGTTTTTGATCTGATGTTACCTATGCTAAAAATTTAAATTCCGTGTCCTCCATTCACCCCAGTTAGCTATACTATTATGCAAGATATAGCCAACATGAATAAGCAAACCCAAATTTCTTTCTTTGAGCGTCAGTATACAATCAGTGTATGATGCTGAAAGAAGCATCTTTCCATATTTTCAAGGGAGGTTTGTATTGCGCATTAACACAGTTCAGTACATTTTTATTTTATGAGATTAGTAACTTCCATAACACTAGGCTGTGCATTGGTCCCTCTAAAACTACTTGAATTAAATAGGGAATATTTCTCTGGTTTGTATTTAGCCTTTCTGCCTTGCATTTTAAAAATGCTTCGCGAGTATAAACAGTAATGAAGAAGCCTCAGAAGTTGCCAAGTTGGAAAGCTTTGTTTTATCTTCTAATAGTTACATTTTTGCTTTAGGAATCTTACTCTAGAGAGGAAAAAAAGCCTCAAGGTAAGTCATTACCGAGGAGTGCTTCAGGCAAAAACAGAGGAAAATATGAGTTTATCTAGCCTGTAGCACACACACTTCCATAAGTATTTTTCCCTTTCGGTAGCACTTGGTGCAGGAGTTTCATTCTCTGGGTTTAAGGATAGAGAGCAGGAAGCTTTACATCATGTTTAAAGAAGAGCTGTTTCAGTTTTACTTTGTTTTGTAATAGTATGTATTTTCACTAGCAATGGAGTCATTTTGCAAAATGAAGGTAAACAGAACTGCTTACTTCTTATCTGAAAATATTTTTGTTGGTCAAAGCTAGTGGAAGTTATTGTTAGTATCAGAGGAAGCTCATAGCCAGTTTTTGCCCTTGAGAAGGCTATCTACCACCAGCACATCTGGTGGCAAGTAATAAATCACCTCAATACTGAGGTTGGATTTGGCTGTACATCTATGTCAATGGAAGTTCTCCTTAGTCAAGGTATTTGGAGCTAGGAATAATTGTATGCAGTGCAGAACAGCCTTTAGCCCTTCCTTTTCTATGATTACTCACCTCAGCTGTGTTTAACCAATTCTTTCCCCCACCTCCCTCTTGGACATGGTCATGGCCAGTTGATGGCCCTACTACTATGGCACTTAAAATCCTCATCAGCTAATTGCTGCTCGGATGGCCTGTTTTCTCCAGGCTCACCTCTTGCGCCTCTGACTCACCACTTTAAGCCAGAGCCACAGAGCTCGACTGGATTGTGCTGTGACTTTTCTCAGAGAATTTTATTAACCCCAGAGGTGTCCAGCCCCAGGCCAAAGCTCCCTGCCCTCAGCATTTTCCCATGGCCCCCTGACCCAAGCAGCCTTTCACCTTTGACAGCTTCCCTGCTGGTCTCCTCCTAAGGTGATCATCTCTCAGAAGAGGTCTTGGCTCGCCTGATGCCCTTGCCCTTTGAAGCAGAATGGTCTTTTCCTTTTCACAGCTTACATATTATAAAACCATAAGAGGAAACAAGGCTAAAAATCAGCCTCTGCTGTGTGGTGTCACATCAGTCCAGAGAGGCCTTCCAGCAGTTAGTGGCCCATTTGTTTCTGGAGGACAGGCTGAAAGCACAACAGAACAACAGATACAGCTTTGCAAAAATAAATAAAGTTTGCAAACAGTATTTTTCACATAAACACTGCAGTTACTTGCACCTAAGATCTTCAGTTAACATATCATGTGACAAATACTTGAATACAGAGAACACGTAGAAAGAGCAGAGTAGCATTTCTCCAGCACTTCTCATTCAGTGAGAGCAGGATACAGTCACAGGTCATTGGCTTTATAATGCTGCCACTATCCTGAAGCCATTGTAGGCCAATGTCAGACTTTTACCCTCGCAGCTCAGTTGTTTATGAATTTTTATAAGTTCTGAGAATTTTAATGAGCATTTAAAATGCCACAAGTTAAGAAATTGATGACAGTAATCGTACAACTTCATCCTACATCCCTTTGGTAATCACGTCTGTCAAAAGCCTTAGCCCAGCAGTGCCCAGTTCTCACATAAAAGCTGTCTCAGCAGAATTTCCTCAGAGGAAGACAAGATTTCCTGCTGGGCGTACAGCTCCTTCCCCAGACCAGTTCCACAAAAAAAGTGTGTAAGCCACAGGCACACACATCACAGCAAATCCTAAGTCCTAAGACTACGTTTTAGTTCACAGAATAAAACAGTGAAAGCATTCATGCCGGTCTATCGTGGTAGTAAACGAAGCTACTATCATTTATAATAAAGGCAGACAGGTAACACTGAAAAATCTAGCCACCACAGCTTTAGATACAGGATTTTTTGTGTTTTAAACTGTTGCCAGGTGAGGCAATTCTTAAGGGGTTAAGAAAATTAGTCTTAAGTGGCTTAATTATCCAAATGTCATAAGGTACCAAGACCTCTGTCCCCACACAGACTCTTGCTAGGAGAAATCTGAAATCTCCGTGGTTTCTCAGGGATGCTCAAGACATAGGTATCCTCTGACACCCAAGTTATGGTTACTCACATCCTAGTGTTCATATCCATAAAAAAACCACCACAGATGCTACAACTCATGCTCTTCAGGGATACATTAATTGTCATCAACAGGCCAACCAGCTGATACAATCTGGGAACTACTGAAGTAAAGTAACACTGAGATTTATTTTTCTTGTAAATCCCTCACCAGAAATTGCTTCTATAAAGCAATCCCAGATAACCTACACCTCTTTCCTTATGTATTCAGGGACGTTTGAATGCCTCTGGGGTCTCTGTTTATCATGAAATTAAGTTGCATGAAAAACTGGAAAAACATTTTCATCACTAAGAGCTCTTCAACACCCCTGCATAATATAAGAAGGGCACAATATATAGGCAGTGCACAATAAGCCAAGGTGTCCAGTATCCCATATTAAACCTGTCTTCTGCTTAAACCACTCATTTCAAGGTCTTTCTTTCAGCTTCCTTTCTTGCCAAATCTTAGGCATATTTAAAACCCCTCAAAATTTACTATTCCTTTAAGAGGCTCTCTACTGCTATTAGTGCACAAGTATCATCACTCTTTCTGAAGTGGCTTAGTACTTTCAAGTGTCATTCACACTGAGGGACACCTGAAGAAGTGCATTAAGAGACTTTGGTTTCAATTGGTCATGCTTTCTGGGTTACTCTTCCTTCAAACACCTCTTCTGTCTGATTCATTTCAGGAAAACATTAACATTTAATGTCATTACATGCTTAAGTAGACATTTATCATCCTTTTGAAGGAGGGAATTTCCTTTTTGCAGGTCACAATTCTTGTGACACTAATATAAATCATCACTGAAGGGTGCTCTAGTGTGTCATGCATTAATAAAGACAAAAAACTGAGCAAGATAATAGAGATAAATGAAGATGTATAATAGAATGCCTTGATACAGACTAGCTTTCAGCACGATTTGTAGATGGGCTAAAGCAAGCAGCAGTACTCCCAGGACTGTCGGAAGTCTAAAAGCAGAAGTACTACTCAATATGCAGATTTATAATATTATGTCAGTGGATTTATAGATAAATTACAGCTACAAAATGTACTCTTGATACATACCAAGCTCTCAGTTATCATGTGCTAGCTGCAGTTTACCAACAGGTATATTCATGCAAGCTTTCCTGGTTTCTACACTGGCCATACTTCCTAAACCAAAGCTTGTATTAGAATCATAGAATCACAGTATTGTGAAGAAATAATGGAATTAGATCTCATTCCCCCCATAAATATTATTTGCATTCAGATATGTTCTGTGCTGACAGTCCTTTATTTAAACGTATGTGTCAATTTGCAGTCAACAGTATATACTATTCAGGTAAGTAACTGAAAAGTCTGCTCCTAAATAACATAACATAACTAAAAGCAGAAAGCCACGTTGATTGTAAGGAATTGCTGGTATTCAGTACTTAGTGCTACAGCCTGCACAAAGAACCCAACTGCAGTATTTGTAGAAGACAGACCACAAAAAGCTTTTGCATAATGCTGATTATAGGAAATGGCTGGGAAGAGTTCATTCAGCCCATACTCTGTGCAGAGAGGATGCTGCAGGTGATTGAGTTTAACAAAACAACTATCTGCAGTGTTATTACCTCCACCAAGGGAAGGTTTCTGCACTCCCAGATAGCCATAAAACAAAGAGTATCTGATGGTCTCTAGTGGAGAAGATAACCAACTTTCTAAAACAATTAATTCAGCTCACCAAAGCAGAAAATGTAGTTACCTTTCTAAATTGCTACCAGCATATTGTTTGCTACATATGCCACCATCACCTCTCAGCTGGATTAAATGCAAATATTGCAAATTAGGTATTTTATCACATAGGCTACAACAGCTGATACAAGATACTGGGTCACACCTCTTACACAAATTATGTAAGTAAGTGGTTGCTCTCAACAATGAAATCCTAGAGATCACCTAAGGAACAGCAGTACAAAGTCTTATTTTTCAGCTTTGATGGGAATTTGATTGCAATCATATCAAAACCAAACAATAAGCATGCTTCATTCTTTTTACAGACAGTATTTTTCATCAGGTAATAGCTTGTCAGTTGTTGCGGCCTTTCAGTTCAGCATCAAATACCACATCTACTATAGAGCTAGATGCCAAAAATTATGCAAAGAGATACACGTGTTCTAAGCCACAATCCTGTAAAGGTGCATATAAAAGCACATTTAAGTACAGCTATTTTGTGAGCTTAAGAGGAGTGGATGCATACTCAGAACCATTAAGGAAGGTATTTAGATGTGTGTACATAAGGCACAAATCAAGAAACTCTAATCGCTTATCAGTTGCTGAGTAACTTTGGGAATTGGAGAGCAATTCGTTAGCTTTTACATAGAGGTAATGCTTCTGAAGTGCCTTGAAGTGAAAGGTAACGTTCACACATACAGTATTACTGTTTTCTGATTAGTTTTATTTTTTAAAAAGCAATACTAAATCTTCAAGATAAACCTTTTCACCTCGTATCTATAATCGTACATAAATAGAAGCCATAGTATTTCCTTATTAAATCCACTGGAAATTTATTGACATTTTATTGTGTTTCTTCTTTAAGTACAGTTAATCATTGAAGAAGTGTAACTCTCTCAGTGTTACTAATGTTTTTTCTTGAATTGCTATACTTTTCTTAGTACACAGTTAGCTTTTCTTGATCCCATCCAACGTAACAGGATTCAGCAAGAATTATCCAGGAAATATTACTTAGATCCTATAATGTCTCATCCCTTTAGCACTTCATTGCTCTAAATTATCTAAAACATGTATTATATTTATCCTATTTAGCCTCAAGAAGATATTACTTTAAAAGCAAATCTGATTATTGTTCACAAAAAAAGACAATACCACACAATTAGTCATGTCCTCAGAGTAAATATTTTAGAACTAGAGGATAAAGGATTAATTTGGCTTGTGGATGTGACATGTAGCCTTCTATGTAATTAGGATTACACCTTTATGAGATACATAATAATGAATAATCTTGGCTTATAAAAGCAACAATTGCATTTTACATTAATCTTTTCTTATGTAAAGTAGTTGTCTTCCTACTTAGGAATAATTGACTGGTTACCAATTTGCTCAGTTTAGGAGACCGCTGGGCCAAGTTCTTCACTCGGGCTTCCAGCAGGCACACATTTGCACTAATTATCAGAATCATCTTCAAAGTCCTAATCAAAAATGACATGGCAAGAACAAAAGTTCATAGTATTTCTGATAAAGATATTAAATCAAGCTTAAAAGTCTCATACTAAAAAGCAACCTTATATTTACCAGTTATGGCTTCTGTACCTGTTACTTCAGTAATTACTATCAACACAGTAAACCAGGACTATAAAATCAAAAGAGAACAGGAAACATGAAACAGAAAAACATGGAACATTTCCAGTTATAAATGCAAGTTATGAGTTTCCATTATTTCCAAGCAGATGTGAGCTCAAGAAGATGATAAAGTTAACTGGAATGTGGATATATAAAATCAATTGGTCAAAATTAAAATAAAAGAGAACCGATGCACCCATATACTGTTTTTCCCCTCCATCTGCACATAGTTATCATGGATATTGTGATGGAACGTACAGGTTGTTTGATCACTTTACTAAATACCGCTACAGTTTTTTCAAAGTGAGCACAGACAAAGAGGCAGCTTTGCTCCCAGTCAGACACAACCCCAGGAGGGAAGGACATGGCATGCTCCCCAACGGTGCTCCACCTCTTCTCCTGGCACAGGTTTTTCACAGCACAGGGTTGAGCAGCAGGCTTGGGAGAGACTAAACAAGGAGGGTATCTACAGCATAGACTGAGGCACTCTTAAGAAGCAGATCCACATCTGAAACTCAGACATTGTAGAGACCATCCTGTTCAAGGAGCACAGGAGAGACCATGCACTTTACTGCAACCTAGGACAAAGAAAATCCATCCTACAATGATATAGGGGCAAGATAACTTGAAGTTAAATAACTCATATTTTGTTCCATTTTACGTAGCAGGTCTGCATTCTTCTTTGGACTACCTTAATAAAATTTAGCCTTTAAAGACTGCAAGCCCCTTGGCATCCTAACTTCAAGGAGGAGATAGAAACAGCTCAATTTCAGCTATCTCTGATCAACTCAAGAAAATCCCATCTCAGATAGACACAGCAATTGAAATGGCTTCACATATCATACACAGCAATTCTCACAAAGAAAACTTGTATTTTTTCCTATCGGTTCCTAGCACAACACAGAAAGCCCTGAGTCCACAGGACCATACAGTGAGTGCTTTGATAGAGAAAATTAAGTTACAGGTGAGGTTTACCTGCATGTTCACACAGGAATAATTTTCACAAGCCAGCATAGTACAGCAACTGGCTGAAATCCCACAGCTGTACCTGGGACACTCTCTGCCCTCCAGAAGAACCTCTCCAGTATGGAGGGCAGCCTCCTAACACAGCTCTTCCCAACACCAGTCACATACCACTATTGCTCATGAAATCAATACCCTCCACATCCCTGAGGCTTCCTTACTGTCTACAAAAGCTTTAGCTGCCTCCTTCTGCTCTTTCATTCCCAGCAGCTGAGCCCATTTCCTTCAGCCCTGCCCTGTTCATGAAGTTAACCCCAGTCTTGCCATGGCACGTTTGTAAATCCGATTGGTGCAATGTATAAACATTAATCACTACCCTAACCCTAGTTGAAATTGTTACATATGTGAGTTGCGGCTACCTCTTAGAGTAGCTAAATGAAAAATAGCATTGGCTATTTTAACTTGGAAACACTTTCTTTAAAATATATATACTAACTAAGATACTTAGTATAATTAGGAAAAGGATAGATATATCTTACTGACTCATTTTTTTTTATGGTTCTGTTTTGTTCAAAATAGGGAAAAGTTCTGGAATTCAAAATGCAGAAGCTTTGAAACTATCAATAAGGTTATAACAATGAAAGACATCACTTGCACTTCCTTTTTCTTTTTCTGATTGACATTATTGCACTTACTAGTATATCTGAGCTATTGCCAGAGTCTCCTGCAAAGGGTGCATTCATTAAATTTTAAAGCTCGGGTGTGCAGTGAGTGACTGCCTGCAAAATGAAAGCTCTGTTCTAGTGAGATTCAAAGCTGAATACAAGCTCAAAGGAAAATTGCTTCTCTTGTCAAATCCTTCTTAAAACTTTGAGCAGATTTCCACTTAATCATCTTCAAATTCACTTGCCTCCTAACCTGGAGATGCTTATTTGTAGCACAGGCAAGACTATTTTGTATTTATTATTGAAGCTGGGCACCACTTCGAGGTTGATTGTCAATAACTGGATACCTTTATCTAAGACAGTCCTGAAAGTGATGTTTATATGACTTAAAAAAAAAAAAAAAGTAATCTGCAGGACTCTAGCTATAAATAAACAGGAAGCTCTTATTTTTCAGACTCTGGCTACCAATGCATGGTTTGAAAACACTTTTCATGGCCTTGTTGGGAAAGTATTATGCCAAATACTTTATCATTAATATATTGGGTTTTTTCCTTCTTTGATCTAATTCCCTTTGATCTAACAGCTCGTGTTTAATTAAGACTAATCTTTGCTAATGAAAAGGAAAAAAAATCACAAAAGAGAAAATTAATGGTCATACCATCACACATAGGTCACCCTCTTACAAGGTCTGCAGCTTTTTCAATGTGAATCCATTTGATGGACTTACTGCCTGCCATTACTGCTCTTGTCCAATGTCACAGGGGTACAGTCCATCAAAGTAACTGTTCATGAAGTATGTTGTACTGCTGCTAGCTGCCAGGGTGAGAGATGTAGTTACACTATTGAACAGCACTATGGCTGAATCCATTACCACCTTCTCTCTTTACAGTAACAGAAAAAAGGATTAAGAAAAAACACTAACGTTAAGGAATGCTACTGTCCTCACAACTCCAAATGTTAAGCTCTTGCATCCTTTTCTAATTGCAAAGAATGACTGGAAAATTTGTGGGAAAAAAATAAAAATAATGCAAGTTCAGTTGCTGAGAGGGCTCAATCAGTAGGTGACATCCTGTGGTTACATTGCTCTTTGCAGGGCCACCCAGGTGGACATCGTCTATCTCCTGCAAAAACCCTCACCGAGTCCCTGCAGGGATCTAGCACAAATCTGGATACCCACTCCATTTGGTCACCTACTCCCGTTTCCCACCAGTGCTTCCTGTCTTCCCTGAGGTGTAAACACCATTATCTGGACCCATCTCAGTGATCAGAGCATCCACCACTCTTGGCCCAGCTGAGATGTGGAGGGATGAAGGGAAAGAGGGAGCACAGCACAACTCAGGGTACATGGAGCACACCCACTGTGCACACAGCTCCTACACCTCCTCTGGCTGGAGATCTGCTGGAGGAGTGACCGTGGGTTCCCAGAGCTCTCCCCTTCCTTACCTGCAGGCTTTCCTGCCTCTGGAGGCAGCTCCAAATGCCTCTGCCCAGAACAGGGGAGCTTGCTCTCCCATGAATCAGGAAGCACAGTAAATTCTCTATGGTTACTTTAAGTGCTGATTTACTAAACTCCAAACATTTCACCTTAATTAAATAATACTAAAAAACTTGCAACATTTCTCATATTGCATCCTACAAACTGCATTGATTCTGTAGGTTGGAGAAGGATGGGCCCTGAAGTTGTCTAAAGGAATAAAAAAAATTTGAGTTCTTTCTATGAACATCAAGAAAACAAATGAAAATTAGCAAAGTATCCATCCTAGAGAAATATGAAAGTCACAGTTGTGGTTTGCCCATGTAATTGGTAAGATGTGATATGACCAAGGAAAATGAGAGCTCTTAGATACCAGGAACTATTGATCAGTTGAATCAATAAAATAAAATAAAGCAAAACAGAAAGAATAGAATAGAACAGAACAGAACAGAATAGAATAGAATAATAAAATGAAATGAAATGAAGTGAAATAAAATAAATAAAATAAATAAAATAAAATAAACCAAAGAAACTGAAAAACCTTCATATTAAATATAACTAAGTGCTGGAGTCTGATCAATATATGTTAGAATGGTACCAAATCTATTGAATTCAGTGGCACTGTTTCTAAGCTGTGTCTAATGAGCTGTAAGAGTACTACAATTAGTAAAATTATCCACCATTTGCAATTACACATAAATCTTTTGGGGAAATATTCATAGTTGCAAAATTTGACTGTAAAATAGAATTATCAATTGTGTAAATATTTCAAGGACATTAGCTGTAAGTTGTAAACAGATTTTGATTATTTATGTGTTTTTAAATGTTTCCTTAAATGCTTGTTGATAACTTTTTTGGTTAGTTACGCTATACATTTATAAAATGCATATTACTGTAGGGAATGTTCTTCCTTCTCCCATTCTGTATGTTACTTTTGAACAAAAATACTGATCAATACTGATCAATTCACAGGAAAACCTGAATAGTTTAAAGATTCATAAAATCTGATTCTAAAAAACTCTGTTTATGCTGATAGTATGTTTAACAGTGTCTGCATTTGTTATCTTATCAGCACGTTCCTAAAGTAATAAGCTGCACAAATGTTTGGCAGAGATTGATGTGTTCGAGGTCCGTTACCAGGAGTCTTTGCTTTCTGATCTTTTCCCCCTCTCATCACTGTTTGTACAGCAACTTCTCTACTTTGCCCTGATAAGTGTTGCCTCCCCAGTAATGTGATGAAACATCATTGATCACTGATTTTTTTTTGTCCCCCACAACATGTCCTTCATGTTTTGTTTCACGTTTATTTTTACCTGAGGCTATTGTGGTCTCACCCAGTCAGGACTGGTGACATGCAGGGTGTAAGTGCATGCAGCTACTGGGGAAACTGCTGTAATATTCCTCCCTTTTCCTCAGAGTACCACAGAAATCAATGCATGAGGTGGGTGAGCCCATTTTGAAATATTTGAAAATATTTCTGACTAGATATTTGCAATAAAGTTCCATGTTTTTGGAATTTGCTACCCTGATTGCTCTGAAACAGCACAATGAGCCTCACCTACATTCTGCCACTCATCTCATCCTTCCACTTTTCTAGACATTTAAAAATAACAAATTGGTTAGACTACAAATCGCTTTTTGAGAAGGTGAAGGGTAATGCAATAAATTATTTTGAACTTCTAAAAGTAAACACCAACTTTGCAGATGTTTATTTTCTAAGCACGTAAATATTCCCACTGATCTAACTGCATCTGCCTTACTTTGTCTGCCTCCCACAGCATCATTACATTGTCTTGTTAAACAACTGCTGTATCCCGAAGGTCTTTGCACTTGTTTGACAGACAGAGTAATGCCTGCATGCATCATTTGTAAAGGGCCTTGGAATCTTCGACACAGGAGAGCACTGAGCTTTATCTTAGCTATGCTTCCATATTTTTGGGAGGTTTCTCGATCACTGATATTATCAGAATTATTTCTTATTACTACTTCTTTCAATGCTTCAAGAGGAGAAATCCGTTCTAATATTTCCACTGATCCATGGAGGACCATTAAAGCAATGGGGAAAAAGATATGAATGTACTTGAAGAATGAAGATAAGTTTCTCTGATGATGATGTAGTGGGATGTTTTTCTCATGACTATCTCTGCCTCTTAATTTGCATTCTTTTTATTCTGCAAAGAAAAAGGAGCTGTGATTCATAAGTACCTTTATTTGTTTCTCATCAAATTCCTTGGGATTTACCCATCATAGGAAAAGTTTTAATTGCATTGTCAGTATTCATTAAACTGCATTTTGACTTGAAATTCATTTCTGTCATGAATGGAAAACTTTAAAAAATTATAGGTCCTTTAGGAAAACTATTTGAATTCCTTTAACCATGAGAACTGATGTTTTACAGACTGAAAAGAGGCAACAAATCTGACTTGGTAAACACTTAGCACAAAAATCAAAGTAAACAATAATATAAGCAAACATTTATAGAACCTGAAAGCAAAGTAAGTGTTAGATAAGTGAGAGAAGAAAAAAGGCCTTGAGAAGTGGGGAAGGAACTGCCAAACTGAAATAACCTGCTGCTGTCAATAGCTTGGCCATGGAGAAAAACCACTCCCTGACTCACCCTGTTCTCGTTAGCACGGGCTGAGCTTTACAGCTGGGGTGGAAGGAGCAAGATGACAAAACCCAGGAAGAGCCAGGAAATATCAGCAGTCAGACACAGCGAGCGACCACTCCCTCACCTAATATCCTCACCACATTTTAAATTATAGAGAGATATATATTTACGGATTTAACAGCAGTGAGTACACAGTAAGCCTCATCTAACTCAACCTGTATTTCAATTTAATGTCTGTCAACTTGTTTTTCTTAATTCTGGTGCTAGACTGGTGGTAGGAAGAAGGAGATGGCCAGCCTCGCGTGGCCTCAGAGAGGATATCCAGTGCAAGAATCCAGCTTATGGGACTGATTGTATCTACATTCAAAAAAACTAGGCAGAGAAATTAATTTCTGATATTCTCCATTTAACCAAATTCCTCAGCACATTATGTTCTCTAAAGTCTAATTAACCATTAGGTTATACATACTCTTTTAAGTGTGGGCTCATTATAACTTCTCCCTTAGGTATTTAAGATCTTTGGATGCCCACTGTACTTTAATTTCAATTTTAATCTTCTTTTTTTTTTTTTATTTAATCCAGCGATCAGAGAAACCTGACTGGTTTTAGACACTTTGGTTATAGATTTTGAACTAAGTCTTTGACTGTTCTTTCTGCTGATTTACAGCAGCTGACATGGTTAAAGCTCCATGTGTCCAATCACCAAGAAGTTATTTCCCTTTCTGCATTCTCTGATTGACAGGAAAGGTGAGAAAGGAAAGTTCAAACAGACTGTAGCAAATGAGATAATTTTAAATTTACCACTGTGCAGAGAAAGCAGCACTTCACATTACCAAACAGAGAAAAAATAGTGCCCTAACTGTCAAAATTTTGACACTGTCAGAATCTTTATCCAATTATGGGTTTGATTTTCTTTTTGATAGCAGGAACTAAGACATGATTATGATGTGTCCTGGATTCAACAAAATGCATCACATAATTTTTCTCGGTGTGTCCTTTGGAGATTTAAAGGTGTTTTAATGCTGTGCAAAATTCAGAAAACCAATGAGAAGGGAAGGGATAGAGATGGGGAAGGGAAGGAATGGGATGGGGAGGGGAAGGGATGGCGAAGAGAAGGGATGGGGGAGGGACTCTTGAGATATTTGTAAGAAATAATTCCAGATGGAAAGTATAACTAAAAGATAGATGAGGTAACAACACTAGAATATGATCAGAAGCAGTTTTGCTTGCTCCTGTAACTCGTTTGAGGGATGTTCAACCAGGAATGTCTGTTTAAATCCAGGGGACCCATTAGACAGGGAGACAGATAGACTCTGCAGAAATGGAGACTGCTGTAGCTGAACAACCTCTCATCACTTGAAGGTATTCAGGAGTTTCACATGCAGAGACTTCTCTTCTTTAATCCCTAGTGGTATTCCTGGGTTGAGAAATAACTGTATTGAGATTATGTGAGTCAATTTGCTCCAGTTTGGCAACTCATCACACAAGCACTTGCATCATGTATAGATACAGAGAAATATGCACACAACTATGATGTAAATTTAGACGCCTTTGGAAAGAGTACAGAGAACTCATGTTTCTTGCTTATGTCTCTCACAGGACACTAACTGAACAATATCCCTTCTCGCTCATTAGGCTGAAATTCTATTTCAGTGTAAACTAAGCTTATTAAGTGTCCTAGGCTTTTCGCTGTTCAGCTTAGCTAGCAGACAACAGTTTCAGTGAAATTTGGACTACTGCTCTTGTCTGGCAAATATTTAAACTCAGTATTTGAAATCATCATTGCCTAATCAAATACTCCTAGTAATTTAGAGTGCAGCATACTTGGTATTCTCATCTAGAAGAACCAGGTAACCAGTATTTTTGAAGACTTTAAATTTGTTTGGTTTTTCTGAAAGGATGTTTGCTGTACGATAAATTCATTAGGCTGTGACTTAACTAACCAATATTAGAACTTCGTGCTTTGGCTGTAATGTGATATGAATCTAATGTTATTGGAATATTAGTTTTAGTGGTAATCCGTGTCTGCAGAAATAATTCCTGTTATTGTCACATCTATACACCAGCAATAAAAAGCAAAGATCGAATCATGATGAGTGAGATACAAGCAAATTTCTTTTGTTTTGGTATCTTTGAGCCTAAACAAGTATGCACAGCATCCACGCTTTTTAGGAGTCTCTTGAGCAGACAATCAGGATTCCATGAGATTACATTTCCTGCTTCAATGGGTATTTGGGAATGTATTGACCCACTTCAGCTCATCTGGGATTATTTTAAGTGTTGGAAGAATGAGTAAAAGAGAAATGTAGTTAGCAGGCTACACCTGAACTACAGTGTTGTGATTCTCAAACAGGAAACCAGCGGCAAGTGACTAATAAGCACTGTAGATAGAGTTATGCTTTTTTATTACTCATTCTCTGAAAACACTGGGCCTGCTTCCCACTGCACTGTGCTCCCAGTGATGCAGAGAAGGAATGCAATGCCTCCTCACTTTCGACAACACGTGGCATAGTCTCAGAAATTCATAGGCAGTTTGTCTAGGGAGCTTGTAATGGTTAATGTTGCATTCCAGACATGATTTTATTCCATGTTTTTAACCCTGGGAATAATTCTCATCTATGAATTCCCCCATGATCTTGGGTTAGCTGAAAATGCTAAAGTATTTGAATGCTTTTGCTGGCAGAATAAGAACAAACTTTTATACTTTATAAATTTACAGATTTTTATGTCAGTCCCAATATTCTTCTGTATTGCAAATGATTCATCTCTCTGTCTTTGAGATAAATGCAATAGGAATAACCCAAATTTTTATCTCAGCTATTTTAATTTCCATGTGCACTGTATTCAGTGCTAGATTTGGTCATGTCCCAGGATCGTAACTGCCTTACAGCAGCAGTATGAAAGTGCTGTGGGATCTAACCTTGAAATACTTCTCTAGTAAGACAGTAACTTTTAATATTTTTCTCAAAGATTAGCTACTTGGTCAGGCTTTCTCTTTTTTTAATGGCAGTTTTACATCTGCAGAGCTCATGGTACTACTGGGTCCATCTCCTTTCCTCCATTATTCAGTCTGTATGGTGGCATTTCAGGACAGTGCATCCTGCTTCCTGTAACAAGTTTGGAAATAGCCTTGCGTCTCAACATTTAAGTGATTAAGATAATATTTCTTTCCTATCTAAAAATGTTTAAAATTGTGAGGCTACAGGGATTTGTATGAAATTTCTTTTAATACGTCAAAGATTTCTTAGTTCTAGCATTATCCATGAAAGGCAAGAAATGTGAAACATGAGCTCTGTCCTCTGTGGGCAGAATGCCTCTGGCAGCTAAAACTGAAGGAATGGATTTCGTTACCCTACATCTCCAAAACAGTAATAGTTGCAAAAGTCACAATATTGCCTTAAGGTTATTTCTTATCTTACCAAATACCTTCAGGGGACAGTCGATCTTTGTTCTCTCTCACACACTGAAATACAGTTCACATTTCATTTATTAAGGGAAGGAGAGGTAAGAATTTTTTATATATTTTTACCTCCTCAGAAATATGTTTACATAAACTTTCATATTAGTACAAGAACATAAACAAAATGTACATGCAATAAAAGAGAGGAGGGTTGGTTTAAGAGATCTTATTCAGCATTGAATATTTTCATGCTTACTGATGGTTGACTTGTTTGGGTCACTTAAAAATATACCTTTCTCACCAGTGTAAGGTGCTTTGTAGTGGTGACACAGAAGATGGCATTAAAGAAAGCAAAGAGTACAACATCTTGCTTATTTTTCTCCTTCAATAAAAACTATGGATTTAAAAATAACTGTTATACAACCATCTAAAATCTGCTCAATGCTTTTCAGTTTGAAATTGTGTCTAGTAAAAATATTGGCAACAGCTCTGATAAAGACTTCCATTTGCATTTCAGCAATCTAGAGTTCTGGTTCTCAATGTCAGAGGTAGCTTCCACTACTCAAGAGTAAACAGAAATAACTAGAGTCTGGGTACAGACAGACACAGAAGATGTCAAATATAACAGAAATATTTTTTGCTTTGCTATAAACTGTGCTGTATATGCCATTCCAAAGTTAAACCAAAGATGAAATATAAATTTTTATATGAAAAGTAAATGTGCTGGCCTAAGACAGAAGAGAGACAGGAGATCATGGGCTATTATTTTAACAGCATCTCAAGTATCAAAAGGACTTGGAATGGAGAGCAAACCAAACCAGTGCCAATGTTTGGGCAGTTGTATAGTCTATGGGTCAAAGCTTCTGAACCTCATTTCTAACATAGTTCCAGCCCAAGACAGCTGTCATGACTAAATGTTGGTTTTGTATTAAAATTTAAAAATACTAATTTTCATTATACGTTTAGTCATTTTGATTCAATACAGGGGTCAAGCCAGAGGGAGACAGCTGGAGAGAGGTAAACAACGTGATGTGCAGTAAGAAGGACTTTCCACCTTCAGGGACAGTCAAATCACCAAGTCGATTTGGAAAGCTGAGCTTTCTGTCATAGCAAAAGAAGAGACAGTGGGAAAAATGCCTCTGAAGTTAATAACATACCAGTTTCTGTATAGGTAAATGGCATTAGGAAGACGCAATGTAGTTGAGAGTTGACAGAAGGTGAGCATAGGCCCTCATAATAATGCCTATGGATAAGACAGAAATGTTCATGAATATTCTCTACGTTAGCTCTAGGGGAGTGAGAAATCAAACAATGAGCCAGACTGGACAAAAATAGAGGTAATTTACCTTCTGAAAAAGGGGAGGAAAAGAGAAGTACAGAGAAAACTGTGCTGTTAGAAATTTCATTACTTCTCAAGATAATGTGCAGTAATTATTGAGCTAGCATGAGACCCAAGCAGGGAAAAGTGTCTAATTCTTATTTGATTGAACTAAGCTTCCAGTATTGCTATAACACTCTACATTTCATGACCTGTCCTTGCCATAATATCCTATAGGGTGCTTGGGATGTAGCTCTTTGGTTCTGTTCAGGTGTCCAAAAAAATTTCTGCCTAGTGCTTGTTTCCTGCTTCCTTTTGTGATCTGTTTCCATCAAGAAATATGTCTTCTGAGGTGTAGTTCCAGCTCTCAAAGTATTCAAGTCCAAGTTCAGAAGGACCTGGGCATAAAGCATCTTCTCTTATAGCTGTGAGAACCTGCCACCTTGACAGTCAAGGCATCCTAGTTCTCACTGAGCTGGAGGGTTCACAGGAGCCGAGGAGAAACCACCTTTCATAAAGCCTGTGTCCTGCCTTTGCAAAAATTTGTGACTTCCACTCTGTCATGAAGTAATCATAGGGATTACTGCCTCCCATAGAAGCAATATCCTACATCTAGATGGAAATAAGTGCTCCTGTCTCCCTGCTTCCCCTGGGTTCAGACCTCTGTGAGTACAGGGATGCAAGCTTGGGGTGAGCCCAGCCTGAGATCAAGGATGAGTCTGAGACACTGCAGACCATCAGGACTTTACAAGTGGAAGAGATGCTGCTCTGGAGCCAGTCTGCTCCACCTGGAGTCACACCAGGGATCAGGGTTACTACTGCTCAACTACAACAGAGGCCCTTTCTCCAGGATGAACCTAGGGGCAGGAAAAAGAAGAATGCCTCATCAGAAATACCATTTTCCATTATATACTACCAATCTTTCTCGCTTCGTTTTCTAGTAAGCCCCATATTTCTAGCTCTGCCTTTATTTACATTTTCTTTTGAGAAACTAATCTTGATCATGAGTACAGCATACAGGCACTAGTGAGAATACTTTTTGTGATAAAATCTGGAACAAATATGCAGCCATGTGTAGCAGTGTATGATCCATTTTATGTTTATCCAGAGCACAGCAGTATTTATAGTGACTGCCAATATGCAACTACCATTTAAACTAAAAGAGCTAGAACGCTCTGATGTGCAAGTAATGTCTGACTTCCCTTCTTATCATGCTATAAGGAATGACGTTAGCATTCCTGTTGTATGGCTGTTTCTACTGATGGTTACAGCCTATATGAGTAAATACAGGTCCTAATCTTAAAAAATCATCATTACCTGTTTGAAGAGGAACATAATGAAGACTATCAATTTCACAGGGGGTCACTGTTCCTACTAATTGGCAGTTATTCTAGAAAAGGAAAATATGATAGTACAATGAATTATATAAGCTATACTATACTGATGGTTCAGGGTCTTTATGCTCCTTTTAATCTTCTATTCTACAAATATCTCTTGATCTAAAGAAAAAAAATCAGAAAGTTTCCCAAAAGAGAAGAATACTATTACTAAGAGCATGGCCTTTCTGACAAGTGCCAACTGACAGTGCCAATTATTCTAGCTGCATACATAAAATATAACAGTGTCTTGCAAAGAGTGTGATGTTGAAATTCTGTTATAAATTTTAATCATATAAAAATATGGTAGATGACTGTGTGAAAATAAGTACCTCTATTTGCCTGTATGTATCCACTTTGTGAATTTTGAGACAGACAGTGATGATGTCAATACATGAGTGTCAATACACCCAACTACGAACTTCAGTTCAGTCTGATTTATTTTTGGTGATGAATATTGAAAGTGAGTAATCCAATGCATCAGTTGTGACAATGCAAGCAGATTGATTACATATGTACCTAGCACTGAGGCAGGCAAATCTGCTGTGACTCCAACCTTATTATCAGTTCGGGAGGAAGTTTGTTGCATACAAACCCTGCTGCATATTTAATGACATAAGGAATCCCCTTGGACCAATTAAATTTTTTGTTTACATTTCCGTTAGGTAAAGTTGTTTCCCAGTTTGGCATTACTTACTGCAGTTATGCAGCCGATACAGGATTTATTGCTCATATGTTTTTCATTGGTCATAAATCTAACATATTCAGAGAACTGTTTCTTAGCAATGATGATCTTATATGATCCATTTTTAAGCTGCTACATATTATTGACAATTAGATCCAAACCCACATTGTTTTTGTCTCCAGAGTTTATGATTGACATTTTGAATGGAATATATAATCTTTATTAACTTTGTTCAGTGTTGTCCTAAGTTTAGAAATGGTATATAGGCTGTGAAAGGATATATTGCTATTTAATAGATCTAGGGCAAATGGGGGGCAGGGTGGTGGTGGTAGAATGCCACAGAAGGACGTAAGCTCGCAAAAGAAATTACCTCCAGTGAAGTTACACCAATGAGGAAGTTGATCTGCAATTTTCACTCCACTCTGAATCATTTAAAGAAAGAAAAAGGCTACAAATTTCATTTTCTTGCTGTTACAGAAACTTTACAAAATTGTAAAACTGTACAGTGAGGTTTTTTTGTCTTTTATTCATTTGGGGGAGTAAATTTAATTCATGTGGCTCCGCTGACGCAGGTTGTGCCAGAAACCACAGTTTTTGTAGCTAATACAGTTAAAACAACATCTGACTATTCACTCCTGACAAGGACCTTCAGAGGCTCCGGAGAGCTGCTGGAAGGAAAGGAGGCAGATGAAAAATGGGATGGGAAGGACTCAGGTACTTCCACTTGCACATCTGAAATTGGCAATAAATGCTGAACATGAATGACATCTACATAAAATCATGCACAAGAAAAAAAAATAGCATATTTCAGGTGTGGGTAAACAGTGTCCACTTTAGAGTCTTGCTGTCCATGATAGTCTAGACTTTGCTGAAGAGAAAATGTATGTAAAATGACATAGGGAAAATAATAGTGGTAGGGATTTCATTTGTTTGTTTGTTTTCACCTGAATTGTTCTCAGTCCAGGTAAGTACATTAAGCACTGGTGTTGACTGCCACTCTTTGGGAGTAGTACATTTTATATTTTCATTTATTGAAATACTCTAATGAATGGCTATATACCAGTTTCAAATATTACTGTTTCAATATTCATTAGTATTACAGAGGTTTAGGTGTGATGGAGGATAAAAAATCATATCCAGCTTTGAATATATTGGCCAAAATGCAGCATTATCTTGCCAAAAAGTCCCAAATCCCTGGACTTGAATCTGGATTTCAGAGAAGCATAAGGACTTTCTGTAAATTTCACTATTCCAGTTTAAGTAACTTCCATATACTATTTGACTTCAAAGGCATTTAATCACATCCAAGTTGAATATTGTAGCTAGGTCTTCCAAGATACAACAGAATATCTACTTCTACTTTTACTTGGTCTGGGGTCTACTTGCAATTACTCAAATGACAGCAGGATCATACCCTAAAACAGGTAATTCCCTGGCAGGGGAAAACTAAAATTAACTTTAGTCCATACTCGATTTGGTGTGGCTGGGATGGAGTTAACTTTCTTTATAGCAGCCCGTATCGTGCTGTGTTTTCGATTCATGATTAAAATGGTGATGTTAACACACCAATGTTTTATCTGTTGCTGAGCAGTGCTTGCACAGTGTCAAGACTTTCTCTATTTTTCACTCTTTCCTGAGCAATGAATCTGGGAGTGAGCAAGAGGTTGGGAGGGGACACAGCCAGGAGAGCTGACCTGAATTGACTAAAGGGATATTCCATGCCATGTAACGTGATGCTCATAATAAAAACTGGTGGAGCAGTCTTTCCAAAGTGGACACTGCCCAGAGACTGACTGGGCATCAGTCTGCTTGTGGGAGGAGCAAGTGATTGCCTTTGCATCACTGTTTGGGTTTTTTTTGTGTCTTTCTTTCACTTATTAAACTGTCTTTATCTTGACCCATGAGTTTTTCTTGCTTTTGCTCTTCCAATTCTTTCCCCCATCCTGCTGGGGGCAGCAAGTGAGCAAGTGGCTGGGTGGGTGCTTAGTTGCTGGGCAGAGTCAACCCACCACACTCACTTAGAGCCTTATTTTTCACAAACTCACCAAGTTGCACTGTATTTAACTTAAAAATATTTTAGTAAATGTAGACCAATATGGTGAATGCTACTGGAATCCTACACTATTGCCATCCAATTTATTGCTAATATTTAAATTTGGCATAAGGTCAGTGTATTCCAGGGACAGAAACAGCAGTGAGACACTCTCCTAAAACATTTCTAGTTCCTAAAGATAACAAAATAATCGCGGACAGGCATATATAACACATCCAGCCGCACCCCACAAGCAAACTTGCCAAGTATGAAAGTGATGATCTTTTTTTCCAAAACAAATGTAATGAGTAAATTAGAAAAAATAATGAAATGCAGATCACGCTTCCCAAAACGGACTTTTAATTGCATACTTTTAATTCTTTGTCAGTGACTACATCATTGCTTTTCTGTGTATGGCATGTTAAGGTGCTGTACAATGCCAACTAAACAGAGACAACTGTTACATATAACTTGCAGATTCAAGATGACTTCTCATATTGTACTATAAACATCAATGACAATGTCTGGACAAAGTTTGTAAGATTTTATTTTTAGAATCTAATTTTCAAATGAGAAACACTTTAGTTAGTTGTTCAAAGTGGTGCGAATACCTCCCTTAAATTCTGCCTTTTTTTTTTTGGTAGCTAAACTTTGTCCATGTACAAATGCAGTCATATTGCTTAACTGAGAAACTGCTTCAGAAAATTCATTCTGTAGTCTGTATCATAATATTCTTGCTATTTTTTGCTTGTACTCTACATTATTTTGCCTAACACTTGAAGGATACAGTGGAAGTATCCCAATGTGTACAGGACTTAGAATTCAACCAACCTTTACCACTTTATTTTCATGTATTTTACTTTGGAATAGGTTTGAACAAGTAAACAAAGTTACATTCAATAATGTGTGCCATATATGTTATATCAGATGCACTTACATTTCCGAATTCTCAGAATATATTCATACACCTACACATCAATTTCAGAATTACTGTTGAAGCAATGCAACATTTTAAAAGATGTTGTGATAAAGAACCATAGCAGCTCAGGGCATTTCTGTCCAAGTTGTTTTCTATTAAAGGTATTGTTTGATATCATTCATCTTCACCATGTTGTGTTTCCTTTGGGCTTCTATTACTATACCTGCTATGTCAGTCCCATTGTAACAATGACAGTGATTTATCAAGCACATTAAATCTGCAGTATCTCTGGCTAGAAAAGCCAGTTTTTCAAATATTAAATCTCAGATGTGTCACATTTAACCTGCCCTGAACTCCTGAAGCAACTCTGTGCTGTTTTTAAAAAAAATCAAATTTTATTTTATTAGCAAACTTTTTACCTCAGTATAAAATAGAGCATTATCAGCTGCTGATTAGGTGTCATAGAAGCATAAGAATTACTTATACAAGGAAAGCCAACTTATCCCAAAGAGTCTGTCCCTCTTAAGCTTATCTTACCCCTTACCCTCTGATACGTCACTGTCTTCTTCAATTTTCTCTCACCATAAAAATGTCTAGCTGTCTTTTAAGATGATTTCTGCCATTTGCCTCACTGGGCACAGTGTACCAGGCTGAGCAGGTTAGCTTGCCTTACTTTGTCAAACAAATTCCAGATTTAGAGCTACCTATTAGATCATCTTGAAGTCTTCCCTTTTTCTGTGATCACTAATGTTGACACATCTAAGAGAGCACAGAGAGGAACATAAAAGACTACAAGAAGATGCTAAAGGAAAGATGAAAAGAGCAGAGCACATTTAGCTTTGTCAGATATAAATGAATAGATGTAAGATGACAGATACTCAAAGTACAAGTGTAAGGGGTTAGAAGAATTTTTCAGGTCAGTCAGAAGGAAATAATCAACATTCATGGAATAACTGTATATGATGGATGTTTTTATAATGGTATATATGATGGTGTCAAGTGTTTTCCAAACACACTAGGAAAGAAAAGTTTCTGTTCTGAAGAGCTTGAAATCTAAGGTGGACATTTTCACAAGTGCGGGCAAGAAGCACCAGCACCTATAGGCTTTCTTCTACTATATGTTGTGGGGAGTGTCTATGCTTCTGAAAGTCTTTGCTCTCTCCTAACCCTTCTTTCTACATGCAATATATTAAGTAAGGGTGATGAAAAGGAACACAATTAAATGCACAGTGACTGAACTAGATATACATACATGTCAGTTGTGTGCATAAGAGTGCATGTTCAGAAAAATAAATCACATTTGCTTTCACATACTGACAGATAGGTGTAAGAGCTCCTCACTAGCTTCTTTTTTTAGAGTTGATAAGACTTCTTTTGGCAGGGGAGCTGATTCCCTCTTTGAAGCAAAGATATTAAGATTATAACAAACTATCTATCTTTTAAAATTATAATAAGATAATATTTTCCAACAGTGGAATCTCTAAACTATAGACAGTAGTATAAAAGCTTTGTGCTGGCTTGATACACTTGGATGAGTTTCAGCCTCTAATATTAAAAGATGTATTTACTATATCTCTGATGTAGCTTTAAAACATAAAATTACTTTATCCCACTCATAAGTAATCTTACTCAGAGCCAAATCTTCGTTTTATTTTAGTCAGTTGCAAAACTCCCTTTACCTGAAGTATAATAATACAGACCCAATAGATATAGCCTTCAGATAAGTTATCATCCACTCTTGTTAGGTATGGCTATCGCTTTCCATGTAAGATTGTATGCCAGTGAGCTGAACAATCAGCTGAGGAAGATGAATAATGTTCTCACCAGTGCCAGAGTTTCAGTCCCTGTCCTCATGGCTTTCTGTTATTGATTTATGAAACAAAATATTTCAAACAAAAAACCCAGGCCACTTGAAACAGCCAGAAAATTTCCAGCTTCATCCCAACTACTTCTGCCCTTCAGGCAGGGTGATAAGGTGGAAATCCTGGCTACTGACACCTTGCCTTAATAATTCTGTGACAGGTTCCACATTAACCTCTCTACAAATGGAGCATCAAAAAATTCTTTAATTTCTGTGGAATACTTTTCACAATGGTGCAATTAATATTAGTTTTATACTATCACATATCATGACAAATGGAAGATAAAATCAGGTCTTGCAGCTTGCTTTATTTGCTGCTGTATTTAAAAACACTGAATTGTTTATAGTTATCTTGTGCGAACAGTGAGAATATTCAGCTACTGGGTTGTTTCACTATACCAGCTCAACAGCTTCAGAACGGCGTCTTGGATTTTTTTTTTTTTAAATCCATTCTCTGCAGCTCTTAGATTACCATTGGAAGGTGGTGATGAAGAACAAAATACTCATTATTAACTCTTTCATGAATATATTTTCCCTGAACTCTGACATAAGTAGGGCCCAGGTTAGAAATGAAGGCGAAAGATCAGGGTAGAGAACCACTATATTGGATCTTATGGGCTCAAGTGGAAACATACGGCATGATGCAACATCCCTGGTTCCCTTTAATTTTCTACTAAGCCTCTGCTTCTTCTTCTTATTTTTCAATTAGATAGCATTACATAAACACATTTTAGAGCACACAGTTTCATAGGTGTCTTGGAGACCAGGAGGTCTCTACCTTCATTAATCTGCCTGACCTTTGGGAATAATTCCTGGTGTTTCAGGAGAATTAAAGGACATGGTAATTTGCATGGAGGTCTAATTCCATGGTTTTTTGATTGATTGAGTGTCCTGGTTTCAGCTGGGATAGAGTTAATTTTCTTCTTAGTAGCTGGTATAGTGCTGTGTTTTGGATTTAGTATGAGAATAATGTTGATAACACACTGATGTTTTAGTTGTTGCTAAGTAGTGTTTACACCAGTCAAGGACTTTTCAGCTTCCCATGCTCTGCCAGGTGCACAAGAAGCTGGGAGGGGGCACAGCCAGGGGGGCTGACCCAGACTGGCCAAAGGGCTATTCCATACCATATGACGTCATGCTCAGTATATAACTGGGGCGAGTTGGCCGGGGCGGGGGGGAAGGGATTGCTGCTCAGGAACGGGCTGGGCATCAGTCAGTGGGTGGTGGGCAATTGTGTTGTGGATCACTTGCTTTGTATATTATTATTGTATTATATTATTATTATTATTATTACTACTACTACTACCATTCTATTTCATTTTACTTCAATTATTAAACTGTTCTTATCTCAACCCAGGAGTTTTCTGGCTTTCACCCTTCCAATTCTCTCCCCTACCCCACTGGGGGGGGAGTGAGTGAGCGGCTCTGTGGTGCATAGTTGCTGGCTGGGGTTAAACCACAACATTGAGGAAAGTTTGATTTGACGAAAGCTGTACTCACAGGTTCAGGACACCAGGGACCAGAACCAGAATGGCTCTTTTACCTCCTCACTTTCTTGTGCAGTTCCGATTACATTGGGATAAAATAATTTCTTACTCAACATATAGTTTATGGATGTTTTTCTAATTGTCCCCATTCTATTAACCTATGAATGCAGAAAAACTCTCCAGATTAATTGATTATTTTTACACACAACACAAAAACAAACATGAAATGTTATGGTGAGAAAATTAAACAAGTAAAATCCTGGCTGTTAGAGTTAATGAATGAAATCTTCACATGAAGGGTGTCTTCTCTGCCAGTATGGCTCTCCCACATTTGCAGCCTCTTCCAGAAACTTCCTTTTGATTTGGGAAAGGAGGAGATCTGACTGACGGGAGCAGAACTAAGTTTTGCTGAACCTTTCTTCCGATGAATAAACCCCAAACCATCTTGAACTCTGGCTCTACACATGATTTGATTAGGTCAGACTGGCTCACTATCTCCTCAAATACAGCAGTCAGACAGTTGCCAGCTAGGAAAAGGTTATGTAGCAAATACAATGTAAATTTCATAGCACAAATAACTGCTAAAACTTTTCTACTTAAGTGGAAGCAGCAGGGGATTTGGCAGCAAGAATGCAACAGCCACATACACTTTGTGTTCCCAGAAGAAAAGATTCCTCAGGGTTATGTGAGGACTAGCATGTGTACCTTCAAATATTCCTTATCTCCTGTGTATCAGTGAGAGGAGCTGTCTTTATAAGCATGAACATTAATTATTCATATTTTAAACTTGGTTTATGCATAAATTTTAATCCAATGTTGTCCTTGTAGAAAATAAAAACAAAGTTTTGAACAAGGTCAAATATAGACCTTGTGAATGAATCTTCACCTATACATCTAGGGCCATTTTCTCAAAGGTATGTAAGGGGCTGTTCATCTCCAGACAGCAATGCCAAATGCATAATTGGACCATCTCCTTAAGACTAAGCATGGAGGGAATTGGTTTGCAATGAAGTCAGTAAAAAGCTGGCAAAGTAGTCATTAGTAGCATGGAAGGGACTCGGCTGTTTTGCCTGAGTTGAGATAGGCACTATGATTCAGCCTCAAGACACAATCTGAGAATTTCTATGAATTTTTGGCATTCTTGGTAAGACAAGTGTTCACCAGCTAATACATTTTATGCATTTCACAGAGAATTGTGTCCACTTCCAACTTTTGTGCTGAGCCCCAACTTTTCTAGGCTTCTTTTTAGAATGCTTTCTGTTCCCCTAGTAGCCAATCTTTGTATCTCTGACAGTTTGAGCAACTGGAAATGAGCACAATATTTGACATGAAATCTTTTCAGGTTCTATATACTCATACAATTTTTGTCTAAGTCTACTGGACATCTCTCTATCAATACAGGTTCATATTTGTCTTCAGTTGCTTTCAGAGAGTGAATTCCTATATAAGCTGAAGTATGTTTTGTCTCCAAGTGCCGAACTTGCCTTTTGTAAATGTGAATATATCCTATTTCTTTTCTTTACTCTAACCAAATGTGCTTTCTTTTTCCTGAGACTGATCTTTCCTTCTTCATGCTGAGTGCATTTACTGATTTTGTAATATCAGTTGATTTCACCCATACCCTGTTGTTTTTCTGCTAAAATCCTTAATGAAAATATTTAAAAACATTGAGTCGCAAATTTATCATGTAGAAACTCCACTAATAATCTTTCAGACAGTAAACTCTCATTGTTGTGTTTAATAGGTTTAGTGAGTTCTTCATCCATCTTCCAATCTCTCCATTCTCTCTTCACTATCATCAATTATTTCCTATAAGTCAAATGAGTTTACTTATGCAAAAATCAAAGTAAGTTATTAAATTAGTTTGGTGTCATCTTCATTTGTCAAAACTATACTGCATTGTATTCAGTTTTTCATTTGTGTCCAGGTTCCATTTTACTCTTCTTCAAGCGTTTTTTAAAGCCTTTTGTAATCCTTGTGAAGGGATGCACGATGGGAGATCCCCAGGACATTTCACCCTCTTTGTTGATATGGGTTCTCTCTGTCTTTTCTCTTCTCTATAGCTGTGACTACCCTCAAATGAATGGTCTAGTCTAATCATGAATCAGACAATAGATTAAAAAAAAAAAAAAAAAAAAAAGAAAATATGCTAAGAGACCCCCAGTATCTTGTACTAGCTTTTCTGTGCTAGGATTATCCAGTCTTCTCAACTAGCGTACACTTTGCAGGAGTAAACTTCATCTCTATATTCATTCATATGCCTATTTTGGTTTGCTTTCATGGCCAACAGTGTCTTTGTAACTTGAACACTGAAGCTAAATATTAATTCAATTTGGGAACCACGCACTAGCTCTTCTCTCGCATATCATCATTGTTTAGTCACCTCCATCTTCTTTCCCCAAGAGCAAGCTTTCTTTGTTTTAATACTTACCTATACTTCTTGACTTCTAGTTTGACATACTTTGCTGTTCATCCCTCCTTTTTCCCACTCCTTTCAGATGCTATATATAGTTCGAATATCTATCTCAAGGTGTTCATGCTGGTAAGTGTAGGGTTTTTTTCTCCAAGGATTTCTCTGTCTTTTTTTGAGATGTAGATCCTGAGTATTTATAGTACCTTCAACTGAAATAAATTCTTGGCTTCTGTCACACTTCTGTCCCTCAGCAGTTTGCTTGATCTTCCTCAACTTGTTTCATTTTTTTTTTTCTCTAAGTCTGCCATTTCAAAATCAAGTACCTTAGTTATTCTTACTTATTTACCATTTCATTTACAATCTTCCAACTTTGGTTATTTTTAACAGCAGCTGTATCTTAAGTACTTAAAAAATTAAGTTTAAAATAGCATTTTCTCTATTGTACCCTAACTTTTTGATGAAGAAATCTCTCAAGCACCATCTCCAGGATTAACTGATCCTTCATTTATTTGTCAGTCTACCTCCAGTAGCTCTGAAGATTCTCATAGATGTATAGCTGCTGATAATATTTCTCCCTCTAGAAACTCCATGAAGATCTCTATCCTTATCTATATCTGACCCAAAACCTCCCAGTATCCTACCTGTAATTCATCTTTTGTCATGCTTCCCCACGATATTGACTCCAAAAGATTGTGCTTCATGCATCTCATATCTTCTTATTTCCTGAAGTTTTTCATATCCTTAAGATACAATCACCTTATGTCTTTATTTCTGTCTGTTCTGAACAATGCATATCTTTTCATACCTGTGTTCCTGTCATGGCTGCTGTCCTAATATGCTTCTGTTATCTGGAGAATATTATTTCTCAGGTCCTGCACCAACAGTTCTTATTCCTCAGTTTTGCCACTGAGACTGCTGGCATTAATATAGAGCATTTCAATTACTTTTTACTGACCAGAAACTAATTTCCTTAGCTGGATTAATCTTTCACTATCAGTTTCAGCTAACTGGCTACAGCTCTCATCTATATGAGTACCTTCTGCTTTCTATCCATTCTCCTGACCACTGATAATCTTTATCCATTGCTGTGCCTTATCTATCTGATTTCTTTCTCCCCGTATATTAAAACTACAAAAAGATGTGTAGAAAGGTTAATAAAATAGAATATTAACCCTTAGAAGGGCAAGTAACTGTTTTTCTTTATTTTAAAAGTCATCACAAAATTTTCTTTTAAGGCCCTGGATTGGAACACACTTGAGGGAAAGGAGGAGATGCCATGTAACCATAAACTTCATTTATTTTACTCCCAAACATCCATTAGTGCAAAATGATAATCTTTAGAAGCCATTGTTGATCCTCATCATCCCATTTCATTCTGTTTTCATTCATCATGAATTGGATCTGAGCACAATAACAACTAAAGAAGGCTGCTTTCTTTCCTTTAAGCACTACAGAGGGAATTATTTTTATTTAGAGTCCTTTCTGGAATGAATGCATACTGGGCATTTGTAGAACATATGAAAGCCAGCTATTACTGAGATGCCTAAGAGCATATTTACAGGACTGCAACTGACTGAAGTGCCATCACTTAGTGAAATACCCCTTGCGAGTATTTTACTCAGATTTACTGCTGAGATGCCGTAAATGTATGCAATTAGTCCATTACAAATGTAAGATAAAATGGATTAACTTATATAATCTGAAGACTGTTAAAAAATAAATATAATTTGAAATTGCATCAAAGCCCACTTCCTTCAAGTTTCTGTTTAGGATTATTAAGTAATGACTGGCTATATTTTGCTTAGAATAATAAGCCAGCAATGTCACAGTCAACTGGCTTACAAGACATTATTATTTTGGTTTTCTAATTATGTTGTTTAACCCTTAACTGGTTTGCTGTAATTTACAGTGGTTTAGTCTTAGTCTTTTTAATTCCCCCTTTTCTTGCTTGCTATAAAATTAAAATTCCATTGAGTTACTCTTGGTTAAATGAGCAAAATGGGTCAAAATCTGCATTACTCAAAGTTATTCAGATTCTCCAAAATACTTCCTTATATTTCCCTGTTGATTTTCACTTCCTAAATCTTCTGTTTCACCCTTTAAAAAAAAAAAAAAACAAAACTAACAACAGGATTCTTACAGGACTGCAAACATACTGCAAGTATTTATCTGGGGAAATTTACAGACACTGAAGTTGCTTGGGCTCTTCCAAATGAAGGTTGAGATTTCGCACAGGATTTTGCAGAGAAGAGTATTTCATTGTTTCCTCCAAGCCTTCTGTGTTCAAAAGACACTGCAACAACTGCACAGAAACCTCTTATTCTTCTTTTGTGGAGCAGATTCAAACCACCCACTGCAAGGCTATGATGGTTACACTACACTATTTGACCTCTTTCTGCGCTCCCTCTTACAGTGGAGAAAGTCCCTGGCACCATGCATCTGCATTGCTGGCAGGTCTCCACAGCTGCATCTGTTCTCCTCAGTGCACTTCGACATACAGAGTTGCCAGAAGCCTTCTGTCTTCATGGCTCAGTAGATCATTTTCTTGCTCTACTGACAACTCTGTCAGCAATATGGGGCTTTCCTCTCCTCCTTGCAACTTTTCCATCCCAGGTATCACATTGCTTAGTTTTGGCCCAGCACTGGGCTAGCTAGCTGCTATGCTGTCATATGGCTGTGGCTTGATGTTAAATCTGATGCCCAGTGACTTCAGGTTGTTGCTGCCTTTAAATATGAGAGAGTGGAGGCGGAAGCAAAATCACTATTTGTACAGAAATAAGAAAATTTCGTTTTGAGCATTGTGTATTCAGTGGTCTCAAACAGAAAGCTGATGAAATATAAACTCTAACGACACTTAATGCTTACCCATGACCTTGAAAAATCTTAAAGATGCTTTTCCTGTGGACAGATGGCTAAGGATATTTCAGCTGATAAGACAAATGGTAAGTACCCATATGCACAGAAAATAATTACAGTATTTGTTTAACAGACCTGCTCTGTAGCTAATATTTCATTAGGTCTTTTATAAGAAACTGGTAGTTTCAGGTTTTTGCATGTTTGGTCTGATCTTGATTTAAGAGGAAAGAGAATGTGCTGGTTTTGGCTGGGATAGAGTTAATTTTCTTCATAGTAGCTAGTATGGGGCTGTGTTTTTGGTTTGTACTGGAAACAGTGTTAATACAGAGATGTTCTCATTACTGCTGACCAGTGCTTACACAGAGTCAAGGCCTTTTCTGCTTCTCATACCACCCCACCAGCAAGTAGGCTGGGGGTGCAGAAGAAGCTGGGAGGGGACACAGCTGGGACAGCTGACCCCAACTGGCCAATGGAATATCCCATACCATATGACATCATGCTCAGCATATAAAGCTGAGGGAAGAAGAAGGAAGAGGGGACATTGGGAGTGATGGCTTTTTGTCTTCCCAAGTAACCATTACGCGTGATGGAACCCTGCTTTCTTGGAGGTGGCTGAACACCTGCCTGCTGATGGGAAGCAGTGAATGAATTCCTTGTTTTGCTTTGCTTGTGTGTGCTGCTTTTGCTTTACCTATTAAACTGTCTTGATCTCAACCCAAGAGTTTTCTCACTTTTACCCTTCCAGTTCTCTCCTCCATCCCACCAGCAGGGGAGTGAGCGAGCGGCTGTGTGGGGCTTGGTGGCCGGCTGGGGTTAAACCACGACAGAGATTTTTTAAAAGTAAAGAAAACACTGTTTGTTCACTTTTAGGTTATGTGAGTTATTGATATTGCCCAGATAATGCTTGGTAAACCAGATGCACCTGGTTTGCATGCAGTGACTTCTACATTTACTTAAGATATCTGAGAGGAAGAGGACATGTGGACTCCTAGAGAGGAAGATGTGTTCTGAAGACCAGAGCTGAGGACTAGGGCCAGAAACTCCTAAAGCATATTTTTTAATCTCTTATCTGGTTCTATATGTCTAAAATGTCTGTTAATTTGTCATGTTTGCGAATATGAACAGTGATAAGCAGGATAGCCTGCTCTTCAGAAAGTGCTGTCTACTGGCAGCCCCAGTGACTAAATATGTTTGTGTCAACATACTCAAGGAATTTGAATGTCACATTGTTATTGTTTGTTCTAAAACACAGTACACTAAGCAAAATAAAACCCAGTTCTGCATGCTAATAAGTGCTAATTGCTTCCTGAGCAGCAGGTTTTGCTGCTCTCTAGAATTAAACTAATTTATAAAGTTATTAAAAAAATAAAGTAAAGATGAGTAATACCTTGGAAATAAAATAGTTTGGGAAATGCCCTTGATAGTTTCTCCCTTTTGGAAAAAGCACATGTTAAAATCATTGAGCAGCAATATATCTGAAAGCCCGTAAGAAGTAGCTGCTTTTTGTACAACTCAAAGTGAGGGGGGAAGGGGCAAAAAGGTAAGCATCTTTTTATATCATACAAATGCTCAAGATTCCCAGGGCTCTCTTTGAGAAAGTTAAAATCTCAATCTCCCGTGGGAGCAATGGAGATAATGCACAGATAAGCAACTTCATGCTACTCCAGAACCCACAGCACTTCCAATATGGAGAGTCTGACAGGTCCATTATGCTATAGGTGGCATGAAAGGATAGTTTTCAGGACAGGATGTGGCCCAGAGGGACATTACAAGGACTAACATATATATATTAAAAAAAGAAAAGAGGAAAACAACCACAAAAAAGCGTCTCTTATTGTTCTTGGAAGTACTTGAGGCATTAAAGTAATATTATCAGCTAAATCATGGTGTCAGTGGAGGATTTCATTAAAGACAACCTGCTTAGCCTTCCCTAGAGCAGAAGGGACTCTGTTCTTTTTCAGGATACAATTTATTCTCCAGCATGAAACTTAGGTAAACATCAAAACAAAACAGTCCCTCTGCCTACCACAGGTAAGGAAATTGAAGAAACATATACTCCCCACTGTCTTCTCTTTAATCCCCCTGCTTCAGGCCTGTTGCAGGATCCTATCTTCCCCCCTGCAGCTCTCAGTCAGAACTGAGCCACTTGCTGATTTTTATAATCACCGGTTTCTTTCCCAGTAGGTCTTATAATTGAATGTGTGCAGCTGACTGCAGGCTAAGCGGGCCCTAAATGGCCAAGCTTCCCTGTTAAAGGAACCAGTGTCCCTTCAGTAGACTACTCTTGTCATAGAGAGAGTCCCCTCCCACAGCCCTCTCATGGACCACCCCATTCCTTCATAGAATTTCTTTCACAGAGTTTCTCTAAATAACCCCTATTATTTAATTCTGTGCAGCTCAGGCTAACAGCAGCATTGCACATATCCACCTATCAAGCTTAGCATTCGCAACATCAGCAGCAGACAAATAGCTCTTATTCTTATGTCACTGTTTTTTTCCCTTGATCATTTATATCGTGGAAGAGCATGAAAAAACAAACAAACAAACAAAAACCACAGAAACAAGTGCTGAAGATAATTTAATCAACACTTTTCAAAAATAAACAACCCATTTCTCTTCATCTCCTTGCTTTCCTCCAGATGGACTCAGATTCTGTCTTTGGAAACACTCGGTGCAGTGAGATGCAAGAGAAAGACATGGTCAGATTTTATGTGGGCAAGGCATACATTAACTCCAGAAACTGCTTGGGCTTCTGACTGTCCTGACTTATCCAGGCTCCTGACTGAGACACCTCTGCTAACTGCCTACGCTTAAGAAGTATGTCGTGTAGTTCTGCATCTCTAAAAAGGACATAATACTTTCCTATTTTACAGTGCTACTGTGAAGATAAATACATTAGAAAAGAGGTCGACTGAGAGATGGTAGTAGAGAATATTGTTAAGATAGATACTTAATTCAGTAAAGATAATGTACTATTGTCCCTTGAATAAAACACTTAGCTCATCTTGGCCTCTAACCACATTTACTTCATCATTTGAAGGCAAAGTTTTAATTATTTGGTTGCTTTTTAGTCCTCTAAAACACAACATTTAATCATATACATTCATGCACCTGTAAAGTAAATTTTGTGGCATGGTGTAGTAAACTGCAAAAGCTGTTTTAAAAAGTCACAAGAATAATCCAGTTAGGCACCACAGCCTGCTAAGCTTGCTTCTAAATGGGCGATACATGCCAAATAGGAAAGGT